>NW_009259685.1:110747-135051 GCF_000687185.1 Egretta garzetta
AGAACCCAAACTTCGTCACAGCGAGCATCTGAAGCGTGTCTCTGCGTTATGCTGCACAATGCAGGCTACACCTCACCCAGCTCCAGCCAGCACTTGCAAGCGTGGGCACAACTAGGCTACACGCCGCTGTATTTACACCCCGCTGCAAGAGCCCTGCATTATAGGCTCTCTCATGTTTTCTACGTTACACCACCAATTTTCAAGCTTTGGTCCACGGACAATTTCAAAGGGGTGCACAAACAGCAGTTAAGAAAAGCAAGGCTGCTGTCAAGCTTAAATTCAGCGCGCAGATTACTGCTCTGGGCTCTGTAGCATCTTCAGAAAGCAAACATTGCACACAGCCGTGGTATGGCTGATTCCTCTTCAGTAATGAAGTCACAAGCTCTGCAGGAGACCGTGCCGAGTTTAACGTACACTTATATACAGTCATTGTGAAAGAAAATAAATCTATCAGTTTAGCATAAAATAATATACAGGAATAATACGAATACGTTGGGAATGCAGGTTTACTACAAACAAGATTTTGGAATCATTGAAGACAAACTTTTACACACAAATAACTATAGCCTTAGTAAGAATTAAAATGTAGCTAAAACTAACAGCACAACATTGCAACCCACCAAATCATAGTATTGCACTCTTGAGAGAATATTCTTTCCTGAAGGCCCAGTTCCTGCAATCCAGAAATTAATTGCATATGAATTTTGGCTTTTGTTTTTAACAAGGCAAATAAATAAAAAGAAAAGTCACCTCAACCACTGAACCCCTTAGAGATTGAAGACTTTTTATCTACTTCTGAGAAGGCATGAATACCAATCGCTCAGCTCCTATGGAAAATGCCTGAGCAGGCTTACGTATATTTTACAGACAACTTACTCCGAAGCCTTAAACCAGGCATCCAAGGGGCACTCCGGTCCTGTGAGATGTCGCGTCTCAGGGCTGAATTTGAGCCACTGCTGACAAAGGCTTCAGAACTGGCTTTCTCCTCTGATGGCACGGTCTCCTTGACAATTTCTTAAGAGGACTCAGAAATGCAACTTCTTGCATTTCAAAGCTTTCTCAGGTTTAGCCTTTCTGAAAGCTGACTTTGGAGGGTCTGATTCAATACTCAGGGAAAGCAAGTGGAAAGACTCCAACCACCTTCAGTAGCCTTTGGATTAGGTTCTGCGGTTGCAAGAGCTTTTCCTCATTAGGTGTTACATTAAATAGACTACATGCATGTATTGTATTTAATACAACACCTAATGAGCATGAGAAAGCATGTATAGCCTTACTGATCAAAATGAGACAACCTAAAAAGACCTTAAGACACAACTGCTACTCAGTTGCCTCCTTCCCCTGACATTTAAAGCATACAAAAATACAATATATTCTTTTTTCCTTTACTCCTTTCCTTCTCTTCCTTGGCATCTCCACCCTTGTCACTTCTTTTGAACAAAAAAAAAAAAAAAAAACCAAAAAAACCAAAAAAACCACACACCACAAAAAAACCCCCCACAAAAACCTCCCCAAACCCACCACAAGACAAAACCAAATTATTAATGCAAATGAACTTAAGAGTTATGAAAAAGCCAGTACTGTACTTTCTAAATCTAAAATTATCTGAAGGCAGGGTGAGCTCTTAAAACATAGAGGGAGAAATATTTGAAACCACTGACAAAGCTAAATTTCTTCCACCTTTTCCAGAGAATTACCAACTATGCTCTTAAGCATCAAATGGTCAAAAGCAACCTGTCAGAAATATATTATTACAAGACAACAGCAGTGCCAAAATCTCATTTAAGTTGCTACAACCTACTGAAATATTCCTCTTAAGGGCTTTTCCACCTGCGGACTAAGAAAAACACTCTCTTTAAAAATGCTCAGGCTAAACTGATCTTTGCCTCCATCCAAAGAAATCAAGAGGAGAAACACTTCGACCTTATCCCACCACACAGAGCTGTAAATCTGACACCACTGACACCCTTCCTTCACGTGAGAATTTTATACAAAAATAAGCGAACAAACCACCACCAGGAACTGTACTCCCAAGAAACACCTTCTTACGGCAGCTTTCATCAGTAAGAGCTACAAGTACTTGTTCTTCTTCAGTGCTAACCCCAAAGCACCAAACAAGGGCATCTTAGTAGATGAGATATGCTTGACCCCCAGCATAGGCAATACTGTATTCCTTAACTAACATCAACAAACAGGCTTTTAAGATGGTTGACTAGAAAATTGCCTCTAAAAAGAGACACTGAAGCAGCCAGAAAATACAGTTAATTAACTTGAACTCTACACATAACAACTCAGAGGACCCAAGCTCAAGAATTACAGAGCATCTCTTAAATTCTATTTTAGATAAAGGAGTCTCCCAAAGTTTTATTTGTTCAGACTCAACAGAGATGCATCAACGTGCCAAATCGCCAAATGCAAGCATATACAATTTGATTCCAGTGATAAGTTATCTAAAACTAGTCTTAGGAAATAACAACTTGTTTTTCTCCTTATAGGATGGCACTTGATGAAAAACTTGGAATACATAGCTTTAATCCCACCCCAGAAATAAAATTTAAAAGGTGGAAAGCAATGATCTTCAAGCTCTCATGACTAAAACTAAGCTACTGGAAGAATATTCTTCACAAAGAACATCCCTAAAGACCCTGAATCACTCTTAGCTTTCAATCCAGAAATGTTTCAATGGCACCTTAACATATTCATCATTAAACAGGTTCCGACAGCTAAAAAAAACCCCAAAACTTTCCGAGTTAACTAAAATTTTAGAAGAATGGTTTCTAATATGCAAGGCAGAATGCCTTCTTAAGGAAGTCTAGACTAAAGTGCACTGCAGAAAGGGTAGACTTGAGAAGCATGGGCTATGTTTTGCACAGGCAACAGCTCCCGCTGCAAACTACAGCCAAGCCACCTTTCTTCAGCCTAACCAGTAACTCCAGATAAGTACAGGAGTGATGCTGGAACTCTTTTCTGGTGGACTAAGCAGCTGTCCAGACACATAAACATGTGTCTGGATCATCATATCACAGTTCTGCTGTGACGTTTGATTAATACAGTACATTATATAAAGGTACTAGGATTTTTAAGTGTTGCAATGTCTGAAATACAACAGTTTTCCTAAATTTTTTAAGACAAATGAAATTATGTAACAGCCCATTGGTTTTACTGTCTCAATTTCAAAATATTCGCAGTATTAATGGGCTAGTCTCTACAACATCTACATGTGGGACAAAAGAGCAACAAACCATTTACAAACAGAAATTGTTTTTAAAAATCACCGTTAATAAAGCATGCGAACTTCAAGGAAATATGTATACTACCTACTTTCAACCAATTATATATTCATTTGTTTTCACCGATGGTGTAACTTCAGCATGGAGAGAAACAGCATGCGTGCTGATTTCAGTGCAGTATTTCTCAGGTTGCTACCTTTTTGTCCCCAGTACCATTAGGTGGCCGCTGATGGGGCTGGGGCTGTAACAAAGCCAGCAGCACAAAGCCCCGACTGCTCTTGCTGCTTTCCCACAACCCTCCGTGCCAGGGGTGGCAAAGGCCTTTCACGGGTGCGCTGGGACTCCCAGCTGCCGTTTGACATGCAAATGGCATCCAAAATCTTTCAATCCCACCTCAAGGAGGGAAGATAAAGGCAGCAGCTCCCAGAGGAGCTCGGCTCCCGGAACAGCATCCCTGCATCTCTTCAGGATCCTGGCGCTGCACACAAAGAAATCATACGGGAGGTTATGTGAAAGACTTAAAGAAAACAAGTGAGGGGAATTAGAGGAAGGGACTCCAGGCTTCAACAAGTCTTCTCCTCAAGCATAACAACTGAATATCTTTTAAACTTTTTTTTTTCTGCTTCCCAAATGCTTGAATACAGAAATACTTTAAATATATATACACACGCACGTGCTATAATTCCAGCATTTCTACTTTATTTACAGACCCAACAAAAATGGCAAAAGACACATCCGAATTACAGGCCTCAATTCTTTCTTGTATCAGTCCAGCTTCATGTGCGAGTGTTTTCCAGCCAGTTTCAGTAGAATTCAAGCTCGGTAGAGCTACACAACTTCACAGGCCCATAACTCATCCCATAGGTGTCTTAGAAGGTGTTCAGAGTTTCCACTCTTATCTTCAACCTGAATACGCTGCATTTCCCTTCTGTTATAAAAGCACCCAAAAATCAAACTGCATTTTTTCCCCACCAGTTTGGTATGACAGTCTACGGCCAACTTTTTCAAATTGGAGGCTGAAAATTTAACCATTACCTGAAATAAAAGTTGACTAATTTTCAGAGACCCCTAAAATACACAGATGTGTTCCCAAGACTTTAACCAGAAGAGCATGTGCTGATCCTGGTTTGTAAATTAAATCTCCTCTATTTAGGTTGCTAAATAATTATGTTAATATGTTAAATAATGATGTTCTGAAGCCTAACTTCAGATATAGGGAAATACATAGGAGAGAATCTAGCTTAAGTAAACTCTGCAAGCTGGAAAAACCCATGGAAAATACCAGAGTATGAAAGAGAAAGAATGGTGGGAGCAGAACAGATCCTACTCATCATAGTGTCTACAGGAAAAAGAGCTTTCAACTATTATAATTTTCTACACCTTAAAGCAAAAGAAAACCTAGACAAAAAAATGCACATTATTTATAAAACACTAGGAAAATTAACTTATTGCTTCCATATCCTGTTCGTTGTTTTTCAGTCACTGGACTGAACATGACATGCTACTCAGTAACATTAATGCCAAAATCAGATGGCAACACAAAATGTTTCTTGGGATCAAACACTAAACACAGCTTTCAAAGAGCACCTTTCTTGCTTGCTCCTGAGATATATAGATGAGACTTAAAAGTAAATTATGTGTGTGTAAACATGCATACTTAACAAAAACCCTTGTTTATCTTCCATCTACTCAGGTAACCTGCACCACGCTGCATACGTAACACTGTAAGTCACCTTAACCTTTCCATCAAACCCTGATTTTTCTTTTATCCGAACTTCATTTTGGTTATTTTTCACATTACAATTTCTTTCTGCATGGCAGAAGCTGGCAGTGAGTAGTGATGTCTCCATTTGCCCAGGGGTTAAAAGTTGGAACTAACCCCATGATGGGTTAAAGGAAATCAAGGTGGGTGCTGGAAGTTGCACTATCTATCAGAACCTGCTCATACAGGGACAAGATGTACACAAAGCAAATTAAAGGTCAACTTATTCAGATGCTGTATGAGCCAGAAGGAAATAAATGGGCACTTTTCCCTAGGAGCCAGGACCCCCAGCAATTCTCTATTAGCTCAAAATAAAAACTTAGCCTCACACACCATCTCTTTACAAATATGTGTCTTTCTCTGCCTGTGACATGCTGCTTAAGGTAGAACATCAAATGCAGTGATGGCAAGTTTAAGGAACAGAAACACCTAATAGCAAAAGAGCCCATACACAGACTCTGCAGGAAGTGTCAAGGAATTATGCTGTAGTCAAATGTACATTAGTGATTTCAATGTATAGGATGAGTCGTTCCAAAGACCTTAAAAAGCACAGCTCAAAAGGAAAGCCTTTGTAATAGCTTCTGAACTAATATGCAAAATCTTTCCCATTATTCACATGCAAGCAAGCATCCTCTTGGCATAAATATTTGATGTTTTGCAGATGGATTTGAAGGTCTACCTTTTAAAGACAAAACAAAGTTTCCTATCAAACCCACAGCAGTGAACTAGGCACAGTAGTCTACTGTAGACATCGATACTGTAAAAGGAGTGACATTCAGTACCCACATATTTGCTAATAAAATAAACCATATTGATCAAGATAATTTAGAAGAAATTTTTCCCTTTTGTTTCCCCCCCTTAAATTTGAACCTTTTACCATCTCACCCCTTGAATCCGACAGCTCAAGTAAATCACTTTGTTCTCACCAAAAATGCTACAAAAATACTCAAAGTCCCCTGCAAACTACAAGCCACCTCTAAACTGTCTTCTGGCTTCTGCGCTGATGAGTGTGCACACCTTGGCATGAGCCACAACACAATGGCACAGCTCCTTCCAGAAGGACTCCTTTCTGTATTGGTCCTTCAGACCAAACAAGAGGGATGCAGGAGTCTGGGAGCAAGGAGAAAAACAGCACAGGACTTCACTCGAAATGCATCAGGTAGGTGCACAGGAGGGAGTCAAATGCAGGACAGTTGACACATCTCCTCCAGACTCAATTCCAAACTGGATTTAACTAGCACAGCTTTGCTGGCTTCAAAGGACCTGGTCCTGATGGATGCTTGCTGAAGACCTGGCCTCAAAAAATCCGGGTCTTTCCACAGATAAAAATGGAAAACGTTCATTATAATTCTCCTAACAAGTAGGACGTCCCCACAGCACACTTTGCATTTTCTTTTTTCTTTTGTGGTCAAAAGTAGAAGTTACAAAAAAGCATTTGTCCAAGAATTGCAGGAGTCTCCTTGGTTCTCCTAAATAGCTCTGTCACAAGATGTGTAACTTAATGCATACATATAATTACACCTTTCCAGAACAATATAACTAGGTATACAATAGCATAAACAGCTTTTATAATTTGCCACAAAATGAGATTTGTAATTGCCAAATGCTCACTCACTAAAAGCTTTCTAAACATAGTTCTATTACACACAGAATTTTAGCATCACTTATTTTAAATGTTAACAAGCAAGGACTGCTTTTTCTAAAATGTGAAAACAGCATAGAGGCCACAGTCTTAAGGAGCCTCACATGAACACCGAGCAAACCAAAGCCGCAGCTCAAAATGAGCATAACTATGCCAGATCACACACACAGTAAGCAAACAAGCATCTAGCCCCTGTGAATCACATGCATATCTCGTATTAGCTGACCCACTGCGGAACAAAACTGGAAGGTGTCTTTAACACTAAAAGCAAGAGGGAAATTTATTTAAAAAAAAAAAAAAACACCACACCAAAAACATAGGCACCCGAAATACAAAGCTTTCTGGTGTATGCTGTGACAGTCTCTGCAAATAGGAAAGAGAGCACTTGAGCTGCTACGCAAATCAGCATATTATGTGAATGTTTTACAATGGCTGGCTTGTTTAGAGCTGTTCTTTAATCATGAATTATTTATTAATGGCCAGCTTGAAAGCTGGTAGTTTAAAACAGTTTAGTTCATTGACAAAAAATAGGAGGCCTTGCTAAGATATGGTCAAATTATATGTGTTAGATTAGCAGCATTAACATAATTACAATATGAAACAAGCGGAACAAAACTATTGAATTAAGAAGTTAATAGGGTCCCCACTCCAACAGCTGAGTTACAATAAGTTTTATTCAGCTAGGCAATGCAGCTCTGTATTTAATTAGTGAAAAAACAGGTTTTGCTTAAAATACCTGATGGATTTGAAAAAATAAAAAAGGTGATTGAAGCACTGCAAGTATTCTGGGGGGTGGGGAGGGGGTGTGTGGAAAAATGGTACCACAAGTGAAACTTCTTTCTATCTCCAGTCTTGGAATCATGAGCTCAGTTATGGAATCAGTTAACAAATTCAAGATTAAAGTGTTTAGAGAAATAACACCGAATTATCAATAAAAATGAAAGTAATGAATTGCCAAATAATATCAAAGGGATAAAAAGTTTCCATGTTTCTAAAGGTGACGAAAATAAAGTCATAGTAAAATACAAGTTTTTTAAATGCAGTAAAATAATGTAGCAAAAATGATGAGAGGACATAGAAAAATGCCAGGAAGAAATTAAGGACTAAGTGTATTAAGACATGGATCACTATCACAAGGAAAGAGGTAGACTCTGTGCCACTGGATATTTACAGGACTGGAAACTTAACAGAAAAGGAAGTGTTAAAACTAGCCTACACTGGAAGACCAAAGGACAAGATTGTTTAAGACATTTCTTCTTTCACAGTTGTTTATGACAGTCTACGCTGCACGATTAGGCACTAATAGAGAAAATGAAATAAGTAAGAATGCTGTACCTAACTCATATTAATAGTTCATATCTCTGCACACGTGTTCATAGTTACACAGTATCAGACAAGAAGGGGTTTTTTTGTTTGGTTTTGCTAAAACTCTTAATTTATTACACAATACATAGTTAAAGCCTCCATTCTAAAGTGGTTTGGAAGGACAGAAAATAACCCCCCATATATTAAGAGAAAAATTCCTATCTTCATCTCAGAGTGGTACTGGTAGGAACAAAGATACATAGAGGGCTAAGGAGAATATAAACACATTAGACACATAGACAGGACCAGATATGAAGCGATTGATAAAACCTCACCATAGCCTTGATCCAATGGCTTTTGATTTCCTTGAAAAAAATACATCACCCCCCCCCAAAAAAAAGTCCGGTATTTTTACATTACAGCACTCATCAAAAGGGCTAACAGGTGGCTTCCCTGGAGTCAACCCTACCAGCTAATCTTACCTTCCTAAACACTACACTCCACGTCTGCATTTCTAAAGACTTATTTCAACGTCATGAAATGATCTGCAGTAATCTGGTGAATGATAAGAGTATCTTCCCAATGCAATTTTCTTAACTTTGTTGGCAGGTATGGAGAGAAACCAAAGGCATTAATGTAAGGAGAATGCAGAAAAGATAACATGTCTTCCATGAAGAAGTTAGTCATAAACCTAATTTTTATTTTTTGCTTGCCCTGAATTTTGGCATGGTCACAGATCATGTTTACAGTTTCTTTGGCCATGACTTTGCAAAGGCTGTTGTAGAACTTTTATCCTTTATTCACCTTGGATGCAGCAAATGTAGGCTGGCTAAGCGTTTTCTGTTTGCCTTTTTTTGCATCACATTTCAGCCTCCACCCTTCCACAAGCTTCAAGATTCCTGAATTTGGACATCACATTAGCACTGCCAAAGCAATGCATAAAAATAACATTTTAGACCTACAAGAAAACTTACTAAAGATGAGAAATTCAAAGACCTTGACATTTTGCCCAAGCATAACAGTTTGTATGAGCGTATAACCCTGAAAGGGAACAAATCTATGAAAGTCTGAATTCACTCTAGATTTACAGTCACCAAAAAACCCAAACAGAATACCCACACAACCCCACCCCCTCAAAAAACCTAACCCTCCCTGCCCCCAAAATTGAAGTATGCAAGAACAAAGCAGGTCCAGAATTTAGGGGTGTAGTCCTTTTAGTCACAACTTCCACCTCATGTTAATACAATTTATAGTTGCAAAATTATACATAGTGCATACTGCACAGCCTAAAACTTAAGACACTGAAAGAGGTGCAATAGTGCTATTATTCAGAATAAAAGAGACAGTAGTTGTGAAATATCTGGTATATGTTTTTACCCTAGGGCAGACTCCCACTCCACATTATACACATTTATTTGAAATTACAGGAGTGCTTAATGTAATAAAGCTCAAAACCTTTGTTTGCATTGTTGCACACTGTGTGATGTGGAATTCTATCGAGTACAAATCCTTTATGCTCTCAAGTTTCTGAAGACAAAAAGCCATGGCATATTAAAGAGTTGAGCGCTATAGAAAGGGTAGTACAGTAAGCATTTCAATGCATATGTTGGAAATATGTTTTTTCCCAATAAATACACACCAATTACTAGCAAGGGAAAAAAAAGGGAAATACAAAGACCGTATTCTTCATTAAGAAGTATGCTACACACCATTTGGATTTAGGCATTAATGAATGCTAAAGAGCAATACTTCTCTCTTGGGAGGTGCAAAATTAATGCAGTTTGGTGGCATATTACCTCCTCCGAGATCTATTGAAGTCAGTTCATATGCTTGAAGTTATTTATATGCACCAGTGCCCTGCCGGATTAGACTCATAACACAGATCACTTGCAATCTCTCCAATATCTTATCTAGTGAAATTATGACAACTAGTTCACTCGGAACATTGACATTTTTGGGCATGTTCACTAAAATTAAACAACATTAACTTCTATCTTCTGGCATAAAACTGAAAACAAGTATCTCGTATCTTGTTCTAATTTTTTAATCCTTTAATAATGAACTTGATGTGAAAATAGAAACGTATAAAATAAATTTAGTGTGCTATTTTGTGAGAGTTTTGCTGCAACTTAATACAGAAAAATATATGGCAGATAAATATACATGGAGATATGCTCTGTTGGATACAAGCAGACTTAAAAACATGAGAAAAATTTTAAAAAAACAAACCACACAAACATGGTAGTTAACACTGCTTTCAAGCATTTTCTATATCACAGCCTAAATTAATCAGAGGACCAACTAATCCAATTCATTGCTAACAACTTATGTAGAATAAATTGCTATTGTATTATGAAAATAAACTAGTTCAAAATACTCTTCTCAACTGCTACTTGAAAGTAGAAGTATCAGACTTCTTACCAGTATCCTAAACCTTCATTTACGACTCACTAGCCAAGCAGAATACAACTAATCTCAGGTTTGTTCAATTCCCTAATGCCTGCCGGCTGACATTAACGTGCTCGTAGAGGGTGGGTGCTGATATACACCCAGCTTGCTTCTACACAGTGCATGAGGCACGCGGGAAACCCCAGTTCTGAAATAACACTCCAGTTCTATGTGCTTGCATTTCCAGTCATTGTGCCTAACCAGCAGACACAACCCACTGCCAGAAATCACTAGAAGTAACAGGCTGGCACCAAAAGGTACAGGATCCCCATTTGTCCTGGAGCCTGACAACAGCTGTAGCCAGAAACGTAAATAAGCCGCCCTTCTCTATTTCACTCAAGCGAAGGAACCACCTTTAAGACAGCAATATAAGTTTTTCTGGCCAATGGCAAATCATTACCATAATGCCAAAAGGAAAGACATCAATGGCAATACTTTGTCGAACTGCATTTATTTTTAATTTGTTGCATAAGCAACACTGCCAGACACGACAGGCTAGATTAGAAGACTACAGCAGAGCATTTCCATCAGTTGAATATCTGAAACCTCTCTTGACAGCTAAATTAGCCTTTGATAGCAGCTGCAGTTCTGGAAAAAAAATTCCCTGCTCATTCCCACTAAACATTCCTTGGTTTGATTCACAGAGCGGTTTTGGTGCATGCTAACATAACCTCCTTCTGGAGATAACGTAAACTAGAAGCCTTGCTCCAGCCACACACCAAAAATGTTCCAACTCCTAAGGACAAGGTGAAATTTGAAATCAATGACTGGTCTCTTCTACAGCTGTGAGTGACACACATGCTAGGGTAAAACAGCCCAGGGGACCGATAAATACAATTGGAAGACTCCAAGCTGCATGTAGTAGGGAATTAAGATGCCTCAACACCAATCACATCAGCATCCAGATTTGATTGTATTGCACCAAATTACCCATTAATTTGCACATAACTAGAATCTGGATTCTAGAAATTTTTATAAGATCAAATAGGAATCTAGACTAAAATATTTCTGCCTTTTAAATAGGACACCTCAAAGTACATCATGTACACATTATAAACCAAAACCTCCTGCTCAGATACTCTCCAAAATTTACCGATAGATCTCTGGATACAACGGGCCAAGTTTTGTTCAAGTTCCTCAAAGTTTACAGGATTGTAACCTTACTCTTTAAATAAACTTAATGTTGCAGTTTATTTGAATAAATCAAACTACTCACTCAATTGGAATCCATGAAGGAGTCCACTCTGATACTAGTTAAGTGACAAGTGAAAAGTAATTCTGCTTCCACATGCAGAGAAAATAATCTAATATCCAAACTTCAGTATCCTTTTATGAATGTGTGATTGTTCTGATATCATAAAATTAGCAATTTAAGAAACAACCATTACAACATTAACAATCAAGGACAGTATATTGTACACATTATCAAAACGTTGGCATTTAAATGCCGAGTCATTAATCTCTAAACAACAAAAGGTGACAAAGTTGCACTAGAGAAAACTCTTTAAATGTTGTTTTTCAAAACCTCGCTAGCGTGGGAAAGAAAAGTGGCACAGCCAACACACTTCCCCACAGATCCCAAAGATCAAGCTCAAAATGCTACGGCTGTTCTCGTTTTCAGCAGTGCAACCAGAGGAGCCTCAATCCAAGTGAGATCAGAGTTTCTGCAACACAGAGAACGCATCTCAGCAAAGCCAATTTTACCCTATCTACTACTGAGAGTGGTAAAGCCAGTACCACCCTCTCCAACAAAACTCTAGCATTCAGTATTACCTTAACATTTAAGCTCCTGCTCACTCAGGGCAGCGCTAATGACCTCGCAGTGCTGACCACAGGAGCAAAGAATGAGGGTCATGCTCCAAGGCTTCCTTCTTCCCACACTGTTGCGTGGGTTTTTGCACATGTGTTGCAATTTCATAGAAATGGCAACTTCCATGGAACTTGTCCACATCCAGAAGTGAGGTTGCAAAATTTTACAAGGAAAAGAGCTTTCAGTGTGTATAACTTCACCTCATTTCAAGTACTAACAAGATTTTAAAGCTGCCAGGCTCTATTTCCAATTAGACGTAACCTGTTCCTTGTAGTAAGCAAGATACTTACCTGCTTTCATTGCTTTTTCTTTTGTATTCAGGAGATGAAACGCTTGGCAGTGTGTACTGATGCCACTTTCAGCTGCCAGTTGAGGAGCACATACAGTAAAAGGACTTTCATTGTAATCCCTACACAGCAGGAGGCATCTTCAAGCATAAAACTGCACAGGATGAACATGGGTAGCCTGAATTTGAGTGCAGGAGTTGCTGCTTATATCAGAAATAGAATTCAATCAAAGTAAAATCTGGTAGTAAAGCCTAGTAAGACCTTTACCAGATGGACAATGTCTCATAACATTTATGCAAATAATTCTGTGAGAGGGAACAAATTCTCAGCACTTTACAACCAAAGGAGCATTCCACCAGCTTCAACAGAGCTGAAGTTAAAAATCTGATCTTCTGCTACCTTTGTATTCTCAGCAGTAACCAGTGGGTAGCCTTGTAAGTCAGAGCTTTGGGATAACCATTTTTTTTTCATTTTCCATACAAATTCCAGTCTTAATCATTATCTTAGTCACCTCTGCACACTCCTCTAGGTATGCTATTGGCCTTGTCTACTTCCAACTATCCATTGTATTCAGTTGGGGAAATCAAAACAAAAAATACTTAACCGAGTATGTTTGTCTCCCACTCAAAAGTAACAATCAGCCAAATCAATCCCTGCACATTAGAGCAAATTCTACAGTTCCTACAGTTTTACAGTCCCATTTTGGAATCCATTAGGCAAAACACGTAACTGTGTATCCCAAGTGTAAAAACATATGCCAGCCCCCCTTTGCTGCCCCCCCAATATCTTAAACCTGAAGAAGAAAAGAAAAAAAGCCCTGAGAACCCTTTTTCTGAGCAAAACTACATAGGAACACCAGAAACTCTTGGCCATGTCTCCTGTTACTCAACTTCTGTACAGCAGGACTCATGACACCAAAAAGTCCCTGGCAACCCCTACGGCAGTACATGAGGACTGCCACCCACACCTGAAACACATGCCACGACAGACTGCCACTATCCTCTGATCCCACCACATACGTAGCTCTTGGAACAGAAACTACCCACATTTAAAAGTGGAAAGGATAAGTGTGAAACTCTTGGAAATTAAGGATAGCTTCTGGCTGAAGTTTTCTGCGTGGAAGGATAAATACTATCACCATAGTTGCTTTCTTATAAAAACTACCATCTATTCTCCAAGAGTGATACTGATTTTGTTATGGTTATTTTAAAAGAATACACAAATAACTTTACCTGAATGTACAGAAAGCTTCTGAAAACTGTAACTCCACCACTAGCATCTGTCTTTGCCACAGGCTGGGCTGTGCCAGCCTAACAGAACGCAGTCTTCAAGCAGCAAAAAACATAGAAAGAATCAATTTCAGACCAAATGAAAGGAAGCTCTTTACCATGGGGAACTTTCATCTCAAGAGGCATTTGGAGCTTCCCAATCCATGCCAGCAGCGAAAGAAACATTTTAATAAAAGTTAGCAGCACTCAGATGAGGCAAACAAGAAAAGCAACACTAGCATTTCTTTGATGTATACTTTTCTGCAGCATAGGAGAAGAGAAACCTGAACCTAACTTTCAAGCAAGACTGAAAAGATCTCCAGTAGCCTCCATTCAGCAAAGACAGAGCTGGGACAGCTGTTGCTCTGCTCTTTTTCTTAACATATTTCTGGAAACTGTTACATACCTAGTAACTGGCTTGCAGGTTACTAGTAATGCTTCATATTACTATTTGTCCTCTTCATTCTCCTATTCAAGACTACTGTTTTGCCCCCTCCACCCCTGGCTTGGGCATGAGGTTATAGCTACAGTGTGATGAGGGAGCTATTTCTTAAACCAAGTGATATGGCAAGTCTAAAGACAACTTGGGATTTACATGTTCCCCTTCCTTTGAGAGGACTGGAATCTCAAGAGAGGAGGAGACACAAACTGTTTCACACACAATCAAGTTAAAAATATATATACAGCAGGAGAGTACACTTTGTACTTACTTACCTATGTAAAGACAAAAACCAAAATATATGCTGTGGAATAAGTAATGTAGCTAATGTAGCTAACTGTAATGCTTGCATTATATGGAATATAAACATTCTCAAAATTTCAATGGGTAAATTGACTGAAGGACACAGCCCAAAATACTGTCTTAAAAAAAGAAAATTACATACAAAACTCCTGTTGTTGAAGGCTGCCCATGCATCCCTCCTGTGGGCAGTCAGAAGCTGCTGGTAGGCAAGCTCTTACCAGCCCACCAGGAGCAGGTCCTTCCACCGTCACTATGCCGCCATGCATCAGAAGAGAATTGTCCCCGCTTCATAAATGGAAAAAAACCTTCCAAGCCTGCTGACGCCGCTCACCACCAGGGGCAGACGTCAGCCTGTGAGTCTTGCACACACAGAGCACCCAAGCCACAGGAGGGGCCGAGATTTAAGGGGCAGCTTGTCCTCACAGCTTCCAACAGCCTCGGTTGCCACACAGGCTGTTTTCAACCATCACTGGCAACTGCCCTGAAGGAAGACCTGCCATCCAAGACTGAAGTTTGGGCAGGGCTCTGCTCCCAAAAGCAGGGCACAGGGATGCCAAAGAGCCATCCTGCCTTTAGCTCAGGAAGGCAAGGAAAGGCGCTGTTGCTGGTTTCCAAAATTTTGTTCTACCTTTTACCCGATTCCCTTAGATACAATTGCTAAGTACAAGCTCTTACCGCTTCCACATCCTTTCAAGCTTTGAGAGCAGTTGCACCGAGCAGGTTTCAGTGACTTTTAATAGCAAGGAAGAAAACAATTCCCTTTTGTACACAGGCCACCTGTACAACCCGTTAACCCTTATGGCAGCTCTTCTACCTACAAGCCTGTGAACAGTCATAAAGAACAAACCTATTATAAAAGACGACGTAAGACAACATCAGTGCAGCATCCACCTTTAACTGCACTTCCTTCCATCTTAACAGGTTTCTACTTAGGCAAAAGGAGAGATCCGATTTCCTTTGACAGACAGATCAGCCCAGCAGTACCCAGCTAAACGCTTCAGCAAGCAACCAAATCTGATTACCTACATTCGCTATCCAAATCCTAGGAAAGCAAAAGGGGTTCAAAGGAGAAAGTGTCGTATTAATTTGGCTATTTCTTTCTGCTCACTCTAATCCAGGATGTATTTCACCAGCATTCTGAAAAGCGAGTAAAGGAGGAAGCAATTTAGCTGTAACAGGATTCCCCTGAACTTCAGTAATATAATTAGCAGGTAATTATGCCTGATGTGTGGCATTGACAAACAAAAATTCCACAATTTACTTGTTGAATTTTTACATAGCTGTTGCCTTGCTGTGGCACATCAGTATATATAGCCACTCTGAATTCAGAAGCTCATTGATTCTGAAGGAGCAACAAGCTCTCTGGTCTGTTTAAAAAAGAACAAGCTATTTCAGAAAATGGAGACAACTCTTCACCTGGCAAAAGATTATAATGATGATAAAGTTTGTCAAAATTATGTGACACAGAAACAAATAAACAGATTTAAGAAAAATTAACATACAAGATAACCAGAGTTGAGATGCACTGATGTAAATTTTATCATAGTTTATAGTAGTTAGTAACACTTTGCTTTTAGCTGCCAGGTTTTCTTACAGTAAAAAATGCTTTTGCAATTTATATGTATTTAACTTTTTTTTTTTTAAAAAACAGCAATAGTAAGGCCTGCTGCCTTATTTCTTCTAGAAGAACCTTGCAAGGAGCTGGACTTGGAATTGGTTGCTCGGATCAAGAAGCGCAACTCAAGTGCCCCCAGCTTCTAAAGAATGACAAAGAAAAAGGAGGTGAGGACTAGTCCTCCTTCAAATACCAAGATCTAATTGATGTCCTTGCTTGTTGACTTCTTTCATTGTTGCCCCCTTCTGCCAAGATTAGTACCATACTTCCCATACGCTGAACCACGTCACACTTCTGCATGTAGATGTACACACAACTGTGCACGCTATGTTCATACGCAGACCCATGTGAACGGGGGATCAATTTTTAAATGTCACAGCCCTTCCTGTAGGTGGATAAACAAAAAAGCTATTGCAATGACTTTGTATTTTCTATCTGATTCCCAAAACACAATCCACAAAACCACTGTATCCTAAAGCCAAAGGGGCTTAAATTATAATACTGTAACTGAGTGTGTATAGCTTAACAGCTTCACTATGCAGTTGCCTCAGCGTAATGTCAAGTTGAATAAGTAGCCTTTATAAATAGAGCTTAGGGATCCCCTGTCCTACAGAGCGTGGGTTTTATTTGTTTTTCTTTAAGATGTTAAGACAGAAATAACATGGGCAGGGAAAGAAAGCTACTTGGAGGCAACAGTGGAAACTCGTGTGCCAGCCAGACTGACGGTACACATCCCCGTGCTGTCAAGGTGGTCAAAGACGACACTTAACAGCATGCTGCAACACACACTGCTTCTGAGGTATGTACTTGTCCGAAGACGAGCAAGTGGCAGCTCAGCACACTGCAGCTCACACATACCATGCCACACACTCAAAATACCATTCAGCAACCTCAGACGGGTTGCCAGTCTGATCACAGTAATGTTTCAAAGCCCCAGCCCAGCTCTTTAAAATCCTTACTCACCTGAGCCCCTGGAGGACATTTGCTCTCCTAGAGCATTTTCCACAGAAACACAAGCTACGGCGGAAGCAAGAAGCCAGCCCTAAAGGGGCTGCAGAATCCAGGAACAGCAGGACAGGCCTAACAAGTTGGCCTTAACAGTGAAAATTAAAGCTTTGGAGAAGTAAATGGGCCTTGTAATGCCTGCAGCCACCAGACTGCAAAGAAGTGCTTCACACTTCTCCCAGCCTCTCAAGACTTCTACACAAACAAGTTCTTTGAAACATTCCATAAGGTATCTAACTTGAAGTAAAAAGGGAAGGGATGTACACACTGCTGTATGCATCTTCTAAAACAGGGGAAAAAGCTGAACAGATACTTTTTTTCCTGAAGAGTAAGATACCTAAACAATTGGTGAGCTGCAAATACCTGAATACAGAGTCATCATGTAAAAAAAAAAAAAAAAAAAAAAAAAAAAAAAGTAACACGACTAAGTCAAATTTAGATTGCAAAATCCTTACCAATATCATCTATTTACATTTAACTTTAGGATCACACCACACAATTTCACTCATTTTATTTCAAGTAACAATAAAGCCTCTCACCTTCCCAATGTTTTAACCATCCCTAGAAAACGACATGAAGAAACAAGCAGATGGTATTTTAAATACACTATATCTACACTCCTGTCTGTTTTGCTATATATTAGGGGGGGGGAAAATTAAACTGTAAAATATTTTGACTGCCATTTTTGTGTATCAATACCAAGAAGAGACTTGTACACCCTTCTAGATAGGGAGTGGAGGAGATAAAGTAGTAAGTGAGATTAACCTGAATGAAATGGACTTCCAAGATAGCATACAACATATACAATGGCCACATAGACCTGCAAATCTGGACACTACAGTCCAAAACCCAATGTTTGGCAACTAAGGCACTTACATTTTAACATAGCACTTCTCCTGGAATAAATTGCCTACTGGAAGTACTGGCAGTCACGCATGGTAATCTCTCCACAAGACGACCTTGGCTTTTCCTTTTGGAAAGATATTCAGACAGCTAAATATGGTCTTGAAAGCAGACTCAGAAAAACAGATCAAATGTGTACGCTATTGCTAAAACTTTCCTTGCATAACCTTTCTACCAAAAGATGCAAGTTATCCCCCTGAGTGAGTAGTGTCCTAAAAACAAGGGGGGGAAGAGGGAGTTCGGTGCTTCACTGCACCAACCAACTCCGTTTCAGTAACAGAAATCTGAGGAAGTTAAAATTACATTTGTTTAATCATTAGTTAATGAGGATTTTCTCCCTAGACCTACATGCTAATTGAAGAAGCAGCTGTTTTACCAGTCATCCTTAGCACCCTCTGAGTGACACTTCTGGCCCAGAAGACCATCACTAGGTTAGCTACAAGTCAGTCTGGTAGTTTTGCCTCTTGTTAATGTCACCTAACACTTGTTATTGCAAGACCCTGCTCTCCACTGTTTAATTTTTTTTTTTTAACCAAACTTTAGCCATTTGGTCTACTCTCTCTTCCCACTTCTCTCCCTCCTGGGAGGTGAAGAGGGAGTCGGGGAAAGATAAGAAGGGAAAGAATGGTTCATTCTGCAGAACAGAGAAACATTGCGTTGTCCCTTTTCTCCTCCACCGGTAGCTAGAAAATCTAGCTACCAATACAGAAAGAAACTTGTGGTTTCTAAAGGAAATTCCCTCCAGCACCTGAAATTAAATCAGAGTTTGTTGATGCCAGCATACTTTGGGTGTCAGCAAATAACTGAGAAAACAACTGGCAAAATAGGAGTTCCTGCAGAGGACCCCAACCTTCCCCTGCAAGCCATTAGGGCAGTGCCAAGAAGTCCATGACACAGACTCACCTAAGACTCCCCAGAAGCGCTGCACTCAGCCTTGGGTGTCACACCACAGGATTTGTCAAGAGTCCTTTTCACAAAACTTTGCACGCTGAACACAAAGCTCCTTTAACACTTCTATGCCATATTTAATTAAGAAATATATAAAGCCACACCTGGGAATTGCACTGCCCACCATCACTCCTAGGTTGTGATTATGTCTTTCGGTATTTCACTACTGCCTATCGATTGCCTGCAGGATGGTGAGAAGCGTGCTGTGACCCACGGTACATGTTTCGCAGGTCCTTCTCACCCAGCATCTTATGCACACCAGGGCCTGACATAGCAGGAACTGAACTCCATAAGCAGGTATCCCCATTCAGACTTTCTTTCTGCTATAGCGTCCATGACCAAGAAGAGAGATACACACACAAAAGCTTTGAAATATACCATAATAAAAACTTTGAAGTCTACCATAATTTTAGTGTTTCCTCACTTTTGAGGGTTTAAACTCTTAACTTTGGCTGTTTCAAATTTTTTCTGGATGTGTCATTAGGCATTTAAATTACATATACTTTCCTTATTTAGTTCCCCTTCCCCTAACCTCTGTCTATGTTTTTGTAGTCAAAAAATGAGTGCTTTGAAGCAGGGATTGTCCTTTTCAAGTATCTGGAAAGTACCTTGCATCTAAGTGTAGAAAAGAAATCAAAATAGAAATATTGCTTTGTTTCAACTTTTATACTCCTTCCTTTTGGAGTTACAGCCAAAGACCTCCAGGAAGGTACCTGTTGATTGTAGCCCTGGTCATGTATGTAGCGTCATGCAATACGTTTGTCTCCTGCCCTAATTACCTTATTCTATTTCAATCCCTTTCCCAAGCAGTCATCTGTCTGTTACAGCAGTATTTTACCTCTTCAACTGACCTGTCCTCTAGGAGCAAGCCTGTATTGAATTAACTCAGCTTCATTTCAACCCAGGTATCCATTTACAGCAGCACTCAGGGCTTCTCAACTAGCCCTGTCATGTCTACCCCCAGTTGACACCATCATTTTTTCTTAAGGCAATGAGGAAACTCAAGTGTTCATTTTGGATATGATGGTGACCAAGACCACTTACACATTCCTCATCTTCAGACACAGGCATTGCCTTAGGGTTGGTTGGGGGTTTTTTGTTTGGGTTTTTTTTTTTTTTCCTTTAGTTAGCTTAGTAGCCTCGAGAGTATTTCTATATCCTCATATTTCATTGTCAGTGCCAAATATTGTACTGTAATACCAGTGAAAGTCTTCACCGAATTTAACTGCCTTCACAGCTGCTCCTTTGGAAACCCGCAGGGCATGCAACACAACGGCATCCAGCAGCAATCCCTATTGCAGTTTGCTAAAGATAAATTGCCCAGATTCAGAAATTCAAGACTCAGCTACCAAGTTGTAGTCTCTTCCTTCCCACCACTCTAGAGATTTGTCTGCATGTTTCTAAGTTATCAATATTCAATGAACACTTGCCACATACAATGCTCTGCTTTTTAAAAATCAATGCAATGAGAATATGCTCAGCATAAAACAAGCTCTCAAGAACCCCTTAAAGAGAACTGCTGCTGAACAGAAATGTCCGATCTGAAATTTGAGCATGAGACATTAATTACTCTGACTGTTGATCTCTAGCCAAGCATGTTTATATTGATTTCACTCCACTGAGATTCCACCTTGGAAGTTCCTTGCTGCTTTGAACCCAGAATCTATAGAGCAACAAGCTCACTCTAAGTGTTTTGCATCTATACGTGATAGAAATGACATATGGGCTGTACCAGCTTCTCAGCTGATTTACAGGAGAATTAGTTTGCACAGGCTGAAGATCTGATTCAGCATACACAGCTGTTCCCAAACTTGGGATGCCAAGTGAGGTCAGCAGCAATGAAATGGCAGGCTGCACGGCCAGCAGAAATTCAATTTTATCCAGGTTCTACAGGGTGAACTTAGCAATTCATAAACACGACTGAAAGCAAAAAAGTGCCTATTGCTATGTTCATGCGTATTAGGTAGCAACTTTATAGAGGAGATTATGTAATGCGGGATAGCAGAGGACTTCTCTCGTAGGATGCCCTTTCCAGTCTTAAATCCCTGCATAGAGACTATCAGAAAAGAAATACTTCTCTAAAGTGATTTTTACTAGATGTGATGTAGTAAACTAACTTTAATACAGAACAGTGCAAAGTACCACTGATTTCCCAGAGCACATTTTTTATAGCACACAGTTTTGAAAGCAAGCACAAGTCTTCAAATTAACATCCATAAATGCTCTCCTGCATAAAAACTAAAACTGTAGAGAATCTTTTTTTTCTCGTGGAAAGCACAGCTTATGCATCCCAAGTAGCTTTATATTTCTGATATACGTAGCAGTTTTGCAGAGACTTTTTGTGAGTTTCCATGGTAAACTGATCTCTTCTGCATAAAGGGTATATCAGCTGCCCTCCCTGCTCACCGGTAATTGCCCTCAACACCCTCATACTTTTCCGTGCCACTGTGGGACAGATTTACACATGAAAACAGACTGTTCAGCTTTAGGATTTCCAACCAATTTCAAATGGAAATTCACAATTACCAAGCAACTAAGTAATAAAACTGAAGTCATTAGCACGTTGCCTGCTGGTAAACAAATACCAGTGACTGAAGCGCCTAGTTCCAGGAAACCTCAAAGCAGAAAGGAAAAAAGCTATCTTAAAAGTAAGAATATTTGGCAAATCCTGGGACTGATTTTCAGGCAAGCTAAACACCCAGAGCTTCAACAGAAATTAATGCAACTGTTTCAGGCTGGAAACTTAGGTAAAATCTGTTCAGAGAATATAAACAACAGAAGGACAAAGAGATCAGGAGATTTTAAACGTGCTAGATAAAGCAGGACAAGAAAAAAAGTTCTCTCAATAGAACGTTTTTACTGGTCTGGATGATATACTCCCAGCTTGCACAGGCGACGCAGACTGCTTTTTCTTAATCCTCAGAAGTTCAGCAACTGCCTGAAAAATACTATCATATTTTTAAAACCGAAGCTCATCTTTTGTGGTTAGAATTGAGGAGTGTATAAAATGTCTTTTAGCACTAGTACACCTTTTCTTTAAAAATGCTTCTCCTTTTTAGAAAAAAGGAGAGGAGAATTTCTGTGGGTTTGTATTGCTCATTTCAGGACTCCTTATGAACAGTTCACTCATTTTGCAGCTTAAGCTAGCGAGATCCGGGTTGGGCAGGGCTTCGAGCAACCTGGATCTAGTGAAAGATGTCCCTGCCCATAACAGCGGGGTTGGACTAGACGATCTTTAAAGGTCCCTTCCAACCTAAACCATTCTATGGTTCTATGATTTTAAGTCCTCATAAAAATTCAGAAATTACTTAAGTCATCTATACCATCTAAAGGGAAGAAATTGGACATGTATTTATTTCAGAAAGCAACGAGCAACGCTAATTCTAGACAACAGCAAAGCCAGAGAAGTGCAGGAATGGAGCCGGCCTCTCTGTACACACCAGTGGCAAGAACTATGTACCACCATTAGAGCAATCCCGTTCCCACTCCACACACTGCCCAAAACTGTGGATGAACTACACCACTCTGACCCTTCTTAAACCCCTAAATATTAAAAGTCATCAATAAGTGCATAGAATTGCTGGCCTTTGCCAAACACAAAAACCTCCTCAGCAAATGCCTACAGAAAATTCTTGCATTTACACCATATGAATTTACCACCGTGAGGAGGAAGAGAAAATCATCCCTGCAAGTGCTGTATCTGCAGCAGTTCAACACGAGAAGGGGAAAGTGTAGTAACAGAAGAGTGGTGTTATTTCTGCTATATGAGCTCATTACCATATCAAAGACTTGTTTTCTCTCTAATTATAGTCATTATTCTTACTAAATAGCATTAATTGAAATTTACTGGTCATGTTCAAGTAATTTTACCAAGAGGGAGAAAAATTATCTCAAATTTCAGCCAAATATACCAAACTTTTCTTGAGTCTGTTGTGGATCCATGAAAAACCAGCAATGATGAACAAGCAGAAAAAGGTATTGGTTACATTTTGATTAGAATGGAAAACAGATGTGTGGTGATTAATGGCATTCGAGTTAAGACAAGGCCACCCTGGAACAGTGAACATAAGGGTTAGTCCTGGCTCCTTCAATACACCTGAACATGCATCAGGTTACACCTTTGTTTTCACATCAGAGTTGATGTATTAGGGCAAACTCAGACCTTCACTAATCCCTCGGAAAGTCTAGAACTAAAATTATACCCAACTTCTATTTAAAAGACTTTAATTCAGAGTTTAGCTAACCGAACTGGTGCATGGGACTGTGCTGATCACCACAATCATAAAGAATGTGAACAAAAACAGTACATGGAAAGGGAGTAAAATTTTGTTAACTCTCAGCTATTCAAAAGCAGGTAAGAGGAATTTCAGCTGTGAAGAACTGCCAAAGGAGCATCCAATACTGACTGAATGATAAAAACAACAGATGAAATTCAGTGAAGTGTTACACATTAAAAAAAAAAAAAAAAATCACCCAAACATTCAATATAATTATGGCCTTGAATTGAATTTTATCACTCAGAAGGTCCTCAGGTAATACCAGTTCTGTAGCAACTCTGCTTTTTAACTGCTCCAGAACTAAATCATCATGGGAATTATTCTAAAAGGAATACAGAACAAAGCAGAAAGCATCATTACAACACTATTTAAAGAAATTGTGTAGCTGCATTTTCAATAGCGGGTACATTTGAGGCCCCCAGTCTCAAATGCCACATAAGGCAGAACTGGAAAAGATAGAGAAAACTGTGACAAGGTTGATTAATGGCAAAAAATTGTTGAAGTATTTTAAGGCAGCATCAGGCAGTGAAGACAGTCCAGCTTCCAGTGGAGGAAATGGCCACTTAGGTCATTCCTAAATCCTTCACAGGGATCTCCACCCTGTGAAGAGATGATCTCTGGAGAGGGCAAAGAAGGGGATGGAGAGAAACAGCTATTGAGCCTTCAACAGAAGGCTGAAGGTGAGTCGGCAATTCCTTTTCCAACACAGCTAGAGGGTATCAAATTAAAGTTTCAAGTGCAAAATAAAAGAGCTGGTTCTTCACCCAGAGTGCAGTTGAACTACTGGAACTCATACCTGTGGTATCTTCTGTTTTGAAGGGTGTCTGAAGAGCAGCTGGAAGGCGAATCCACAGAGGGTGACCAACCATAAAGACACCACCTCAAAGTCCCTGAAGCATAAAACTGCCAGAGGCTGGAAAGCACTCTAGTGGAATACTTGCACTCTTCTTACATTTTTCAATCCAGCAATTGTTAGCAGTTGTTGAAAAAAGATGGGGGGATTGGGGAACTGGCCTAAATGGACCTTTGATCTGATCCAGCATGGCCATTTTGTTCTATAGTTCA
>NW_009259685.1:135069-204499 GCF_000687185.1 Egretta garzetta
TATCCATTGGGAATAACCTAAATATTTCTGCAAAATAATCCTCTACAAAATAAACCATTCACCTTCATAGTTTCTTTTGATCATGCAAGATAACATAAAATGAGCTCTGCGCTTACTTGCACTATATCTGTTGGCCATATGTGCTTGCAAGTCTGCATTTCATTAAAGCACAATAGCAAGACAATGTACACACACCTTCCCTACAAACAGCTGCTTCCCGAGGATGCTTAGTGTTATTTCCAACTGAATTATTACCTGTTTATTTTTCCAAATCTGCAAACCCATGCCACAAGTGGTGGGTAGATTATTATTCTTTCTACTTGGTTGCTAGGGATTAGGAAGCATTTTCATTTACTTTCTTTTTAGAAAACAGTATTTTTTATGCCTTCATCTCACTTGTTACAAAGGAGTGCTCCCACAGATCCTGCCTGTAGATCCCCTGCACACTAGTCACACTGTGCTAGAAGGAACATTGCAATAGGTTTCAGGAGATAATCAGAGAGAAAGTATACTTAAAAGTGGCAATAAAAAAAAATATAAAAATCCAGAGAATGAATGAACACCTCTGGGCACCTGCAAAACCAATGTGGGGTTTTTTTTCTACAAGAAAATAAAATTTCTAGAGCTGGAAGCAGATAATTGAGTGTCTTGCATAACCAACATTGGTTTTGCAGGTGTGCAAAGGTGTTCATTCATTCTCTGCAAATATAAGTGGCACGCCATGGCCTTCCTACCTGTGCAGTTCAGAGCAGCCAAAGTACCAGGCAGTTACCTAATTCAAAAGAGCATGAGACAATAAACATAAGACTGAGAAAACTGGGCTATTCGCTAACAAATCCTTAATGGAAGTCTTCTGAATAAAAATGGAAAATAAATACCCGTCCTCATAAGAACTCATTTTTCCAAGAAATTTAATTTTCTTTTATTTGACCAAGACTTTCAAGGAAGTGAGCCTGAGAAACATAATCTTAATTACATCAAAAAGGAAGACCTGAACCAGTCACTTGCAGGACATTTGAGGAGTCAACAAAAGAACACAAACATTGCCTTGTTCCCCAGTGGTACTTTTGTTCAGTCCAGTTTAAGCCCCTGAAAGCCACAGGCAAGCTGCCTGCTTTATCAGCCAAGAGGCAAGGGCTTGGGAGACTCAGGTTCAGGGGAAGAAGTCAGGCACTTCCTTGTATCATCAATATACTCAAAGCCCGAATCAGATATGGTGCTCCAAAAAGACAAAGATCTGCGAGCAAATACTGCATCTGCAACAGCTACTTTTATTTACAAATTAGAGGTTGACAGAAGTAAATATAAGAGTTCCCCTGCATAGTTTTGGTGTTACTTAGCCCCAAGGGCGGGTGGATAGGAATCTGGGCTCTTCATCCAAATCCTGCTACTGTTTTTCTTCCTAGAGAAAACAAGCTATCCCTGATTACAAGTAAAAAGGCTGTAATACACTCTAACATCCTATCAACGAGGTAAGAAAGAGAGAAAAGGGAAAAGCAATGTTGTCATGCATAAGCAAGCACACAAAGAACAGTGGTACTAAACCCCAAGAGATACCATGAGGTCACTGGCACATAGCTGGGTCACTGTAATCATGTAACGAAGGCAGAATTGATAGGTAAAAGTCACAATTTCACTATCTGCCAGGAAGCCGGGGTGAATGCTGACATGGGCCACAGCCACCTCTGATAAGGTATCGCATTTAAATGTTTAGGACATGCAGCTGCCCTGAAAATAGTTTTCTCAGTGGGGAGAGGGCAGGTACAACTGCAGCCTGCAAAGTGTCTCTCTCCTCCCTTTCCTTGTTATTCACAGAACACGTGGAAAAGATCTTTCCAGCCAGAAGTTTAATGCCAAAGTACAGCTGACCTGACCCTCGAAGGAGGGATGGGCGAGAGCTGGCGTGAGCGGCGCCTGACCGCCTGCCACCGTCAGCAGGCAGCACGGGCACCAACAGGCAGCGGCCACCACTGGAAATTCCTGGCTACGTGGCATCAGGCTCAGAAGAAGATCAGGCAATACAAAAAAGTAACAGCAGCAATAGGAGAGACACATAGAGAAAATAAATCCTCCTCTTTAGCGTTTGCAGCTCGGCACATAACACAACAGGCTCTGCAATGCAGGAAGCAGCTCACTTGCTCCAAGGGAGGTCTTGTCGGAAACACCATGCTAAGAACCAGAGTAAAACTGTAACTTTCCCCTTCTCCTGGGAAGCGATGTGCCTACAAATCTGATCTCCAGGAAACAGCCTGGAACAAATTATCAAAAAGCACCATCTCATTTAAGTGTAAGACCGGCGCTCCATAAGGGTAGAATGGACCAACTCTCCCCACCGAACCATCCTACGGGAGGTGAGGATTTGCCCAGGAAAGACACTTGTGCTCCAACGTCCAGAATTTCTTCCTCAGTCCTAGCAAAGCGCTTGGGCACAACCACAGAGCAGACACCGTTTCCATTTGCTTCTACCCATATGATGGGCCTTAGAGCCAATGGAGATAACTCATAGCCTGAATCCCTGAATCTTACTGGCTCTTGCCAAACTTCATTCCAGCATAACTTCACAGGAGTTATTCCAAAAAGTAGACTTACATATACAAATTACATATTGGATCCTGGTATCAAGTAGGAAAAAAAGAAATCAGTGCAACTATTTTCAGAGCTTGGCAAAGAACCAGATTTTGCTAAAAGCTGCTGTCATCCAAGAATGACTATCAGGACTCTGAAGACACAAACCAGAAAGGGACAACAGAGAGTACGTGCACCTCTCAGTCAGGCAGTTCCTCTCCCTAATCTGTTCCCTTTATGGTCAATAGAACAAAAGCAGTTCAGGGCAGGAACATAACTAAGATGCTCTGAAGTGCCCTCTTGTCAGACTCTGCTCACCGATGACAGAGCGCCTAGTGGCTAGCGCAGCCGCCAAGCTGCATGCCTGGCGTGACTGGGAGGCCAACAAGAGGATTCATAGCAGTGATACAACAGTAAAGCTTCACCTGAAAGCAAAGTTATTTTCCAACATGTGCCACGGTTTACAGCAACTTGAGCAACGGGGAAAACAGCTACGCCCAGTGCCTCGAAGCTCCCTGTTAGCTGAATTAGGCTTGTAAGGCTCCTACTCCTTTCCTGCAACAAAGAGAAGAGGAAAGCAGAGAAGAGGGACGAACTAAATCCATGTTGTTTTCTTGTTGCACAGTTTGGTTTTTTGGGTTTTGGTTGTTTTGGTTTTTGGGTGGGGTGGGGTTTTTTTGGTGGCGTTTGGGTTTAGCAGTTTTTTGTTGAGGTTTGATTGGGTTTTTTGTTTGGGGTTTTTTTAGAGTAAAAATAGGGATTCCCAGTGTTCATAAACCAGATACAATTACAAAAATTCTTGTTCTGTGTAGCATGTGCTTTTCTGTTTGGCGTTTTGTTTTGGCTTTTTTTCCTTCCCAAAGGAACTCTTTGGGCATTTCTGTGTTTGAATTGTTGCTCGCTTCCTGCCTCTCGGACAAGCATCCCCAGGGCCCAGCTGGGAATGGTACCCCATACCGCTAAGGTAACAGGCAGCTAATCAAACAGGTGCTGCCAGCTCACAGGCATTCCTCTACTTCCTTGAGTTGGTACCAAATTATATGCATTTTACTGGCTTTAAAACAAAAAGATTCAACCTCATAGATGTTGGGTTAGGAAAACTCCCCATGAAGTCCAAGCAAAGATATTTAAATGACCGAATGTTGGCTAAGGAGACCGTAACATGCAACGTACAGAAAACCACACGCAACACCTTAAGTACAGATGCACAATATAAACCAGCAAGACCATGGCGACAGTAACGTGCAGACCGCTAACCTCAGAGTGAAAATCCAGGAGACGCAGTCGACGCTATCAGAGTGCCGCAGGGTGCGTTATCTAGGGTAACCATGGGTGCTTGCGTACTCATCACCTGTACTAACCAACCTTTGGACAAAAGCGCAGCATGTGCTCACACAGAGGGCTTTCGGAAGCTGTTCAGAGCACCCCTGTGGCTCCCCTTTCCCAGGGTACACCACCCCTGAGAATATTACAGTAGTAACCTGACTATTCCGGCAAAAATATAAGGAGGATTTTATTTTCTCACCCACTCTTCTTGGATCTCAAACATTTTTAATACAGGAAACCACTCACGCATGCTGCTGTAGGCTGGAAGAGGCAGAAAAGCACTGACAACCGCTTGCTGTCTCGCCGGCATGGCCACCATCCTCCCCTGCCTGGAACAGCTCATCTGGCCCCCACGCCCTACAGAATCAGCTCTGCTGCTAAAAGGGCTGAGGAAAACCTCAGCCCTCGGGCACCGGTGAGATCAATCCCAGGCCTCCTCTTCCAGTGCCCAACCTGCCGAGAAGCTTTCCACGCTCCAGCTGTCCCCGTTTCACACAACGTCAAGCGGAAAGCAAATCTCTCCGGTGGCATTTGATGCTGAACAGCCTCTTAAATGGTTGGTGAACCTAAACTTAGGATTATGGAAGTAGTAAGGAATACATCTAACATTTATATTTTCCTCCTCAGCACAGCAACAAGTTAATTTGATATGCCAGTTGTAGGCATTCTGAAGTCATAACTGGCCCTTAAAGCTGAAGTGTAACCCTTGTCAACAGCCACAGGGAAAAATAAACCTGCAGAAACAGGTTTTTAATTTATTTTTTTTAAAAAGCACACAGTTTACCAACAACCTCCTCTTCATGTTTTAATAGTAAGACCAGAGCTAAATATTTAATGTCTTAAAGGTTAAGAGAAACCTGATCTACAACTTCATACACACCAGACTCATCTTGAGCTGCTAAATATGAATTGACATGGCTTATGACATCCTACCACTTACAATAGCATGCTGCTCAGCCACAGTAACTTCTGCTGGGGTTTTAAATTAAGAGATTGTAACTTTATCTCTTTAGAGACTAAATTTTTACAGCCCTTGTTGAGCCTTAAGCAGAAAAAAAAAATAATTAAAGGAGCTGTTATCATTATTAAAATACAGATGCTATATGTAAAAATACAAAAAAAAAAACCACCAAGAAAAATGCAGAAAGCGACAGCTCATGATTAAAAGTAACATTTGAAGACATGAAATAGTCATTATTCTGCATGGCGTAATGTTTAATGATGCTTCCAACATCATCAATTAAATACTCTGAAAATCCCTTATCTCTCTCCCTTTTCCAGACAGTTACCATGATGTCTTCGATATCATCAAGGTCATGCAAGTACAAAGCCATAATGACAATGAGTGGTGGGATTCCTCCATCACTGATGACCACATCTGACCATGGCATGCTCTGAGCCCAGGACGAGCATTTTAACCAAATGCTTCCAAAGGTACCATCGCAATATTTTACACTATAGTTCACATTTTCTTCTTCACACTGGCTGGATTTGGTGGATATCTCGCTTAAAAGTCTTACAGAAGACAAGAGAAATACGTCACTTATTTACATAAAGCTCTGCAGTCTCTGAAGTGCTTCTTTCAAGAAATAGAGAGGCACCCAATTTACAAATTAAATCATCTTAATTTCTACAGAAACAAAAGCAGCTGCACATGAAAAAGATGAAAAGGTTGTAAGTGGAAGAGGAATAGGATAGCTGAAGGCAAGGAAAACACTACATATTATACGAATGCTACAATGAAAACTCTGCAACAGAGAGCAACTGTTTCCTGACTGTTGAATTATGAGATGTGCATTTAACATTACATATCATAGTGAAAAAAATAAACCAGACAAAAAAAAATAAAAATAAAAAAAAAAAATCAGTCCAACAGCGTTGTGAAACTACATGCAATTTATACCACCTTCCACTCCAAAATCTTGAGATGGTAACAAAACTTAGCCCTCCTTTCAGTATCTATAAGGACTGAAACAGCATAACCTTGGTCTGACATGATGATACCCAGGTACTCGGTCTTGCAGTGAGCTCACAAAAAGTAAGCAAGTGGCATCAGTTTGAACCATTGTTGACCATGATTTTGCACATTTTGCTTACCATTTTTAAAGAGAAGCACACCAAAACGGACTGCCAATGTTCAAACATGCATCTCCTGACCTTGCATTTCAATGACATGCATATATTCTCTTTTTTAAGCTAATACAAAATAAATCATCATAAAGCATGCTGGAGTATGCATTTATCTGTGGTACACAATCATCAAGTAACAGATCAAAACTGTCAATCAGAGAGCAGAAATCAGACATGAAACAAATGAGAAAAACCCACCATACAGGAGAGAATATTGTGAGGAAGCGGTTCCCCATTTATTCCACAGCAACTCCGTCAGTAGTTTTTGCTTAGTATTTTGTTAGTACTAAACAGGGTATACAAATTTTGCCTTATGCTAAAACTTTACCCGTTTGCAGCACTTCCACTCAAAACCATTATGTGTAACGGATTCATCCTGAAGAGGAGAGAAGCCTCCTTTCCACAGCAGTACAATCCTTGCTTTATGAACCAACACCACTCTTTTATTACACTGGAAGTACTTTCTAGAAAAATAAACATCACTAATCCAGTTCTTTCTCTCTCCAAAAATTCAGGGAAGTGAGCGCCACAACTTGCATTGCAGCCACTTCCAGGATCATTATGCAGCTCCTTAAATTTCAGCAAATCCAGAGCTAAAAACCTACGTCTGAGCAAGATGGAGAACACAAAAGTCATTAGACAAAAGCCTTATATTTAACATTAACACAGCCTTTAGTATATACATTTCAAGACTGTTGGTAAATCAAGGCAAATTTTGTCCATGCATCTTGGAACAACTCAGGGAGGTAGGAACTAAATTTACCTAATTCCACCTGAGCAAAATCAGCATCCCTCCACCTTCATTACAAACAAGACTAAATCAGTGGCAGGGCTGAGAGCGACATCCAAAAAAAATACCAACATTTCCTATTCCCACAGTTTTTAAGTAGCAGTTCCTAATTGCTCTTCCACAGTTCAGGTGCTTAATTTTATTTTACTCTAACAAGTTTTGCAGGGTAAAGCTTAAAAGAGAGGCCTGAGTAGTCCACAGTTTCAGAAGAAGAATCTGAACCCAATTTGTTTAGTTTATATCTTCAGTATAGACCAGGTTTAGATGAAGGCAGGAAACAAATAATTCTGTTCTTTTCCTAGTGTAATGCTAATTTATTTGAAGATATTTAATATGAACTTAACTTCCTACCTTAGCAAGATGGCTACAGCCACCCCTCACAGCAAGCCACACAAGTCCCAGCCAAGTCACCCGAGAGTCATGAACTGTAATTTGGGAGAGACTGATACCTGGACAACTCCCAAGGTGAGAGAAAGGCCACATGAAGTACAAGCAATGCTGAAGGGGAGCTTCGCACCTCAACATGGACCTGCAAAAATCTCAGTTAAGCAGCAGCATCAGTAGCAGAACAAGCTGATGAAGTTGCCTTGATCATGGAGTTTTGCAGCTCTGAAATTGATGTGGAGGTTCTCCAAATACCCCCTGCCCGCTGCACGCACACACAGACTTCTTGAAACATTTAACCACGAAGAACCCCCACAAGTCATGGAGGACCAACCTTGGCAATACCTTCTCCACAATTGCAACAGGAGCATATAGAGACAATTCCTAGGCCGTGCTCCTTTATTTATTGGGCAAGTATTTCTCAAACTCTAGTTGAAAAACATGGAAGTAGTTAAAAAATGCTGAAATCATCTATTGAAATAATCAATTGTTTGCTTGCTTTTATTAAAAAGAAAAAAGGAAGAAACCCATGCCAAACAAAAAACCCACCCCCAAAAAACCCAACCAAATCCACAAAGACCTCATTGTAGTAGATACTACTGTTGTTACCAGTTATTTCCACATGGGTCCGTTTTTGGTGTCCATTATGAGCAGTTAAAATTACACAAAATTCTTCTCACTCATCTCAGAGGTTAAATTTACAATGCCTGTTTCAATTTAGAGTACAAAAAGGTGGTAAACCTAGTCCTAGCAATAGCAACATGGCTCTTTTAGACATGAAATTTTAGAAACTGCAATTGCAGTGTACACCAGTAATTTCAAGTTAATTTGCTAATTAACTTTATCCTCCTTTTTTGTGATATTTTATTTAACAGCAGATGTACAGTACTTTCAAAGCACTAGGTAGACAGTAATATGCAAAGAATAAGACCATTACTGCATTTTGCTAGATTTTTTTGATCTTTAAAAAAAAGTGTTCATACTGAATGAAAGAAATCCACTTTTAAAAAATGCATATACATAATATGGTACCTTTATAATTATATTAAATAAAATCTCTGAAACTAGTCTAAATGGGCTTGTGTTGGGGGGGGTGCAAAGTATCATCGTACCTACTTTTCCTTCCTGGCTTTATGAGGAGATGGTTTCCTTTAGGGTACCACTGAAGACGATTAAAGATGATTAAGGATTTTTGTTTGTTTGTTTAGAAACAAGATTTGTTTTAATCTCACTATGTTTTAAGAGTCAAAAGTAGATTCCTTCTCCTTTGCAGATTTTTTACATGTTGTAAGAAAACAGAATTATGGAAATCTAAGTTGTCAGAAAAAAAAAAGCCAGAAAGAGGATTCAAAGATATGCCACTTGATTTCTGCAGTGCTTCCTGGTGCAAGTCAAGTCAGATAAGCTTTCACATATTAACACAAAGCTTCCCAAGACGAGAAAAGCATCCCACTAGCACGCTCCACAGCAGTCATCTCAAACCTGGAATAAGCTCCTGTAAAGCAGGAATCCACCGCTTTAAAGCAACAAGCCACTGCTAATGGCAGCTTTATCTGCTCTGCAGCTCCTTGCTGCAATGCCTATTTTAAGGATTATAATTTAAATGAAAAATGCAGAGACAAATCTTGGAAGTTTCCCTGCTTTGTGTCAAACACCTTCCAAAGTCCTACAGGACCAGCCCAGAGGTTTCTTGGTGAGATCATGGAAGGTAAATCACAGGTTATGGGGAAGTACCATGGTTCATCCCCACAAAGGAGGCAGACTAAAAGCATGCACGAGGAGTACAATGAAAGTCTAACATTTCAGTTTAAAGAGGTGTACATTTTTAGAGCAAAACCACAAGTTATTTATACGGATAGATTTTCACAAAGCAATCTGATCTGGGAACCATGGGATTTTACTTAGAGCATCTGTGTTCCACATTCTCAGGGAGAAAATTTAAATAATCCTAAAAAGGTAAAAAAGGTATTTTTATCATAGCCTTTGCAGCTATTTCATGTTTCACTCAAATTGAAAGAGAGCTGAACCAGACATCTCCGATCACATCTGGAAGCAGTCCTTGGTACTGTGTGCACTGTCTTAACTAGAACTCAAATTATTCTCCTAAAAAAGCCTAACCCTTAGAAAAAAAAAAATCCCCTCAAGCTCTGGCATTCCTTTTCACATTTTTTCAATTTGTGTGATGTCAGTTTACATCTAATAAACACGTTGTTTATTATCTTCATTTAAGCCAGGACTTTTACCAAGTTACAGCAAGAGTCATAGGAAGCATATCATGATTACAAATCCATAACGCATGCATGCAGGATCCCTGTGCAGCACCAGTAAATCCATTAATCACCGCCTTTTCTGTCCCAATTATGCTAGGAAGATATTCAATAAAGCAATTTCAACTCACCTCTCCCTCCCCTGTTACCATCAGTGCAAAAAAGGCAAAACCATAGCGCTTCCGACAAATTCTCAAGGCACCTCTTTTGTTCCCTTTAAATTAAATCCGAACCGGTTGCACATTTTGCTGAACTGCTAATGCTCTCCACATGTTCCCTCTCTCAAACTGAAAATGTTTTCTATTAGGAATGCCTAACACTGAACAGAAAACTGTAAAATGCCCTTCAAACAACCCAAAGTACCTCTCTTTCTTGAGACTTTCATTGGAACGTATCAATCACTACTTGCCCAAATGAAGAGCTCAGAGTGCCACAATTAGGCTTCCTTTAGGAAAGTTTTTTAATTAGACTCTTTCTCTTAGTGTATTCAGAAAATCCCTTACCAAAAGCAAGCTGTTTATTTCAAATTCTATAAGCTATTCCCTTTTCTTTAAAAAAAAAAAAAAAAAAAAAAAAAAAAAAAAAAGAGAGAAAAGACAAAAAAAATAATTTAGAAAGTTTTAAAGTATGAACTACAGGAGCTTCACAGTGTCCATGGCTATGAGAACCCTGCTCCAGCACTCAGCACACTGCAAACACACACGTGCCAGACAGATACAATACGATAATGATATTTGTAGCAAGAAGCATCTCAAGTGAGACAGTACCAATAACATGGGTTGGAGAATGAAACACAACACTGTTCCACAGGTTTCCTCAACCAGAATCGCACTGGCTTTTCTACACTTTGATACCATACTCATAAGAGGACAAACCACATTTTTCCCCATTTCTGTCCACATATCTTCTCTGCAACAAAGTACCAGATACAGTTATAGACCCGAGATGTGACTCTGTCTTCGTGAAAGCACTGTGGTTCCACTGGGGAGGAAGCTGCATCTCGAGCACCTGGAGGAACAGGTCCCACCAGAAGGTTCAATAGATGCATAAACATTTGCAGAACCTAATCATATCTGCTGTAATACACGCAACAAGTCGGCATAATGGATAACAGAAGGGAAAACTGTACACGGATAAAAAGGACTAGCTGCATACTTCAGGCATTACCGGACAAATAAAAACAGCTGGCTTCTGCTAGCTTCCCAGTTACAACTAGCTAACAGCTCCCCTCAGGTATCCCAGAACAAAAGGAGCTCAGGAAGATATTTACAGCTACATTTCATAAAAGATACCAAGAGTGAGGGGATGTCAAAAAGACAATCCAAAGAGCTGTGTGGAAAGGCTGGGTTATTGGTGCTAACACCACTGGTTAAAGCAGATGCCCGGATAACAGGGGCTAGAAACAGCCGCTGCACGGCAACGCAGCTATCGTGTCATGTACTGGGGAATAACCCACCGCTGAGCGCCCGGGGAAGGGCGGGCACGCTGTAGATCACTTAAGCGCCATGCTCCAGTAAATCTGCAACTGCCCCTGTGCAAAAAGCCAATAGAAAGGGATTATAAAATGGTTATAACAACTAATAGTGAAGGTATATTATACACGTAAGCAAGACTCTTGCGATAATATACTTGCACACTGTTTATGGACCTTACTGCATCAAGCTGTGAAACATAATACATACAAATATCTATGAAAGTTATTTTTAATCTATAAATAGATAAAAGACAGACAGCACAAATACAAGAAGGAGCTATAACCATACAGAAATGTAATTGTATAATGCAAAAACTTTAGAATAACTCACTGAGGGTTGGGGGGTTGTGTGTGTGGTTTATTTTGTTGGGTTTTGGGTTTTTTTGTGGTTTGTTTGTTTTGTTTTTTTTTAAAATAACAAATTGACACAAAGGAGAAGTAAAATTTAAAATACACCTTGCAACATCTGCTGACCTTCCAAGCTACAGTACTCTGAGCAATCCCAGGTCAATACACATATTCAGAATTACGTCAGCCTTCGTTATTTGCATTCTTCTTGTATTACACTATATTGACACCTGAAGCTTATGTCAAACTTCTTTTGCAGAATTGTTCTAAGTCATTGTCACAGGTCCCTGTCCAAACCTCATTCTCGGTACTGAGAGCAACACCCCTGATTCCCCATCATAGGCACAAGCATCTTAAACGAGTGTATGGGACTCTCCTGGGCTAGATACTGCGTCCATATACGTAAGAGTAAATGGTGCCTTTTCTCTCAAGAGACCACCTCAGATTCCGAGAGAAGACTACCAAGAAGCCATGAACAGTCAAATTAAGCAGCATTGCTGTCCAAGCAAGGACATACTGAGTAAACCAAGCCACCCTCCAGGAAGACTGGTGCTTTTAAAGATCTTTAAAACTTCACTGTCAAAGACTTGCTGTGACTAAAACCTTCAATTTGTTTCAGGGGCAAAATTTTTTGGTGCTGTTAGTGTTCACCCTATAACGCTACGTCCTCATTTAGATTGGACTTTATCAAGGCTTCAGCGGAGCCCTGTAATTGTTAAATATATACAAATTAAAGTTACGTGAAGATACAACAAAATACAAACAAGGAAAGTTATACAGCTGCCAAAAATACCAGAAAGACTTTTCCCACAGGGTATTAGCTCACAGTAAGTATCATTTGAGTAAGAGGTCAAATTTGACAGATTGTGGAAAAAGCCAATTGACACTATGTGATTTAAGAATTTATCTTCCTCCACTAAGGTCTTTTAACATCAACAAATAAAGAAGTACATCTATAATTTTCAGTTAATTATGTTCTATGAACAAAACTGGTTTCAGCAATAGCCTTTTGATATAAAAAAGCAAATATTGCAGTTTTTATTAAAACCACTTAAATTTTATTTTCAAAATTACCTTTCAATTAGTCCTTACAATTTAATCAGGATCAAGCCAAAATGGGAAAAGTAGAGTGATATTTAAAAGAAAATTTGTTCCTCCATGATGACAGTCCTTAGTATGAACATAAGACAAGAACTCGACAGAAAAAAAAAGTATTAATGCATTAAATTGAGTGAGAAGCTTAAGAGTGACTGGTATGCAATAGGGCAGAAAATATCATTCACTAACAACTTCCACACTCAAGTTATTAAGCTTTATTCCTTCCCTGCCCTGCTTAAAACAAAAAAAAAAAACCCACCCCAACTAACATGGGACTTGCTAAAGCTTCTCAAGTCTCATAAAATATTGGCCTGTAGTCAATACATCCTCTGACACTAAAGCCCAATGAATTCCCCAGGGATCTGAAGTCACTAATGATGGAAAACTTTATCTGGACATCTGAACATAAACACTTGTGTATTTCCCACAATTTGAAAGTACAATATGTTAGGGAGAAGAAAAAAAAAAAAAAAAAAAAAAAAAAAAAAAACCAAAAACCATGTTTCAACTTCCAAACGGGAGAGTTTGACAGGAAAGCTATTTCTTTACACTTCTTAGCTCTTCAGAGCAAAGTAAAACCTTGAATGCAAGGACAACAGGAGGGTCTGTGGCAAGGGCACTACAGAACAAACCACGTCACCTCAGAGTGCGCTCCTAGCTGCCTACTGGGGACTTTGCAGAGTCAGTAACATTGCTAACCACAATGCTTTCCAAGGATATTGTGAAGACTGAAAGAAAATAGCCAAAGCAAGGCTGTTTCATTCCATGTAACACCATCTCAGATTGCTCTAGCTCCTGGCTTCTACTCCAAATATGTCACACATCTTTTCATCTCTAAACCTAATGGCTTCATTTCAAAAAAAGACGTTAACAGGCAGCTGATGTGAAAGTGCATGCAAGACGAAAAGTACCCACTGTGCCACTGAAACAACCCTCCTACTCTGTGACAAGTTTAAGTGCCGGGCACAGGTCACCAAACAAGGCCACTACTAAGAACAGCAGAGTGTCCCTGACTCTTTCAAACTATTCTATACCAAAAAATAACTAAAATAATAAAACTGATATGTAGAAATGAAAAGGGACAGAGAGAAGAAACTAAATTACATCAAGTAATGGGCTGAAACAAAAACTTACCCTGAAAATCTAAACTTCAGCGGGGGGGTTGAAAATTAGAACCAGATCTTGCATTTGGCTTTCCTGCCTATAACAAACCAAGCCAAAAGCCCATATCCAAACACACCTCTGCTCTAGGAGTTTGAAATCTGGACTCAAGTTTTGCAGCCTGGCTTCCTCTGTACTCACCGCTGAATGCATCAGCGCTGCCAGAGAACAACAGCACCTGACAAAGGAACGCACTTTCATAGAGGAACAATTAAAATACATATACATGCACAGCAATATGCCTCATTGCCCACAGTAAGCTTGAATGCAAACAAGAAAGCAACCACACGTGGAAGCCCAGAACCTGGTGTGCTCCAATTCCTCGATGGCTGCACTCTGGACAAAAATTTTTACATGAAAATTGTTTTTACAAAACCTCAATCCAGGAAGCATATGAAATCTTGTCTTGCTGAACTGGTCTGCTTTGCCAAATATATTCCCAGACCTAACAAGAACGAGATTCTCCAAGCTGTTCTTAATTTCATTCACATTTATTAAATCAGCCTGGACTTTGCAGCATCTCTGTTTCTCCTCCAATACTTAACACGTAGGCTTGCTCGACTGTACTTCCTTAGGCCAACGGTAGTAGAGGAGAATCTGTTCCTGCGTGAGGCAGCCTAGAGATTGCTCTCAATAGGAGGTATTCGAGGAATTCTGTAGGTTGCTTATGCTCAGTTCAAATTCCCAGAAAGGCCGATTCATAACACGTCCTGGGGGCAGGGGAAAGAAGTTTAGTTGTATTTAAAGCCAGAATCCTCCGACAGCAGTAGCACTGTGGAAATAATACAAAACCTAGGCTTTCTCCTCCTCCTTTTAAGGAAAGTGCTTTAAGTTCCAATGCTTCAGTTTTGTTCTCTTGAAACAAGACCAACTACAAGCTAAACATGTTAAGATGTTGAATCTACTATGGAGAAGTTAAAAACAAAACAGGCAACTGTGGCACATATATATAGGATTTTTATTTTTTTTTTAAACCAGCCACCCATAACATCTATCATAATATCACCAGAACACGAGCATCAGCTTTGCCACTAACACTCAGTGAAACACACTGCTCTGCAGAATGCTGGAGAGCATATTAACACCATCACAGCACATCAGCCTCCTTTTACGCAACCTTAAAGCTCTTATGACACGCACGTTATGACTTTCATTAGACTTTTCCTTGCGACAGCATTGTTTTAACCAGGGATTTTAAGACACTGACACTGTGATAATGACAAATATATGGCCAAGATCTGCAAAATGTGAAGTAATATACATTACATGCTATTAAAATGCAGTAGTTAGCTGTCAGCCAACAATTCTTCAGATCCTCTTCCCAATTCAGAACAGTCTTCTTCAGGCACACACAAAGGCTGTGTCAAGACATAATCCAAGATTCTCCAAAGCACCCCCCAACCACCACACTTTACTGTCAAACCCTATACTTGCCTGAGCTGTTTAACATACTTGAAGGGTAATGTAACCAATATAACCTACTTTTAGCACGCAACAAACACAACAAATAAATCAATTCATTGGCCATTAGCCTTAATTTGGAACACAGCAAGCCTGATTCATACTCCCCAGATTTGCTTCTCAGAGACAGACTCTGTTTATTTTCTGCTCTTTCAGGCACGTGGAACTTCACTTACCAATGCAGGCATGGACTCTCACCGACAGCTGGGTCCTCAGAATTATACTGTGCTTCTTGCCCCTCCTAAAAGGGAAGAGAAGAAAAAAAATATATAAAGATATAGGGAGGAGGTACAGGACCTAGGAATGAAGGAGTGAAGTTGAGCCTAAGAAAAAAGAGGGGGCGGGGGAAGAGAAGGTATTACGAGTTACATCTTTGTTTCTCATCCTCCAACTCTATTTTAATTGGCAATAAATTAATTTTCTGCAAGTCAAGCCTATTTTGCCTAGGACAGTAATTGGTAAGTGATGTCCCCATCTTTATCTCAGTCAATGAGTTTTTTCATCTTATTTTCCCCCTCCCTTCTGTTGAGGACAGGGAGCAAGAGAGCGGCTGGGTAGGCAGCTGGCCAAGGTCAACCCACCACAATGACTCTCTAGAAATCCATATTAGAAAAGTACCAAGTGATGACTGCACATTTTAATTTTTACAGAAATGTTGTAAAGCTAGGCATAGTAAAGTATGAAAAGAAAACAGAAGGTCAAACAAGAGGTTGCTTACACTTTCATAAATCTGCTCATGTACCCCAACAGCTATTGAAAGCACAAAGATCTGGTTTTCATGCAGTGAGGCAAAACTGAGTCCTCCTCCACTCTAGCACTGCCTCAGTTTCATCCTAGTCTTAAATAGAATAACTTTATCTTAATTAGATGCTACATTTCTCATTTGTTTTTCAGATAAATTAATATTAAATGCATCTTTTCAATCTGGACAAGAGCACCATTTTTAATTTCAAGACACTCCACCTGTAAACTGGTAGCAGGACACAGCCAGCACCTTGCCTCTATACCCAAACCTACTTGATGGAAGGCAGGAAAGTAAGAAAAGCAAAATGCCCATTTGTACAGCAGCATATTCTCTTTCTTTTCTCTGAAGCTAAAGATGCAATTCCTGGACAAGCAGCTCTAGGCAGCGCTGCTTGAACAGGGTGGTTGGACCAGATGACCTCCATAGGTCCACTCCAACCTCAACCCTTCTGTGATTCTGTGAATTTATTGAGGGAAAACATGCAAGCAGCAAGTTTTTAGAACACATTCAGATGCAGCTTAGTTTGTGTCATGTGAACCGTAGACTCACTTTCTATATACAAATCAAAAGCAAATTAAAAACCATCACAAGCTTCCTCAGTTATATGCGTTACAATTCTGCTGAGAGATTTCAGGGCCAACCGTTTCACATAGACACTCAGCAGAATTTCCCACTGGCTGTAACTTCACGAGAGCAAACCCACTATTTTCCAGAAAACAACAAGTGTTCTTCCTCACTTTCCTGTATTCCTGCCCATAGCTGTTTTGAGGAACGAAAATAGTTTTCATTAATTTCAACAACAAAAAACCAAGAATGTTTTATGCTATCTCCCAAAAAATTTGCAGAGAAAGGCAGGTCAGGGAAGCAATGATATTTCTCAGAAATATTTCTCAGAAAAGCATCACTCCCAGAAGAATACACAGAAAATAAAAAACACATTAAGCACCTGAAAAAATTAGTTAATGTGGAACTATGTACCTGGTAATAAAGGACTCAGTTCCTGTTTCTGAAAGGTAACCTTTCTCTAGATGTTAAAAAAAAAATTAAACTTGAAATAAAATTGCTCTTTGAAGGGTCTACTTGAACAACATTAGAATAAACCAGGAAAAGCGTGAACCTTCTCTTAATGCTGCTGCTTGCAGGTCTTTTGAAGTGCCAAGCAGCAACATCCTATTCCCCCACAAGAGCTGCCTACAGTCTGGATTTTAAAGTTTCCTGGAGCAATTCCAGGTTTAGGACTGACTCTCTGCCCACCTAAACTCCTGCCGATTCAGCTGGACACAGACTTTGCCTGCACCGACGTCCTGCAGATTGCTAACAGCTGCCCCTTCCCCACAGGAGTGCCAGGACTCCTCCAGAATATTTAATTTGCAAAGGACCTAACACGAGCAGCTCTTGTTGATATATCTCCTCTTTGCAGGAGTGCAGTGTATGCAGACTTGACCAGCTCTCTGCTGATATCTGCAGGTCTGTGGTGATCTGCTGGAAGAACTGGACAGCAAGTACTGCTCAGTCATCAGAAAGAGTGAAGGAACACAGCAACCTAAGAAATCAGCACTGTTATAATCCTTGTTGAGATTCAGGCTCATTATAATTTAATACAGTTTTTCCCTCTTTTCCAAAAATCTATTGCATGATGTTCCTCAGTACAAGCAGTATCTTTTCTTTTGGTAGTTCTCCAAGCTTCAACAGTGGTGCCACTTCCCCCTCAACCTCACCTCCCGACAGAGTCCTAAAAATTTAGAGCAAGCTCTCTTCTACAAGTTCTGTTCTACAATATCATCCCACCTATGTACCTCATAACACTGAAAATTCTCACACACACAAACGTTAATTTTTATTATCTTCTCCCATTGATCACATTGCCAAATTTTCCAGTCTACCAAAAACAATAGGATTCAAACCCCAGAAATTACAAAGATGAAAACTCGCTACAGAAGCATTTAATGGCCCTTAGACATATTAGATTTCCCACACAGATGATTGTTCCAGTAAGATTAGTAACATGTAAAACACCAAAAATTATGCAATTCCCTGCTGAATGCTTTCGACTATCACACAGCATGAATAATGTTTTCGCAAAAGGAAGATCACCTCTGAAAACTGTTACATCCATGATTCCACGCACATGAATTTAGTGGCGAGCATCTTACAATAATAAATGCCAAAAAAAAAGGGGTAACTTTAAATCCATCCATGATTTCATAGCTTCGTGAATGACTGGCCAAATAGCATTAAAAAGAATCTGGCGAGGGAAGGAGGTGCCATAGGACAGACAGGGCATTTGCACTAAAACCAAAAAAAGATTAAAAAATAAACTGAGGAAAATTATTTCAAACAAACAGGCTTCACTTATTAAAAACAAAACCTATGCATGTAACTAAGCCTGTATTCTACTCTTAACTAAACTTGTAGGTTTCTTGGTATGACTTTTAAAAAAAGAAATATGTGCAACTGGCTAGTATTTATAAAAAAATGCCAGTAAGTATTTAATAGAATTAATTTAATAGCTGCAATTTAACAGCAGTAGAGTGGGTAAATTTCACACTTTGTGCTAACATCAGATTCCGTTGATACCTATGTCGATAACGGAATCATTATTGCTACTCAATTAACTTCTAGTTTTGGAGTTACTAAGATCCAGAATGTTTTTTATATTCAACTTCTCTAACAAGTCAGTGTAAATAAACACACACCAACAGCTCACCGAGTGCTTGTCATCTGGAATATAAATGCTTTACTTTGCCATTGTTTCTGTACTATATTACAAATAGTTTCACTCAATTATACACTTCCAAAACTTAGTTTATATCACACTTTGAAAATAGTACCTAGACTGGCTGCCTTAAACATTTATTTGTTCCAAAGCAAAGCCTAGGTTTGCACTTAGCAATTCCTTGAGGAGAAGAGAAATACTGAGACTGTTGCATTAGGGAGAAAAAACAAAAAAAAAAGAAAGAAAAACAAAGAAAAAACCCCACCCACCTACAAAAACGCCACATCACAAAACCCCTCCACAGTTTTCCTCTTAATGTTTCAAGGAAACTTTGAAAGGAATTTTTCAGGGAGCCTGTTTTATTAGGACACAGGCATCCCTCCTCCTCAGATCTATACTGAAGAGTTGCTGGTATCAAAAATGGGATTTTTATTTAAATACCCAGTTACAATTCACTGTCATTATCAGCAAGGAAGACCGCTGTTAAAGTTCATCTTTGCATGACCGTAGAATGCATCAATTAGTATATATTTTGTATTTCAATGTTTTCTTTCTTTCAGGACAGGCAACCATTCAGACCACCTAATATTTTACTACAGGCTTAAGTATTTCAATTTAATATGTGCAATTTCTTTTACAACAATCTCATGCTTCCAAAACCACATTTTTCATCATTTACAACTTAAGTAAAAAATTACTTTTCAAGCTTTCTTAATGATGACTTAATATCTCATTAAGAGGAGATAATTAGAAGGTTAGGTACCACCCATTCTACAAGAACAGGTCATGCTACACCCTTCTGGGCTCCTTCTGTTTTGCTTTCTACACGATACTTTCTACAACCATGGAAAAAGCCACAGTTCTATAGCACAGCAACATATCAACTCCAAGGATTGTAATAACGCTAGCAACATAGTCAGCTATCAAGCAAACTTACTATTCTTCATTCTACTCCATCAAAAAAAAAAATAGAAAAAAAATCTGTAGCACAGACACCTGAATCATAAAAAAAGTAATTGCAAGCAGAAGCAAAGTCTGGTGCTGTTCAAAGCCACAATTTTAGTTCACAACCAACTTGGAGCCTTTCAATTAACATAGATAAGACAGTCTAAGCTCTACTCATTACTAGGGTCTGTGCATTCTTTCATTTTTTTAAATTTTTAAAGAATATAAGAGAAGTTAGCCCCATAATGGCAAACTTGGATCTGAATCTTCCATGAAATGCTACACACATTCACACGGTTACACGGTAAATAAGTGACATCCCCCATCTCTATGATCTATAATTTGGATTATACCACTAAGCCAACCACACCGGTGTCTGGACTTTCTTTAAGAGTGATGGATCTTGTTGGAAGGATTTTGTTTTGATTAAAATAATAATAAACAATCATACCCTACCCTTACAGCCATTTTAAACTAGAATATTCCCACAACCTTCATTTTACTCTGTTTCAAGGAAGGATTTCAGCCTTTAAGATTAGTGTTATCAGTCAGTTCTAGACAGGGATAATTCTTTAGGATAACGCAGAGACCAAAAATCATTCACTCTATAGAAACCCTTGCTGTGCTAGAAAGGACAATTACACAAAGCCTGTGAAAAATGGAGTGGTTTGTATGCAAGCGTATGTGTTTTGGTTTTTAAACTAGGTGGTAGCATTTCCTTCAGATCCTAGCTGAGCTTCTGGCAAGGCAACCTAGATGTGATGGAAAACAAATTCTAAAAGTTTAAATTTAACTGGCAACAGCAGCAAAGGGATTCTAAGTTTGGAGGTCCAGAGCATGGACCTTATCTTTCCCACTGCTCTGCCACACCAGGCTAACAGCATAGCTTTCGTCCCCCATCCTCACACCCACCACTCTTCCTTACCCTGCTTCAGAGGAGCACTGTAAAGGGCAATTGGCTCATGTTTGCTGCCTGCATGTAAACTGTGAAACTCTACATAAAACCTATACATTACGTAAAGGCTCACCCTTTTTAGTTTCACCAGATTAGGGAAAATAAGGTGGAATCAAACACTATGGGAACCTTGCATTTTTATTAGTTTCAATTGTTATTACACAGGAAGGTTTCCCCACCGCCCAGCCTTCAACCCCTCCCCTCCAAAATAGTTCACACTGTTTTTAGGTTCAATACCAGTAAATCGCTGAAGGGCAGGCCAGCTCTGAAGCAGGTGGTATCAGATCAGCCAGGCACCGGTTTATCTTGTGCCAAGCCTCTCTTGAAATAATCAGATAATTTTCATCATCCTTCACGACCGCTAGCAAAGCAAACACAACAGGTTACTGAATCACGCTAAACTAATGCCATGGGCTGTTGCCTGTTTATTCCAAAGATGGCATAGGCCAGATGAAAACCAACCTCAACTTAGTAATTGAGTAAATCTACCAATTCATACTAAACATCGAAAATGTTTTCAGACTTGGCCAGTATATAAAAGCCAGCCTAACCTGACAACTTACCCTATTACAATTCTGCATCTACTTCTGCCCGATGCAACAGCCTAACCATTATGAAAACCTACCTAACACAGACCGTGCTTTTAATGGAAAGCTTTCAAAACACACACACCTTGACATTTTGCTACAGCCTCTCACAACACTCAGGTTTCTTGGTCACCATCAACCTTCTCCAATAATCACATCCGTGCTTTTCAAGAGGAGTAGCTTAGAGAGAACAGCATCCAGCAACAATCCCTAAGCTTAGGAAGGAGCCACTGACTCCCACCAGAGACACCTGGACAGTAACATGCCACCAGAAGCAAACACGTGGCAGCAGACACGCTCTAAAGTGCATTATTTTTGCAACTGGCTTTCACATTTTCATTTCAGCACCTATGCATTTCCAACTTCACTTGCACAGGCCTTTAAGGGAGTGGAAAGCGCATCTGCGATGGGGTACTGCCTCACAGCCAGTTGCTTCATAGTTTAAGGTACTCCACATCAGCAGTGGAAAACAAACTATTCCTTGTTGAATGCACAAGGGATGAAATTTTTGCCGAGTTCAAGCACTCGAGTCTATCAGGTTTTCCCTGAAAAAGATCTGAGCCAGCACACGCACAAAAAGGGAAGTGTTTCTTAACCTGCTATTAATCACACAGCATAAATCCTAGCTTTGATTTCAGAGCTCTTAAGATACAGCTTGACTGCAGCCTCAATACGATATGCTTCTCCATTCAGTTGCAGACTCAAGAGATGCAAAAAAAAAATTCTGACACTGAAAAAAAACACAAGATGTTGTATAAAAGCCAAGTCTTTTGAGCAAGAGCACACACGTGCATGGAGAGAGGAATTGAGAATCTCTCTGAAAGTCATCCGAAAATCTTATCCAAACAAATAACCTTTTTGAAGTTCTTTCACAGATCATCATCCAACGATCCAACTGTCATGTTCAAACTCATGTCATTTTCACTGAATAAAGGAAACAAAAGACCTCAGGAAATTAAAAAAAAAATTGAAAAAAAAAGTCTTTTAAATGCTAAGATTCACCTCCAATACACTTCAAATGGATGACAGCACTAATAACCCCTTCTGGTACATGACAGGCACGCTCATCTTCTAATGAAGTCAGTGGATTTCCTTTCTTACCTCAGCTTTTTCATCTAAAACCGTAGCGTGAAGTCAGCATGTGTCCGCATCCTGTTCTTGCAATACACTTGCAAGTCATCTAATCATTTAACAGAACATAACATCATTTAACATTATTCAGAGCGTTCCTGGACCATAACACATTTACTAAAGCAACAATCATTTGACGAGAGTGGATAAAAATAAGTAAACAGACTATTTGGATGCCTGTTCACTCTTCATTAAAAAAAATAAAAATAGTTAAAACTTGACTAATCCAGGTAGAAATAATCCCAGTGGCATATTCCCTAAGCAAAAACCATGCAGATTATCAGCATGAACAACAGTATGCAAAAGAACAAAGTATGCCAAGACTTGTACGTGGTTATTTTTTCCCCTGCAGATTATTCCAATATTATGTTCTTTGTTTGCCAACATGATTTTAACAATTACCCGCCCCATTCCCTACTAACAACCTATATACCATGCAAAAAGTTACACGTGAATGCCAAGGAAAGGAAGAGCACCGTGGCTGACACATCCTTGCCTGTGTAACTGCAAATAAGGACTACATACATACCCCCACTACGAGGCGCTGGGTTTTTACATCTACCTACTCTTCCCAAGTGCAACATTTACTAGGCAGAGTTTTCATCTTTCTTCCACCCCCCCCCCCCCCAAATGGAAGTGAAATAGGGTGGAAGGAGAAGGGGGAAGAAAGTGAGAAACTCAAAAGGGGCAAGTGAAACATTCAAGGGATTCACCAAGTACGTGTTATAAACCACAGTAGTAGTGCCTAATTATTTCTTACTAACATATTCTGAGTGTATGTCAGTAAAGGTCTGGGTGGAGTCTTCTGTGTACCTCAACACAAGGCAATGATTTTTGCCAAAAGACAATGAATCGCTTTCACACACTGTGAAACACAGCAAGTTAAAATGGGGAACATTTGTTCCATTTGTCCTTTTTAGTAGTTTCTCTGCAAGCAAACCTCAGAAGCTGGAAAATGAGAATCCCCTCCCCACTCCCTTCCCCTAATGTTCTGAATCATCATGCTGGTCATTTTTCAGTTGTTAATAGCTCAATTTCCACACATTAAAACAATAACCTTCTAACAGCCCCTAAAATACTTGAGGGCTGACTGCTGCCTTCTCAGTCAGCAAGTAACCATTTTTCAAGAGCTGCCCTTATTCATGAACAAAGCTGTCTCCCTTCCCACCCCAAAAGCTCAACCCATATATAATTGCTTTCAGCAATAAGTTTATCCTGTTGTTTTATGAAACACTGATGCATGAGCAATTAAGTCTCCACCTTACATTTTTGCATTAAGAGAACACAAACTTTATGAGTTGGCAAATGGTGAAGAGATTTGCATTAGAAGTGCTATTTTAATAATGCTTCTGGGTAAAACACAAAAATGGAAGGCTTGTTTCCGCACTTCTTGTCAACCTTGCATCATGTACTTCTGAAGAGAAGACACATCACTTGACAAATGCCTTCCAATTCTTAGGTTATATATATCCCACCACTGTCAGCAGCTCTCAAACTCTGGCTGCCCATTCCTCCCAGGCACCTTTACACTGGGTACCTTCTGGTCACATGGTTTTGCTATCACCTGCACTTACAAGTTCATGTTACATTTGGATTTCCATTTAAAACCTCCCTGCCTTTGGATCAACAAATGCCTTGGAAAAAAAATAAAAATAAATTCAGTACTGAGAACCTACAGGACAAAGGGGCAAGGAGGAAAGCAAAATAACGTCCCCCAGCTGGGTCACTTGATGCTTCCACCTCTTCAGGCAAAGGGTTCCCTTGGTGCTCCCAATCACATTGTGGGACCCATAGTTTTGGCTCCAGGAGAACAAAGTGCCAGACCAACTTTATCAGGAATATTCCACCATCACAGAGCAGTAGCAAAGGGCACCTGCACAATCACTTCATTCTCAAAGATCCTCTTACTTCAGTATCAAGAGCAGCTCTAATTTTTTCATAATTAAAATAATTTTTAAAATGACTTAAATAGTTTGTAAAAAGTAGCTTTAATAATTTTTCATAAACTTTTCCCTTCTACTAGAAATCATTCTCTAATACCTTGAGGGGAAAAAACCTCTTTCATGATTTACCAACGTAATTGATGATACTAAAAAGATAACACCCAGAAGAAGAGATTTCCCAGAGCAACACAAAACACATTTCAAAGCAATGTCCTACTGGCTTAATTGGCCAATTACGCTCTTTCTCAGAATGTGATCAGTTTAACCAGACTCAGCAAGAACTATTTTAAAACTGTCCTACTTTGCAGTAGGACATGCACGTGTCTATGTAAGTATAAGTACATAAAAATAAATTCTACTTTCCATCGATCAATATGCTTCTTTGGGTCTCTGCTTTTTGAAAGTTTTCCATCAGCATCATATTTGGCAAGGGCTCCCTCATAACTTGACATACAAGTTCTTAAACATAGCACTTTGCCCTCAGGCCACTTATTTCTCCATATTAATTCCATTTAGGAAATGGGCTTTGCATTTATTGCTGGGCCATCAATGCTTTTGCTAGCAAGCACACTTACTCAGCAGTAAATGTGAAATAAATTAGTATTTTGCTGTACGGCTGTGGTCTTAACCCTGGCAGAAGTCACTCATTTTCACGGCTTCATTACTGGAGATCCTGGGCTAGTCACAGATTTGCAGTGGTTTAAGCTGTTAAGTCACCACTGAAGGTTAAATTTGAGACACTTATTTTTATCAGAAGTGGATTGTTACCTTAGTTTAGTCGGTGGTAAAACAAACACACACCCCCCACACACAGTCAGATGAATTCCCATGAGAGAAACAGAGCTTGCCTATACAAATCTACTTCACATTTACCACAGATAGGAGCACACACACAAATAGTTGCTGTGGAATAGCAAGTGTGGCAAGTTCACAGCTTTTACTAATTACCCAGCACAAACTCACTCGTCTGCCTGCACACTCCGGGCTATTTCTCTGCAATTCTAAATGAATTTGCAAGCTGCACTGGTAGATGGTGGGTGCACCTGGTGGTGGTGCCTGAGATTTAGATCCTAAAATCGATGGCTTTCCTCACAATAGGAGTAGAGTTCGGAGTAGTCCTACAGCACTTTCTGGCAGCCTTACCTGAAGCCCTGCAGAGATGATCTGTTTATGGAGAGAGGAAGGGATTTCCTCCTCGCAAGTTGAGGAGAAACACGTTTCCAAGCCTAGAGAGCTGCTCACTTAGCTCGTAACCTCGTCATCGATGAGGAAGGCAGAATACAAACACAGCTATTAAGGAGCTTCAATGTTAACAAAATTAAGTGTTTTTAAATAAAACATCTGGCATCAGCTGTTTCTATAAGCTGGCTTTATTTAAGTTTCCACCCTAAGATACTGGACTCCTCAGCTATTTTCACATGTAAACCTGAATGCCAAATTAGACTATCTTAAAAAAAGGTTGTCCTAGGAAAAACTGTAAGAATTATTCACACACTTTTTGGTTTGGCACTGTATTTGGTATGTAATGAGCTGGGAGAGAGCTAAGCACAACAGTATTTTTGCAATACATTCTGCAGTGGAAATAATTTTTGAAGAAAAGCACTCTTATTGCATTCATTTGCCAGCAGTAATCACTAAAATTCAAAAATAGCAAATCTTCAAATGTTTCCACAGATACCTTAGTACAGATGTAGATTTTTTCCCTCAACAACGGAGAGCTGTGAGTAAACTCTGGCAAAGTGGGGGAGAAGGAGACACAGCTGTTTCAGTATTGACAACCACAAGCTATAAAATCATGAGTCAAGCTCTCAAAAAAAAAACCCCAACAGAAAAATACCCTCACCAAAAGAACACCCACAATAAAAAACCACAGGACAAAACCAGACCGCAGAACACTTTAGTGCTTGGGATTTGAGGTTCTGTCCCACCTCCCAAAAGCCTGTGTAAGCTTTTGACACCAATCCCAGACACATGGGGTAAGATGCGGGGTCCCTTGGCATTTCACAAGCATCAACTCCAAGAGCTGCTCATGACCTGCCCTGGTCAGGTCTGCTAACCCTAGACTCCTACTCTCCCAAAACAAAAACCGTGCAGAGGGGGAAGAGCTCATGAAGCAATGACTTGCCTTCCTCTTCCAAGCTGGGGAAGATGCCACTACAGATGTTGGCGCCTTCTCAGCTGGAAGGAGCATGGCACAGCTTAGAAGACTGGGAGTACTGGGAGAAGAGCAAAACCAACTCTGTTTCCCTTTGAAGCACACATCAGCCCACTGCTGAAATTAAGACTACGCAGTCCTTTCTAACGTATTTGTAAGCCACTTTCCTGTGGCTTCTCTCTCTCGACAGGAATGAAGTTGTAAGGTGCACTGACAGCATCCCCATTTGATGTCCCCAGGCTTCAACTACAGGCCACAGATACTTATGATCGCTGTAATTTCTGTGCCTATTGCTGCCCTCCAGCTCCCTCCTGGCCAGCCCACCAAATTAGGTGACCACAGGTTCTTTCTGCAAGCCTGGACAGATCTAGCATTTTGCGACTTCTGGTGTGAGCAAAGTGGCTTGTTGTTTCTGACCTAGATATATACAGAAGATATTTACTTTCACACCACCAAGCCAGCTCTAGAGCTAAGAGCACATGAGAAAAAAGCCTTGGTCTGCAGTAAAATTTTTTAAAGTTTGCTATTATTTATTCATATGCTTGTTTTCTATATACTTTTTACATTCATACAAAAGTATTTATTCTTTAACTACAAATGTAGAAACAATTTATTACTAGAAGAAAAGCTTAATTTGACAACCATCATCTTCACAAGACATCTTGTCAAGAAGATCCACTGACAACAAGTCCTTATCTCCTAACTAGTCAATAATTTTCATTGTGGAACTTTAAAGCGTTAATTGCCTCCGTCTTACTACAAGAGCACATCCTTCAAATTTACATGTCTCATTTGTCAATCTCTATGAAATACATGAAGATTTGCTTAATTATTCTTGATTACATGATCTGGAAGCATGAATGTTCAGAGATGCCTAGCGTTCTGAGGCAGGGAAAGTGTATGGGACCTATTATTTTATTTCATTTTGCCGTCAAGGAATATCGCAAGATAACTATGAAAATTAATTTCTACAGTTCCACCTAAAGATTTATCTCAACATTCTATCTAGTGATTCTTTCCTTTGTAAACAAAGGCATTTTATTAGGTTTAAAAATTAAGACTTTAAAAAGCTGCGTAAAGTTTTGAAAACATGAGTAATAATAGATATGGTCCTCAAACTCTGGGAGGGAGGGAATTAAAAAAGCACCAACTTAACCATCCAGAAAAACAATTTATTAGAAACGTAAAAACAATCTTTATGGCTATTTCTTTTGCAATAGTAAAGTTTTAGCTAATCATTCACTTCAAAACATAGTTCAACATCTGATACATTATAGACTGGAATACTACTACCCTGTAGAAAGTCTCATACCTTCCAAAATTTACCATGACCTCTCAGCTGTACGACAGCCTGAATACATCCAGACTCTAATGAAAGAGCATGAGATACAGCAGGAGGGTCCCATTTAGGGACACACCAGACTATTCAAGGCCTGAGAGAGCAGAGATCAAAAGCAGCATCATTTGAGTCACTCTGTGGCTCAGCCCCATGCAACAGCACATTCCTCTACAGTTCTGAACCCTTCTGGTCCTTGCACCCGCATAAGTACAGACGATGATACATGACATTCAAAGAGCACCTTAAGCAAAACATGAGAAAGACCAGGTGGGGTGTGGAAGCCTAAGTGTGCACCAACTTCCTAAATGAATTCAGTCTTCTTGATAGAAGCTTGGCTTGATTGGGTTGGGGGGGGGGGGGGGGGGTTGTTGTTGGGGTTTTTTTGGTCTGGTGGGTGGTTTTTTGGTTTAGGGTTTTTTTTTATTGCTTTGTTGCATGTTTGTATTGTCACCACCCATTACATTTCTCAGATTCACCATTTGGTCAGAGTAATAACTAAATATCGCAGAAATAAAAATATTCCGATGAACTAGTGCATTTTTCAAAACGTAAATCACTGCAGTGTGAGCAGTCACAGTCTCCACTGCTTGCAGCAATACCATAACAATCTCCCACAGGCACTTCCCTAATTTTTCTTACTGTTTGAACTGAGAAATGTTACAGAAATGACATCAAGAGAAAACATGGAGAGAAAGCTGTCGGAAGTTGAGAGCATCTTCCAACAGTGAACTAGTACAAATACACTCTGTCCGAACAAACACAAAATCAGCATAGGATCTGCTAGTTTGCATTACCACTTCAAGAAATGAACCACATCATTTTTATTAGACAAAAACCAAGCTGATCTTCAAATGCACCCCCTACTTCCTCACGTAAAGAAGTGCCGAAAAGTGTTCATTCTCACAACTGTGCCAATCACAAAGTCTAAGCCAGCAAAAAATAAGCAGGAAAAGAATTTTAAAAATCCCTGCTGAAAAAAAATAGATTCTGAATCAAGCCCAGGATGAACAGCAGCATCAAGAGGGAAAATGTCTGGCATCCAACTTAAATGGGACTCACCCAGCAAAAATGGCTTGGGACAGGGTGCCTAGAAGGAATGCAAAAACATCAGCACTGAAGTGATTTGTCAGAAGTACTTTAAAACAATCCATCTGCTGAACAGAAGTCTTGGAAAGATATTCCCTGAGGAAATCTCCATTGCTCGCAATGTGCTGGCTGAATAAGCTTTTGTGTTCCGCAGTTCAGGACTGCATTACCTTGTGGGCTACCATTAGGGCCTGTTAAGACGTGCCCATAAAAAGAACTTGAGCAATTATATGGTAGTTTAAATACATAAACTTCTCGACAATTCTTGCTCGCTCTATAAAATCACAAGTAACCAAAGGAAAAGAGCATTACCTGTCATGGGCACCTTAAGAAAACAGCCAGACCCCCCTAAACCACATCACCTCCTCACACAATTAAGCATCTGCAAAGTAACTTGCAGTGGGAGCAAGAAAAAAGGAAAAAATAAACACAACAAGCAAACAAAACATGAATACATGCCAGATTTGAAAAGAAAGGCAGTTTTACTACATGCTCTTATTGATCTGTTTCCTGGTCATGACACTTTCTGCAGGGCCAGCCTCCTTGCTTGGCCAGCTCTTCATGCTCACTGTCCCCAAAAAAAAAAAAACCAAAAACCATATAAAACCAGTCCAATTCTCCTAAATCCCACAGCTGTTCCCAAAGGTGCAAATGGCAACAGTGAGAGTTACGGACACAGGAAGACAGTCCTGTCCCTGTCCACGTTTTTCTCAGTTAGCCCTACAGGCTAAGAGGGCACATGTGTTGGGTTTTCTCCTTCCCTAAACACAAGTTTAGATTCTGCAGGAGTGGATAGCAACCACCAAAAGCCTCTTTTCTTTATATTCAGTAATGGAAGAGGATTCATCTGAAACTGTGTATGAGTGCATATGCTTCTTATACCTGTTATTCACACATCATAAACCTCCAGCCTAACTACCACCATCCTCCTCTTCTCTCAAAGAAAAAACCCCTATTTTTCACTATGCTCATCCAACCATTCCAGATACCTGAAGTCTCTCACATGAATAAAAATTTGTAAGACAGTGTTTCCTGCATGGTTTATTTATTTATAAAACTCCTTTCAGCAGTGTATTTAAAAAAAAAAAAAAAGCGACTTCAGTTTTCCCTGGGCAAACAGGAACATTTGGTAAAAAGATTCTGAAAAACGTCAGATTGCAGGACATTCTGGTCACTTTTAGTAGGAGCGTCCACAGTTTAGGATCTGAAATTTTACAAATGCCATGAATATCCAGCTACTAAATCCTTCATTCAGAGTTCAGGAAGCTTCAGTGACCCTGATGAGCACAGCAGCCTGGGCATGGCAGAAAGGCAGGTCCTGAGGTAGACTAATCTCAGAAAATTAAGTCTTTGAAGATTAAGAGCAGGACCTTGAAATGACCCAGAGAGAAAGAGAGACACTAAGCAGTTTCTGCGGCCAGTCCCTCCCAGACAGCAGGCTGCTAAGCCCCCAGTGCCTGCAGTCAGAAGCTCCAGCTCAGGAGCACCCCAGCTCAACACCTTGGTCTCTGCAGGGGCAAAAGATCAGAGCTGCAAGGCCCAAAATTGGAGCTTAGTTTGCTAGAACATGGGATGGAGGGAACACTCCTGATTGCATTTGCTACCCTATGTCTAGCACACTCCTTTTCTCTGGATAACATCACACAAATTGCATTTACTCTAACGTGATGACGGTACTAAGTAATACAGGGAAGCCATCTCACATATTCCTAAATTTCTGTTGTTCTTGTTTATCTTCCTCCTATTCTCTCTTGAAATGTGGAAAAAATGGAATGCAGAGATCCAGCAGAAGCCTCACTAGTACTGAAGATACCAAGTTCATTGCATCTCATTGGCTAAATTCCTGCTTTATACCCTAGGATGCCCCTTATCTTTTTCACAGCACCGTAATCACTGACTTACTTGCAGCTGGCCATCCCCAAAATGTCAGATCCTTTCCTGCCAAGGATTTCAGGGCTCTAACCCACAAGTTACTGGGTACATGTGTGTAGCAGAGATGGAACCAAAAACCCGCAACCTCACAACAAATAAGTCAAAGCACAACCCCCATATACTTCGGCAGCACTGCAGGTTAACCGCAAGCTAGGATTATCCAAGGGAGGTATCCTACTTGCACCTACAGACACCTCTGAAGAGGTGGTGAGGGGAACATCCCCTCAGGCAAACACCCCGTCTTCCCTCTACAGCAGGGCACGTGTCTTTTTGTGCTCACCTGTGGCTCACTCACCAATTTACTCCCCAGCACACCCCTCATTCTTCCTTCCCTCTGTTCTCACCACTTCAGCCTTCCACAGCTACCACTGCAGGTGTAACCTATCGTAAAGGTAAGAAGGCAGGGTCTGGAAGGGGGACTGCAGTGGGAAGGCATCAAAGAAAGGTGGGTCACAACAGCCAAAGTGGCAGCACCTAAGAACCAGCCCTGGCGCTGCACTGAGGCAGGCAGCTGAAACGTGGAAACATGGCACTTCCCATGACCCACGATTACCAGAGGTACAACTGCAGAGAGCAAGGCAAAAACCAGTGAAGATGAGGGCTACATACATGACAAAAACAGACAGGGAAGTTGTTCTCTTTCATTTCACAAAACCCATTTCAAAAGACAACTACCATAATAATTTGTAGCCCAAGCTTTTGTGATACACCCAGTTTCATACCTCCCTACCCATCTTTGCAGAAGAATGAAGGACCTCCCAGCAGACTTCACATTACCTAGCAGGACAAGACATTGGAAGAAGCAATTACTCAACTGATAATAAATTGTGCAATTAAGAGGAGGCCTGCACACGTATGCCAAGTACACAAAAACATAACCTGATTTTTGAGCTCAAAACAACACGGTAGACACGCAATTCCAAGCAGCACAGTTAGTTACACATGTTTTGGTATTCTTCCTAGGATAGTCACCACAGAGAAAATCAGAATCATGTTGCAGGAACAATTCATATAATTGATTTTATGGGCCCAAAGGAAGCAGAAATTAAAACAACGTGGAAGGTAGCTTGCCATTTCAAGCATAAAGTCTGGCAGGAAGAACACCAACTAGTCTCCATCCTTGCCAAGTTGCTTGGGAATGCCATTGAGGGGTATCAAAGGCAATGAAGTTAAAATTACTAGAATTATCATGGAGTGATCAATGGAAAGGAAAGAAAATGTGAATTAACTACTAATGCATACTACTAAAAAAAAAAAAAAAGAAACCAACCTATCAAAAAAGAAAGTTTTTAGTTTTTCCTTCATCTTACTCGCTTGCAACTGATTATAAAGTTAGCTGGAAATAAGAACTTTATGTTCTTTGCAGCAATGTTTATCACCTCTGCATAAAACTGAAGACTAGATCAACTTCATATTCAACACTCCTCTTGCATAGGAAGGGAGGCTCTGTTCACCTGTACTGGCTGCTCTGTGTATTGAAGAACTAATTTAATTTCTAACAGAACAGTTTCTTTACCTTCCAATACCTATAAAAACATGCCCAAAACAGGTATGCATGAATATAACATGCACTAATGCACACAAATGAATATTTTAACATATTACTTAAAATTCTGCCCCACATAGAATAATTTTCAGAAACACAGTTTAAATTTGTAAGAAGTATTCATCAAACAAAGACAAGACAGCTATCACAAAAAGTAGAGAAACCAGTATCAGCAAGAGGGCTGCATCTCAGTGTTAACAAGCCCTGACCAATTCAGAATGCAGTTAATTTCCTTCTGGCACAGCTGCATTACGCACATGTGAAGTCTATGCCAAAATACAACCATAAAATTAATTACAACTACCCAGTCCATTATAGCAACCAGCAAGGCAAATATAGGTTTAGACTGTCTGTTCATTTTATATCTTAAACAAGACAATCACCTAAAAGGCTCAGAAAAAAAAAAATTCTTCTAAAAAGCAGATTTTATACATGCACACAGACACACATTGATGATAACTTCCGTTTCCACTTTCAGTTCTCATCAGAAATGGTTTATGAAAAGCTGTGTCATAGCAATCCATGTGTGCCAGCAATAATAAAAAAAAAAAGCAAAATAAAAGCAAGAGGGGAGAATATTCAGAAAACAATACCACCACCACACACAACACCAGGCTAGCTAAATCAATTCCAGAAGTGAAAGAGAAATCAATCTTTTCTCCAAGAATATAAAAGGAAGACTTAAATCTCAAGACACAAAGAAATTGAGTTCATCACTTTAGGAGCACTACCCCAATATAATCTTCTACACCAACTATTATCATAAAAGTAAGATCTCTTGAGTTCTCAGAACCAACCACCCTCATTTATCAAGTTCCAAAGAACTATAAAAATTTATTAGTCTAACACAAGACATCCATCTTGATAGATTTCTTACAGCATGCTATCTTCTTTTAGAGAAACCCTAAGAGTGAATGTAAATAGAAAAGTCATAAAATTCTTAATCATGGAAAGGGGAGACATATGTGCTTACACAATTTTATCTTTTCAGTTCCTGTACTGACCTAAATATACCAAGTTAACCACACACACTCTCAAAACCTCAATGCTTCTGGACAAATATACTTATTTATCGAAATTTAGTAAACCTTTACTTACCCAGCATCCTCCTGGAAGCCTTCCAATTCATCTCTTTGTTCTGCTAGGGTCGATTCTAGATCCAGATAGGTACCATTGTGAGACAATTGCAGGGTGCAGTCATCAAGCTGTAGAACAAAATTCAGATCATTAGATTACAGCAGTCATTCTCTCTAACATACCTCTAACATTGCCTTCCCATTTTCCGGGTCCCCAGACAAGATGTCCTTAAAGCAAACCATACGTAGGGAGTGGACAAGAAAATGGGTGCTGTTCGGCAGTTTATGCAATCCCAAGACCATATCGGCTAGACTGTGCGTGGTCACAACAACATCAACACACCTAACACACACTCATTTCTTTGAGCATCTAGAAGGAGATTAGAGAGTTTTATCACAGGACCTTTAGAATCCTATAAGGAAAGAGAAGTTAATTTAAACATATATGTACAATATAAATGACTGTTCTCTGTTCTTACAGTACATAAGTAGAGTTTTCTGGACCTCTGGATGGAGATGGATGGGAGCAGCTGTTTCACCAGCTGAGCAACCCGTGTGAGGAAGGATACAGCCAAGGGACAGTGCAAGGTGTGGCAGACAAGAGCTGGGGTCCTGCAATGACTGGGAGCACAGTCACCCAAGACCCAGATTTTCTGGCATTCTTATTTTAGGGCCAGGCAATAACCTGCCTCAGAGGTTGCAGGGAAGACCTTCCTAGGCACCAGGGGGGAGGACTGGACACATGTACCAACTTCCTACAAAGGTACTGAGGTAACCAGGGACAAGATCTGAGAGCAGGAACCTGCCTGCAGTGATGCTGAAGAGGGAGAGAGCAATCAATAAACCCTCTTTATTTCCATTCTGTCTTCCTTCATCTCCAAATTTTCCATTAATTACTCCAGCTGTTAAAAAAAAAAAGCTAGATTTGATCAAAGTTAGAAAAGGAATTTTCTGTTGTGTGGGGGTTTTTTTTGGGTTGTTTTTTTTTTTTTTTTATGGGGAGTTCATCACAGGAAAAGGTCTAGGCGATCCCCCCCAAAACTCTGTCTAACTTATTGCACAAAAATACAAAATAATTACTGGATTGAGGGGTAATGAAGAAGCCCAAGGGAAGAGCTAGGAAGTAACACGAGCACCCCTCTCACCATGAGATAACCCAGTGTCAAATCACAAGGAATGAGGAAAGCAGCCTTCCCAGGGCAGGGAAACAAGAAAACACTTACCAAAGGGCAAGTGAAAGTACAGGGTTATCCTACCTCACCACTAGGGAATAAGTGGCCATCCACCTCAGACAACCTGGAGAACCCAGCCCAGAAGCAGAGAAACTGGCATCACTGAGCCCAGCTGGACAGGCTGCTGTGGACCTCATGTGTCAACACCATGCTGGGGGTCCTTTTGTAACCAGTTCCAAGTTCACAAATACTGTAAGCCCCAGATGTTTTGTGCTATTAGGTACAAAATCCAGTCTGATAGACAGTCTCAGACTGGCCTGCCAAACAGAAGATGTTTCATTATTCTGGATTTGGCAAAACAAACTGGCAGGTCCTTTGCATGCCTCTACCTACCAAAAGGCAACCATGATGATGGTGGTGTAAATGTACATCCCTGCTGCACAGACCACTTTGGGAAGAGTAGAATATTTAACACCATACTTCATACCAATCTTCTGCCACAGGTGGCAGCCAACGACTCTTTGAACAGGTAAGCAAGGGTCTGAAATAGCCAGTGACTCAAGGAAAGGAAATTACAATCCTTTATCACACCCATAGATTTTTCTTCCTGCTCTTTTTAACACTGGGGAAGAAAAATCAGTGGGAATTCATCTTTTATGAATTGCCTGTTTTAACTTCCCGTCAAAGTTATGGGTTCCCAATAGCCGTTCAGGAAAGCATAATAAGAAACCATGCTTCTTATCTGGCAGACAATACCAAAACTCAGTCACCCAGTTTCCTATCACTGATTTATGTATGAAGGAAAAGAGTACAAATAGTCTTTGATTATTCTGGATTAGTTTCACTGGAAATACTGCAGAAGAGCTCATTTATAATTAGCAAGTGATAGAGCGCGACTTTTGGCTTAGTCCGCACCACTACACTTTGTGCTGTTTGTAATATGAAAGAAAAGTTCATCCTCTGGAGAAAGGGAAAGGGTAGAGGGAGGAGGTCAAGTTGTATTTCAAACCTGTTCCACTTTTTTCTTTTCTTTTTTCCCCTCCTGGGGAAAGAGCAAGTTATCAAATAAGGCGACATAAGTTTTTACTCTGACTCCTGGGAATTAAAGAAAGCAAAGAACCTCTGAGCACAGCCCTCTGATATTAAGACTAACAACAGTATTACTATTCTGTATCTTTCCAGTTACAAAGGATATTATTAACCTATGCTAATTCAAAATACACTCTTTAGAGAAGAAAGACCAAATACTACTCTGGGAAACTTTTTCCCAGTAGCCCAGGGTATCTAATGAAATGCTAATTTATTCAGAGTAATGCCAAAAGGCAAACTACTAATTAGATAAATGTTGTGCTGTCACTATGGAGATTAGGAGATTTGCCCACAATTTCCAATTATACTGCATAATTAGGGAAAAGGAACTGTGCTTTACTAATATCTTATGACTTCAGTGTATAAAAAGCACGATGAGAACAGGAAGTACTTCACATACAAAATAAAGAATAAGTACATTCTACCTATTTTCATCTCATCTCCATAGTTTCAGCTGAACATAGCATTCATTCAGGCTTTAAAGCACTGTACATTGCAGGCTGTATCCATTAATAGGAGTGTTAAGGTAATGGGAGAAACAGCAATATCTTTTACTTCCATTACATAACACTGAGTATTGCCAAAATTATTTTTTTCTTCTCTTGAATGTGTACACACAGAGATGGAAGGCAGCAAAATAACACTTTTAAAAGGAGTGCAAGTATTAAGGCAATGAACTCCAAAATAATCCTTACTTTGCTACTTGGCCTGCAAACTTCACTTGCACACACATTTACAGGCAGAATACAAAAAGAGAAGCCACCTTATGAATAATTTTTAATTAGTAAATTGCCTGCCTTTTTCAACACAAAAAGAATGGCTGATGTTCACTCATTAGTGCTTATTAGTAGCAATTCAGGATGTTGGTCTCTCCCCTCTGTTCAATGTTAATCCTATGTTTAACTGCTATGCATCAATTCTCCCACCTCTGGAGACCCTCACAAATGGTCCCATTTAGTTCATTCGGGACATGCTCTTCCCAGTGATCACAACTCACATTAAAGTCCTTGCTAACACTCATCTTCTCGTAGGACAATCAGAAGGCAGAATGAGTAAAAACAGTCTTTCAAAAGAACATTTAACTGAGCTGTTTTCCATTATCATGAACGAGACTGCCATTCAACTTTTTCAAAATTAATTCCATTTATTACACTTTGTTCTTCACAATTCTGTTTAACTCTTCATTATTCCCTGCTTGTCCCAAAATTCAGATCACAATTTTGTTGTTATTAAACTGTGTAACCAATTTATACTATCGCCACAAGGTCAAATTCTGCAAGATCTTTTCATAAGCTTACAAACCCATTGTTTCTAAAATCTATCTTGCCCACCCCTTCAAATAATTAATCATTTTTTTGCATCACACTTTACTGTGTTGCTCAGAAGAGCGAAAAAGTTGATACAAGTCATTTAAACGCAACTGATCCTGTAGGCTTTACAGCAATTTTCCATACCTTGCTACAGTCACATTAGAATAACACTACATGTATCATGGAAACATCAACAGGGAGACACACCATCAAATAGGACAAGTGTAATGCTACTTCTCCGAGTCAAACAGAGAATTACTGCATTTTCACAGTCTTCTGCAAGATTTCAAGTTTTTTCACTGCAGCTTAAGTATCAAACCATAAGTTCCTGTCAAGCTATAAAAGTTATACATGCATTTCAATTACATTCCCATCTTCTCAAATTAACAGTTTCTTGAGAAAATATCCAGAGCATATTTTGGATTCCCTCTGATATTCCCCAGTTCTCTCATCTCTATAAAGAGTGGTTCTATCTAGGAGTAGCGTCTTTGATAGGAGTAAAGGAACAACAGCCATTATATGCAACGGTCATTAAAACTCATGTTTTGGGCAGAATCACCAGCTGTGGATGGCCAGAGCTATCAGAAACCATCATCCCACTGGGTTTACATGAAGGAACCAGGGAGACTAAGACTGTCTTACCCATCTTCCTTGCTAAAAAACTAACTGATGTGCTAATTATCATCTTCAGTTTCACACTGAGACCTCATTGAAACATTAAGATCTATACCCTGTCATGACAAGATAGGTATCAAGAAGTAGTAGGTGCTACTTAAATACAACTAGAGCTACTAAATTAAACCAGTGCAAGATCTAGCTTTTTTTTTTAAAAAAAAAAAAAAAAAAAAAAAACACAACACTTTCCAAAACAGGATCCAAGAGGTGTTTGAACTTTCTCAACCACAGCCAGTGTTCCATGCAGTGGCAACTGACCCACACCATCCAACCATTATAGCACCTATGCTGCAACCATAACAGGCACAAACGGAAAACTAAAAAAGCATCATGCACAGACACATACCTATACACCATCATCCCAACAGTTTCCTCTCTGTATATATAAATGTGTGTACATATATAAACATATATATTACGCATACATTTATTTTCGATATTTTCCCTATAGTTGTTTTTTTTTTAAAAAAGCAACAATTGACTGAATTTGAGAGTCAGATCCCACAACCAAAAGTTGAGCCCCCTTAGAACAGAAGGAAAAGCTTTGTTTGAGAAGCCAGAGCCAAACAAGTGCAGATAAACGCCAGAACTTCAAGACAGCATCATCCATTCTCTGTAACCACGGCACGCTTTTCTCTCTTGCAGATTCCTGCTTCACGCATCTCCCAAACACCTTCAGGAAACAAAACAGGTCACACCCCCCCCATGCTTCTCAGAGCAGAACCACGCTGTGCTTTCAATAGGGCATGACATGAAGAATTAGAAGTATGGGTGGCGGCAAGGAAATCAAGGTTACATTCACAATTTTTGCATACCATAAATGTTTAAGCCTTTTAATAATCATCTCCACATAAGTACTTAAGAACAGGTTTTTAAAAAGTGAAACAGGATGATAATTTCAGCCCAAGAAATTTTCTTGATGCCCTTGCGAGTCATCACCAGTTAGAAACTCTTTAAATAACCCTGAAATACAAACAGGAGGTACATAAAAAGACCATAGGATTATGAGCAATAGTTACACCATTAGAAGTTGATAGTTACCCTGTTACATGTTTCACTCTAAAAAGTTGACCACAATTCATTATGCAAAAGCAAACAAACATCTGATCAAACAGCTAAATTATCAGAACATTTAAAAGCAGAGCTTCCTCCTCCCTATTCCATCACCATTTAACTCATTACAGAGTGAAACTATACCATGCAAGAGGAGAAGGGTGTCCTGGCTTCAATTATAGCCAGAAACAGGCACAGCAAGGTCAGAGCTGCAGAGTTTGGGCTTTCTCCTGCCTCAGGGGTCGTCCCCACCTCACCAGCACCCAGAGAGCCCTCAGCAGCAACACGCCTATCTGCCATGTGAACAAACACATACAGGTTGGGGAAAGTTAAGCAAACTCACACAAGTGTTCCTTATAGGCTGCCAGGAAATAATCAAGAATATAGTGCAGAAGCTCTGATTACCATCATCTTCTGTGGGTAACCAAATCTAGCTAGTAGTGGCTAGTCCCTCAATCTGCAGGACCAAAATGGTTTGTACTACAAGGCTACCAAGCTTAAGATGACTCAAACCAGACTGATAGTAGTATACCAGTGATGACTTTTTACCTTGTTTCAAGCACTGACCCACAGAAAAAGGTAATACCCATTTGCCTCCATAAAGAAGCCCTTGCTGCTGTGCAATAAGAAAGCTTGTAATTTCTCCAGAGTCACCAAAAGGAGCAAGGAACAGCAGGGGAAAAGAAAACAGCAGCAGCAAGAAAAGGTGACAATCAGCCAGTTACCTGATGCCAATAAATGACCACTGCAATGTTCAGAAACCAGTTGAATAAATGGAAAGAAAAAAAAAAGTAATTGCTTTCATCTACAGCTTTTAGCTTCTTACAATCCAAGAGAAACACCTAAAACCAGAGGGTGGGAAGTGCAAGGAGAAAAGACCTAAGTGCCTGCTTCCAAACACACGCAACCCACATGTCCATCCACAGACCAAGTACTGCCACCTGCTTCTCCTCACACACGCTGGCGAGCACTCCACGTACACACCAGTGTTCCCACTTGAGAAGCCCAGTGGGTAAATAATTCAATGCAGAGGCAACACACACCTTTCCATGCCAACAGAAACTCCTCCAAGTCTGTTTTGTCTTCCTCCAGAAGACTTTGCTAGATTAGCACACAAATAAATTGGACTTTCCTCCGTCTGGTCTTAACTTCTCTGTCCGAAGGCAGCCGTAGGTTGGCAGAGGTTAAGGAGGGGGAAATGCCAGAGGCACCCTCCTGCCTTTTCAAAAAGCACAGCAGAGCCACAAGCCACTAGCAAACCTTCTCCTCTTTCCTGTTTCTTCAAAGACCACAAAGCTGTATTTTTCAACAAACAATCACGGAGAGATGCTCCTTCCTCACCCCAAACCCCTGCCTCAAGAATCCATTCAGAACACATTTCGGACAAGTCTCCTAAATGCCAAGATGTTTCCAAGTCAGCAGCCAGCGTGTGCAAAGGTAGAGCCAAACACTGTGGGTGACAGAGCACTGGAACAGGCTGCACTGGGGGGCTGTGGAGTCTCCTTCTCTGGAGATATTCAAAGCCCACCTGGATGATGTCCTGTACAACCTGCTCTAGGTGAACCTGCTTTAGCAGGAGGGTTGGACTAGATGACGACCTGAGGTCCCTTCCAAACCTTGCCATTCTGCGATTCTCATGATTTTATCTTCCATTTAGATAAAGGTAGGCACAGTTCAAAAATTCAAGTCTGATAGTGACCAAGGGTGACATTCATAAAATGAAGCGCCCTATATTACAAGATAGGAGGATACGCTTGCTTACCAGTGTTACTACAAATCACCAGGACCACTCGACTTCCAGCCACTAGCTGGAAGTACAACCAACTCTCACCAGATTTCCAGTAATTCTAGCTAAAGCTACTAGACAGATTATTTTGCTCACTTGGTTGTTTCTAAAATTACGGGGAAAGGGAATGAGAGAGAGGGGGAAAGATTAGAGTAATCCAGTATCAAGCTACAGAAGTAAAAACCCCTCTTCGATTCTAGCTTCTGGCACAGACTCAGTAAATCCTTATCCTACTCAGATGTCTTAGCTCATCTTTCATTTATACACTATTGGGTGGTAATTGCTCTCCTTAGTGGTGGCGTGCTCCTTATTCACCTACAGCATGCTTTGCAGAGTAGGGTTGATGAAAAGCAAAGTTCCTTTATGCTCAATTTTTTTCCTTTCCAAATCCAAAGCCTTGCTTTGCTTTACATATCCCAAGCCTGATACATTTGCACACTTCAGTTACAGTTTTTAAACACACTCCCTTTTGGTTCAGCTGTTTCCAGTGCAATGGCACTCCTGTTAACAAGGCCTACAAACGCCAGTTTTCCCCCTAGATTGCCATCTCCTCCCCTTCTTTACTAAAACCAATTTCTACCCAGGAAAAAGGAGAAAAAAAGAACAGCTTTGCCTGCTTATCAGCCCAAATATATTCCATATTTCTAAGCAAACTACATAAACCAATTGGTGCAAATCAATATTTAAAACTTTTCTATCCAAGACCACCAAACTTCAAACTTAGAACCACCATGCTATTTTCAGGAGACATATTTTGATGCTTTTGAAATTTTATTACAGATCAGCAGATGCAGACTTTCTGCACTGGCACACAGCTGACCCTTTAAAATATAACAGGATTGCTGTCACTGTTAGTTCTCACAGGGTAATGAAAAATGGGGATGGTCTAATTGCATCCCACAGCCAACCCACCAGAATAATTATCTGGCTTCAGAGCCACCACCGACTGCCCTCTCACCAAGGGTCTCAGTGTCTCCCTTCTCACGTGAGTAGGCGCTAACCAGTCTGTGCCATGGTTATGCATGTTCCAGTCATCGTCATTTTGGGCAAAGTGATGGATAAAGACCAAAGCATCTAGCCCAGGAGTGACATGACCCATCTGAGGTAAAAAGCTTGACATTAATGAGACGAAAGGAAAGCAAGTAATCTGTATGTAAGCCAAATACTAGTGCCCAGAATTAACAGTGTAGTCTAAAAAGTGCTCTCATCTTCAAGTATGACAGCAACCCAACATACAGTCACTGTGTCTTGATCTAAAAGTCCCTATGCTCCAAGTAGCTACACTGCAATTTCTTACAACAAAACTATACTCTTTCTCCCTGTACTTTTTTTTCATTTTTTAAATATAGTTTTGTAACTCAAAGTATTTTCTTAAAAATTCTTTAAAAACTGCAATAAAATCAATACTTTTACAGTTTTAAAAGTGAGGCCAGGCACATGCTCTATATAGAAGGCCATTTATGGAGAAGGTAGCTGTGCCACCTTCAGTCATCCACACTCACAAAAGTCAGCAAGGTTTCTGAACTCTAGCAAACTCAGTCTTCCATACTCATTTAGAGGCTGGAGAAAAAAAAAAAAACCCAAACCCAACCTGATTTGGCTAGATCTGTAACTTATAAGTAGTAATTTAGCATGTAAAACAGTATTCCCCAATTTCGCAGCTCTTCAGGAGTTTAGCATAGCTTGTGGGAGTAGTTATTAATGCTAATGCACCTCTGGTTTATTTTTAGCACAGTAATTGCCATTGTCAAATTACTTCACAAACTTTGTATGCTTTGGGGAGCTTACCTGCAGTTGCATTGACAGAGCCGTGCCTACACACAAAGTATAGTCCGAAGGTTTGCGCAATTAGGCATAGGGCCATCAGAGCACAATTACATTAAAAGGAACTGCTACCCTGATTTCAAAGCGCTGGTATTTTGAACATAGCCTGCACTCCTACTCTGAAACAGCAGCTTTTATTTCTGGCCTGGTAGACACCACCCCAAACCCAACCTGATTTGCTAGATCTGTAACTTATAAGTAGTAATTTAGCATGTAAAACAGTATTCCCCAATTTCGCAGCTCTTCAGGAGTTTAGCATAGCTTGTGGGAGTAGTTATTAATGCTAATGCACCTCTGGTTTATTTTTAGCACAGTAATTGCCATTGTCAAATTACTTCACAAACTTTGTATGCTTTGGGGAGCTTACCTGCAGTTGCATTGACAGAGCCGTGCCTACACACAAAGTATAGTCCGAAGGTTTGCGCAATTAGGCATAGGGCCATCAGAGCACAATTACATTAAAAGGAACTGCTACCCTGATTTCAAAGCGCTGGTATTTTGAACATAGCCTGCACTCCTACTCTGAAACAGCAGCTTTTATTTCTGGCCTGGTAGACACCACAAAATACTCCTGGGGTCAGGTAGTACAGTGCATGAAGTGAAACGTTAATGCCACATTAGATCCTCAAAAGCCACTGGAACAATATTCTGCCAATACAAATACTCTGCTGAAATAACAAAGGCACTGAAAACAAACAGAGAAAGCTGTTACAGTAATATTATGGGTTTGACTTAAGAATAACAAAAGGAAGTTCAGAGTTCAGAATTCTGAAACTGCTATTTCAGGGATCTCAAATACAGACAACGCACCGCAGCAAAAACGTAATGCGTAGATGCCTACCTGTTGCTATTCTTAGACAATTATGTCACTAACTCTCAGACCTTTTGCTTCGTGGTTCCCTTTAACACAGTGCTCCACAGGGAGCAATTTAGAGTTTATTAGAGTATCCATGTCCAAGTATGACACCATGGCTTCCAATAGCAGCCACACAGGCATTGTTAGAAAGCATATAAGTGCTCAAAATATCAACAACCATGAAACAAGAAAGCCAGATAAATTCATCTAGAGATGGGGGTTACTGCAACGCTTAATATAGACTTTAAAAAGCTAACTGAAAACACTAAAAAGAATTTAATTTCTGCATAAAAACTATGCAGAATTGCACGCTGCATGGAGAACTAATACACATTGTTTCTCCCCCACTTAATTCAATTATTTTAAGTTAAATTTGAGATGACCCCCAAACCAAACAGCCAACAGTAGAACTTGGTGACCTCAAATTTTTTAGACCAAAAAGTCTCCAGTTCTTTAACCAAAAAAACCTACTGCATTTTCTAGTTTTCCCACAGTAAACACAATGAGCCTACAGGATAAGAATTAACCTAAACACTGCATCCAGTCATCAACTTTCTGGCACCTAGATTCTTCCATTCCCTTTCCCCATCCATGTTCAGCTTTTCAACAAAGACAAAAAAAAAAAAAAAAAAAGAGCTAGCTCTTCTCACCTTCGTGGTTAAGTACACCTTCAGCTGAACAGAAAGGAGAGCAACCATAATAACAGGATCCTTTATTTGAAAGCATATACAGCTTTTTGGCTGATACACAGGGGATGCCTACAGCTGACATGCTCTCATTACCATTTGGCTGGAATTGCTGTGAAGGTATCCAAGGAAATGGAAATAATCTCCAAGAAGGAGACAGGTCAAGAAAAGTGAGACAAGGAGGGAAAGGATTAGCTTCAATGGAGTTTATCATCTGAGGAATCTTTTGTTCAGAGTGTGTGTAGGAAGAACACCAAATTAAAAAAATCTCAGAAATCATTCTTTTAAAGATAAGCAGTAGTCCAGGAAAGCAAAAATCGTACTTAATTTGTGGCAAACAATCCCATCTGGCTTCTTTTGTACTTCTGTTAAGCTGAAAACTGTGAAGTACTTCATATTTAAAAAATATTTTTTGAAGTGACGCAGCAGAATGAACCTTTGCCTTGCAGCCTTTTATTCTTAATGCACGCCTCTGAGAACAAGCATTCTATTAGTATCTTCCATCTTGCTTGAGCAGTTAAAAGACACAGGTTCTTCTAAGGATTCCATCCTGCTCTAACTGCATTTGGGACACTGCAGGTTGCTTACTGCCCTATCACAAAACTAAAATACTGGACTACTGCAGAACCACCCACATGATTTACAGAGGCGCAACAAGCACACAGTAAGCAATAAATGCAATCTATCTTCAGCAACGGTGGTTTCATTGTCTAGTAGGTGGTTGGTCACTGTGTCAATATATCACAAAAAAGATACCCATCCCTAACCTAATGTGCAGGTTGCATTTCCACCCATATGACTCACATCTGCACCCTTTTTAAAATAATGCAGCTGGACTGTCAGTCCTCAGATAAGCTGCACTTAAAATCAGTATTTGAGAGAAAAGGTTATTTGCATCTATAACCCCTCCTCTAACAAAAAAAAAAAAAAAAAAAAAAAATCAAAACTAAGGAAAACAGAGAAACTAGAGACAAGGTATCACACCATTTGGAAACCCAGAGCAGGGAGGTTTTGGGGAAAACAAGACAGCTTCAGAAGGAGAAGAGCAGGTAGTAGTTCTGAATTTTGCTAGAACTGCAGTTGTTTCAAACTTTTGAGGGCCACAGCAGGGGAGATTTGGAGTTGATAGGAGTCAGAGTCAGGAAAAGAAAGAGGAAGCCCAGGGTAAATTGTCTTTTATTATAATCAAAACTTGATGCAAAGGCCTCTGGTTAGTTATCCAAAAGCTAAAAATAAAAAACAACACAACAAAAAACCCACAACACAAACCACCACACACACACCACACACCAAAGAAAAAAAAACAACACACACTAACTCAAACCCATGGGGTTAAGACACAGGCAAATATACGAAGCTCATTCACACAATTTCCTTTTCACAGAAGAAAATAAAGCATTGCAGGATTACCAAAAAGAACATCATGCACTTGTCAACAGAATAATTTTTCAGACACAGTCTGAATCTTGGAGGTTTAAATGAAAGAGTTTGTCTACTAACAATATTCTAACGACCACAGTCATCAACTCTTCCTAACATTTAGACTGCTTCTTAAAGGCTTTGTGGTTTCAAAAAGAAACATCAATGGGGAAGTCATTAAAAGAGCATGATTAAAAAGTTTGAGAATGAAACTCAATACAAGAACACTGAAAAGATGGTGAAAATACATGTACCCTGCAGACTCTCTTCTTAAGTCCTACTTCCAGCTTTTATAAAAGCACACGAGGGATCTAAAGTCAGATTTTTCTACCCTTGAGCAGAATTTATTTGGTGCTTATGCTTCATCTTTTTTTTTTTTTTTTTTTTTTTTTATCATCTATTTCTTTCTTGTTTGATTAGCTGCCAAGCAGTTTCAACCCCCAGCTTTAAAACAGTTGTCTGGACTAGAATAGGCAAACAAAAGAGAACCTCTGCATTCATTAGGATCACATCTGAACAATACTGAAACAGAAAACCACACTCTCCAATTCAGTTACAAGTAAAATATAAGTTTGTAAGGAAAGAATGAATGCAGCATTACCAGCCATATCTCAACAGTATTGATTCTTTACTTACATCCTGATCACCCTGTCTCAAAGGGCATAGAGAGAAAATAACTAGAAACAAATGGCTTTAGTAATAAACTCCTGATCTGTTTTCCTTGGCAGTGGACAGGCTCTAAATGGTATCGGCAAGGACTAGGTGATGCTATAAGAGAACAAAAAGACTGAGATAGGTTGGGAAAAAGCAAGAGAGGACTATGGGACTCAAGAACAACAGGAAAAAAAAAAAGGTCAATTATGCTCTTAGTCTTTTTCAGAACAAAGGCATAAATAAAAGACATACAAAACTGTTTAAAAGTGAGCCTTTAAATACAGTGCATAATGGGCCAATAAAGCTCATAATTAGAGTTCAAAGCTTTGAGATCAAATGCAGTTAAATACTTCTACGAATGGGAAGGCTAATTTCTTGTAATTAAGAGCATATAAAACATGTATGCTTGAAGACATCAGCCATCCAATATCTATTATTTAAATTGGTCCATTAGGGTGGTACTCAGGTATCCCTCTAAACAAACTAGTATTAGCTACTGTAGATCACTGCCATAGTTATCACTTTCTTCCATGCACAAAAGAACCACAACATACTGTACTTTGCTATAAGCTTAAAAGGTCATATAAACCAATCCACTTGGGGCTCTTGCTTCCAGTGCTTGCTCCCAACATTTTTTTAAAAACATTTGAATGACCAAAATAAACCACAAATAGCAGTTTTGATAGGTAACATGGGTCAAATCCACTAAGACTGAACATGGCTTTCTGTAGTACTTGGTTAATTAAACTTACAGATGTCCAGCTTGTCAATTCCAAATGGATTTACCTGCAGGAAAGATGCTGGGAACATTCACAGACACCTACAAGACTAAACGTACATGGAATCTTTAGAGCCAATAGCCTCATGTATGTATTCTAGTCCTCTACCCAGCAGTTGCAACAACTTTCTTGTGGTTACTTTTAGTATAGATCACTTTGACAATCTACCTCGTGACAAATGGTTAGCTTTCCTTGCAATGCAGCTGAGCACCAAGCTGTAAAAACAGCCCAGGAGCATCTGGTTGGAAGTGCCTTGATGCTGACCTGCCACCAAAGCCAATGTATTATGGCAGAAGAAACCCTTAGATATCTAAGAGGGGAAAAAGGGAATACACTGTGGGTATCTTTTGAAGACTAAGCTGTCAAAATTATTTTAGAGATGCCTAAGTAGATAGGCGGGGGATCTAGCCCTTAAGGTTATGCTCTTAGGAGCTGGCCTAGACTGCACACAGCTCTCTATACCCAAATTAATTGGTGTACATTTTGTACCATAGGTAAGCCTTGATAACCATTTGGTTGAATTCAAGTGCTCCTCACAGTTGCCTGTAGCAAAATAATTTGGAAGACCCTACCACATGCACATATGTCCTGAAGCTGGACAGACTAGTTGGTTAGGTATTTCCCAGAAGGTGCAGGAACACCTACTTGCACCTCACAAAACTAGGGTCTTCCCAACTCTGATGGAAGACTGTACTTGGGGAAAGAAAAAAAAAAAGCCACAATACAACACACTGATATATGTTTTAGAGTTGAATGAGAACGTGAATATGGTTAATGAAGGAAACGTGGCTGCACGTAGAAGATACACCTTTAATACTGGAAGTTGAAAAGAGTCTGAAGGTTTTCACATGGAGAAACATGCCCAACATTAGCAGTTTAGAACAAAGCTAGGAGTAAATTTAAAACAGTTTGGAGTCACACTTCCCACAGCAGAATCAACCTTAAGGTGGTTAACCCCCAGTCAAACAGCAAGCTTTTGGCACATTCAGAAAGAGCAAATGTTCACCCAAGCCTTAGATCAAGGTATTTGTCACAAGCTCATCCCTCCTCTCCAAACATGGCCTTTTGGTACTTGCTGCATTCTCAAAAGTCAGGAAACAAAAGTATATGCTTTCTTCTGACACGAGAATTAGTTATATACTACTTTATGCTAGAAAAAGCATCACATTAACGAATAACAATGAACAAAATAGGTTTCCTTTCCACAAATTAGCCTTAATCTCATTTAAAAGTATCTGACAATGAAAATGTAAAACTGATAAAAACAGCATGCATTTTGAGCAACTAGTAGGAAGGGGAGAGACAGGTATGTCTCTCACTTTCCATATACCTTCTATAATCATGATACTCTCTTCTAAGACATAAAAAGGAAAAAAAAAAAAACACACCAAAAAACCTTACGTAGCACAGTCCTAAACTGAGCAAGTAAACAACACATTCAAGGAAAACAGAATTTCCATTACTCTCTCCAGTATAGATTTTACTATGAAATACAGCAAGAACTAATTTATTTTCAATATGGACTTAACCGCTATTACACCACAAAAACATAACTGAGCTTTACCTCGGAGCTGTAGCTATTCATCCTTCCAGTTTCATTCACTATGGACAAATGTCTCGCATAGCTCACACACTCCAGCAAGAGTGAGCTAGAATAAAAAAACCTCTGAAATACGAAACACAAAGCTCTGTTTTATTCATGGTACTTTTGTTTGCCAATTAATTTGAAAGCAATTCTTACAGTGGGAAGAGTAGCTTGGCTTGGTTAAGCTGCTGCCTTACACTACACAGTAAAAGGATAGAGGCAAAACCCTTATGTAAAAAAAAAAAAAGGGGGGGGGGGCATAAAAACAATTGCAGTTTGCAAAGCACCAAGGATTTCGGTGCCATTCTAACCTCACAATGTATATACCGGTGTAACTTTATCGGCTCCACGGGGATGATGTCATCTTCTCCAGCAGTGTGTCAGTGAAATAAGAAACAGGTCCTTTCAACATGCAAGAAGGCCCAAACCTTTTGTTTGGTTTTCAGTGCTCAAACCCTCCCCTGTTGATAAACTAGCCCTGCTCTATTTAAAAGGGGAAAAAAAGGAATGAGTATTGGGGATGCATTCAAAAGGCAGTCCGTGAAAGGGCAAAGAGTTTTGAAATTCTCCACAGGCGCTTTGCTGTTGTAGTTGGTTGGTGCACGGCCATGGCAACCTTGGGTGCCCCGGGCGTCCCTGTGGCCACGGAGACCCACGCTTCTCCTGCCTCTGGTCCCTCTGGCTGAGCTTTCCCTTCCCAGAGTGGGGGCAGGGGGGGGAAGGCAACATTCAAGCCCATCCTGGCAGTAGTCCAAAGGAAAAAAACCCAAACAAAACACAAGCCAAAAACAAAGATCCACAGATTGGAAAACTGCTGACAACCTAAGTAGTAGGAAGTTTCTGATGATCCAAAAGCCATTGTGAAGTCAAATTAAAAAGAAAACAACGCTATGGTTGTTCAGCTTGGCCAGGCAAGGAATAGCTGACTCAATCATCCTAAAGCAGGAGAAGAATCCACCTTTCTGTCATGCATGAAGAAGGTTCAAAGTAAGAAATTAAAAATACACTTCTCCCCTGCACCAAAAGAGAAAAAAAAAAAAAAAAAAAATCAGAAAACACTTTCTTTAAGCATTACTTCAGTGCAAAGAGCAACTATGCGTATGAGAAAACATCCCTACTCTTTCTTCCTTTTTCAAAAACAATACTTAAATTTCTACAGCAGCAGTATTTCAGGTTGGGTTTTTGCGTCCTTTTTTTCTGAAGCATTTCATTGCTCTTTGCTGGTAGAGCAAACGTCCTGCTAGCTTTTATGTTTAAATACATGCTTCAAACAGTTTTCAGGTTATTTGGGTTTAGACAGAGAAATAAGCCCCAGATGTTTCACTGAGAAGGTTTTCCACCAAGGAAATTCATGGCCCTTCCAGACATCTCGGATATCTAACGGTCCCAACTTATTTTTCCTACATGACAGCCATGAATATTTTCATTCCAACAAGTTGCTTATGGGATTATTATAAATGTATCCATAGGTTATGGGTACAGACTGCACCAGATGGATTTAGGATCATTTAACAGAGTAGCAATTAAGTCTTCCTGGTCTTTGCATCTTCTTAGCATATTCTCTATCCTTGCTTGGCATACTAAGGCAAGCAAAATTTGTCAGAATTAATATAATTAAGAAAATACACAATCTCTACTTGCAATTACATGATGTAGGTCAAAACAGAGGCTTGTTTCCATTTCTATAAGCCTTATAAATTACTATTTTGAGTGGACAGTCTTGCTGTAGCTTTAATGATTTGAAGATCTATAAAATACCTTTTAAATAAGATGCAGAAGCCCCAGAAGTCATGATTTTTCAGTGGCCGGTATGCTATGTCTTTTTCTGCTTTCCCTCACCAAGAGGTAACTTTCCCATCTCTTGCAGGCAATAACTGCTGCCTCTTTCTCCCCACCAGCACAGGGACTAATTACCTTTGCTAACATTGTCTCTGTATCACAGTAATCAGCCATTTTCTCTCAAACTGTTTAATGTATTAACATGATCCAGTTAAGCTATCAGCAAGTGTTCCCAGCATTCAGGTCCGAAAGCTCTATTTCAGACCTGATTAAAGGCTCACATACCCATCTAAGAAGAGAACATTACTTCTCTTTGCATCTTTGTCTTTTGCTTATTTTAGACCTTTTCCCCCCTCAGAGTTGCACAAGAATTCTAAGCGAGCAATGCTGGAAAGGAAAATTAATATCACATGCTTTTTCTTAAATAGGAAATAAGTCAGATGCCATCTTGGGCAGCACTATATAAGACTGGGTTCACAGGTGTATTTAACATACTCTTGTCTGATTATCCTGGCAGCAGTATCTCTCACTCCTCATAGATATACAGGCACAATTTCCAAAAAAGATGCTGGGACTGCACATAGCCACCTGAAGGACAGACAGATTCTACACGCACACAGATTTCTCAGATTGCCAGAAAAATATATGAGGAAATACCAAACAGGAAGGTCCTGATTTGTAGGGAGCAAACAAAAAAGTAAGTGTTCTCCCTCACTGGACACAGAGTCAGATCTCATCATAGTCCTGGCTACACACTGACTTCTCATTCTCACCATAAGTCCAGCTCTCCCACAAATCTGCACACACAGCCGTCTTCAATACCTCCTGCATCTCAGAGCAAAGTAGAAAGCTCTGGCAAACTAGCTTACAAGGATCTGCTTAGAGTACGCAGTTTTGTTTAGCCCTGAAAGCAGTGTGTTCTTGTCTCAATTAGCCATTTCCCCTGAACATATTCAGAGAAGATAACCTTTAACAGAATGATACCTTACAATTAGTGTATTGAAAAGAAAAAAGAAGCCATATCTTGAGCTACACAAGCATAAAATTTAAATATCTTGATTTTATGTGTATATGGCATGAAACACTTTTAGCACAGGAATGAAATCTATGATATTTCTCTTTTACTCTCTTCTTTTCCTTTTAGACATAACATTTGATGTGAAATTGCACTATGTTTATAATAAGAACCTGCACTGATGAATAACTGGATGAGTAACTGCAAGCCCTATGCACCAACAGAAAAGTTAATACACACAATTAATTGGTCCTGACTGCCCTTCCAGAACCATATGAAAATATTGATTACTAGTGAATAAATATTGTCCTTCTTTAGAAACAACTTATTAAATAATTGGGGTAGAGAGTTGTAAACAGCCTACAGTATAGATCTGCAGGCCATTTCTACTATACTTTGCAATTGTTATGTAAGTGGTAACCTTGCCCTTACACTGGAGGGCAACCACGACACAAAGTTCAGCACAGCATACAAAAGCCAGCAATGCTACGAGTATGTGACAGACAGAAATCCTGTGAGAGAAACTTTACTATTTAAGCTTATGTAGGAGCTCTCAACCCCAACATCAGGCTCCCCCATCAGCTTTGCCAATGCTGGTTTTCCTGTCTGTAGTAGACACGGGGAGCAAAAATCCTCCTACAGACAGCATTTGCAATCTTGGCCACCACAGGCACTGAATCCTAGGTTTCAGGACCTTGCCTGGTCTCCACGTGCCTCCCTCCTCCTACCTCTCTGCTACACTCAACCTAGAAAGATGGCCTGTGACCACCGGCCCACAAAATGCCAGAAAAGCTGAGGTTAGTGGGTCCTGGCACAGACATCCCCTATCCCAAAAGCAACCTTCACATCTCCAGCCTCACCACAGGCTGCCTGGATGGAGGCCAGAGCAGCAACCACCTCAGCCTGTTAGATGCTGGGCTACAAAGGGGCAGCTGGTCACCCTGCTTCAAGGAGCTGCCAGCAAGGGGATGGAGACGCCCACATGACAAGAACACATCAAACTAAGTAACACCTACATTTTTGTTTGCATGGTTTTTAATTTGTGTGAATTTTGGCAGACTCACTTCATTAGCTTGAGTTTTGGTTTAACACCTGATGTGGTCCCCAGCGACCTCCTGTCAATTCCTACAGGAGAGGCGGTCAGAGACCGGCCTGTGCCACAGCCAGCAAGATCTATGGGTCCCCTGGAGAACTAAAGCTTTAGTGGACTAAAGATTTCAGCTGCTGGGCACACCCAGTAACTTTTTTATCCCAACAGTACCAAGATGATCTAGATTTTAAAGATATTTGTGCACCTTACTGGCCCTGTGAGGTGTGTGGGGAGCTAACCAGAGGCAACCATCCAAGCGAGGGCAACAGAAACAGCTCTCACTCACTCAGTTTGCTGAGACACTGAACCAGAAAACTGAAGCCATAAAACAACAACAAAACTCACATAGCTTTAGGGCACAGAGGGCCACGTTGCAGAAAGGCACGTAAAAGCGCCTCAGCATATAGATGAAAACATATCATGTCAGGGGCTGATCCAGGTGTCCCTCCTTCCCTCCTGCTACAGCCTTGGTTGGAATTCAGCATTAGGTGACAAGTGACACCTGAGAACAGCGGTACATTTAGCACAGAATATCCAAAAGATTCTTTTCCCCAGCCATAGACCTTTTTGGTACACTATGATCATCTTCCAAAGCGTGGAATCAAGTCATACAGTGATTTCCATTCTTGAAGGGTCAGCTCTGATTGCTAAACAACAGCGTCAGGATAACAAGCTGACCCTCCTTTGGCGGAAAAGATATGGTGGTTGCCAAAACCTCAACAGGATGCTAAGAGAAAGGAATCTATGCTCATTACTGTCTATGGCTAAACTCGTTCTGAGAGTACTTTTGATTTACAAACCAGTCTGCTGAGTTACCCTTAAACATGTCAAGCCTCACATAGCTCTATAATCTTTGGTAACATTTTGTTTGCTTGCAAACCCAAAACAACATTAAAAAAATGCAACAAATTCCATGCAAAGCCTATAGCCGTTGCTGGCTGACTGCTGTACAAGCCTAAACTATGGCTCGTGACAAAACAGCCATTCCAAATACATACCAAGTAGGGTGCACTTTTTTTCCAGGAAGGAGAAAGAGCAGAACTATCAAGTTCAACAGACAAGTACAAACCAGAAGCTGTTTAGTCTTATATTATGAAGACTGAATAATTTGACAACCCAATCAAGGCACACTAACAAAGGGGTAACAGACCACAGAAATACATGATTACAAGAAAAAGCAGGATAAAGGATGCATATTAGCTGTGCTCAAAAGGCACTAAGTGTCCATTCAGTAATCAAATAATGTTCAATATGTTTGAAAGCACCACCTTAGTTTTGGATAATAAAACAACTACTGGAATTTACGCAAGGATAGTATTACCACAGAAGCTTACTGCTTAAGCCGTTGCTTCACTATGAAGTTCTCTTGGAAAAATAACATTGGAGAGTCCAGCTGTGCTGCACTAGTCCAATGCATCCACTTCAGATGACTCCCAGAAAAACACCTCCTCTAACCCATGTCAAGAAATCCTCAGTAGCGATAGCTAAGCAACTAGGAAAATGGCTTCCAAGTACCAGTCATCCACCACTGTGCTATGCAGACACACAGAAAAATACTGAAATTACTTAGTGTAAGGTCTAGTCTGAAGTCAAAGTATTAGCCAGCACCGTACCATCAAGAGCATGGAGAAGATATCCTCACCTCTGATAACCATCCCATTACAACCTGGTAAGTAAGACTAAAATTAACTAAAATATATTTGTGTTGAGAGCACCTCATTGTGTTGAGTTCCTACTCATTAATACAATTCCAAATATCGCTAGTGTTCTAACAGGAAACACAACAGTTAAAGGGCTCCTAAGTGCATTAAAAAAGCACATCCCAAAGGCAAGTCTCATTAAGACCTTCCCTGTGTGAACTATAGAATTCAACATGCCAAAACTAGGATGATCGCAGCATGTGTCGTATTGTCAATCACCATTGTCCTGTACATTGGATTTCTATTTTTAATCACCAAAACTAGGATGATCGCAGCATGTGTCATATTGTCAAACATCGCCATTGTCCTGTACATTGGATTTCTATTTTTAATGTAAATGTGGAATGGTTCGCTCACATGTAACAGTGACAGCACTCTCCTGAGAAGTGAGAAATGGAGATCTAGGACCCTTCAGGCAAAGGAGGAGACTGAGCTCAGCAAGAGCTCTGCTTCCAAATCAACTGTTTAAGCATGTATTGACATCACTACCATGACAAATTCTGTAAAACCTTTCATTCCAAAAACATTTCGAACAAATGTTCAACTGTTTTCAAATATGTGAGGTTTACACTTGAGAAAAAATAGTCCATCTAGATAGTTTTATTGCACTAACTGGGCATTTTTACTACATTGAACTAGTGTATTAAAACCATAACTTAAACAAGTTTCATCTAAGATATATTAATGTTTTTCTCACAGCAAATTTAGACATTTGCTGCTATGACACTGGTGAGACTGAGATACAAGTATTTTTCCTCCAGACCAATAAAATAGCGGGATACCAATTCATTTGTGAAATCAGCTGTGAAAGTTTTCTTGGGGACTGGCTCAGGTATAACACTTATTTCAGGGAAGTTGGAAAGACTTAGTATTTTTTGTTCCAAGCAACAGACATACTTCTTTAACCTTATTTTCACTTACAGAAGCTTGAAGAATTTGAAGACAGCAAAATAATTCCCCTGCCCCCAAATCATAAAATAACAGAGTAAGTTTGCTCCTGGACAAGAACAAAACAAGCTGCCAATAAACGCTTGCTCGTCAGCTTAGCACTTTGTTTTGCTTTGTATGGCTTTAGGAGACTATGCTAAGGGTACCATATAACACCCAAAGGAGAACTGCATAAACAAAAAGTTAACTCCAAAATCTGCCAGCAGCAACACTGGTATTTAAACTTCACGCCAATTTTGCCATTAGGAGACACTCCACTGAAGAGCTTCTCCTGGAAACCCAGACACCACTCTCCTCCACCCACCCACCCGCTCCTGCACCCAAATTGCTGATGGCCCACGCTCCAAAACCTCTCATATTTCTGGGAAGAAGGAATGGCTATTGTCCAAGAGTTAATACACGAAAGAGAACATTTATTTTGCATTCCCCATTCTGCCACAAATGTACATGTGCATCCAAGGGCAAGGTAGGCTTGGTCTATATTACAAGGCTTTTGTTTGTTGTTTTTGTTTTATTTTGGTTTGTTTTGGTTTTTTTTTTTTCCCCTTTTGTACTAGCATAGTAGCTCTACCAGTTCTATCCATCTGGGTATAAGGGCTTCAAAGCTTTAACTCTCCTCAACCTCAAACAGAAGCTCTTCACTCAGTGACTTCAAAAAAATTACAAGATTTATGCTACCCAGTGCAAGCATCTCCACAACTAAGAGTACGTTTCCCAACTGTAACTAAGTAATATGGGCATGAGTACAAAAAGCTTTCAATACTAGGTTTCATACACAACTTAAATGTAATTTCATCACTAGCTTACCTTTTTATTAGCACTGCAGGTTACGGCAGCACCCCTTTCATAGATGGCCCTCCAGAAATTGCTTCTGAGAATCAAGAAATTGCAATACTACTATTTTCAGGTTTTAAATAAGCACTTTTCTTGAAAAATTACAGCCTCTCTCCAGGCTAGTTTTCCTCCGCTGTTACATACAGTGGAAGAAAGGAGCAGGCCCTGGTTACTTGAGACAGTTGTCCCATGCACAAAATACCCACCACCACGGTTTCATTCATTTTCATTCATCAATGGCCAAAATCTGTCTTCCTGAAGAGGCTGACTCACAGTGACCTGCAAACCACTGTCACTTGTAAACTGAGTTTGTGCCTCCAGCTACAGAGTGCGGGCTGCAATACTAAAAAGCAGCAAGGGGAAGGGTAGGAAGAACGAGAGATGGTACAAACATTGCTTGAATGCACGAGCCTTTGTAATTGCACAAACACCACAATGAGTTTCCATAAACATTTGTGGCTGGAGATTTACACTCACCTCCCTTCCCCGCAACAAAAACAAACTGACACAGTAATTAGTTTCAATAGCATCTGGTTAAGTAAATAGGTTTTTCCGTTTCCATTAGTAGCTCATAAAGGGGGATGCTAATACGAGCACCACTCCGGTCACTGCCTAGTGGTGACAGCTTTACCATCAACCCAGAAGAGGTTCCACTGCAACAGCAAATGTGAAACTCAAATTCCCTGGCAGGATGGGCAGAAGGTTACACAACTATGCTGTCACAAGCTATGGTAAGAACACTCATGCCAAACTACTCATATACTTCCCCAAGCAGCTAATTACAATTTCTCACAACAAATCCTACCATTATTTAACACAGATATCTGAAAATAAACACAGGGGTCAGTTTGCTAGAACAGATTCTCCTGCAAAATGTCTTGACCTAACACCTATTCACAAAGTTACAACTGACAAAGCACAGTCTACAAGAGATACTGATTTGTTCATGATTGTATTCCTGTTTCTGAGCCAGGAAAGCTTTATAGACCTTCCCCTTTTTTTCTTCTTGTGTGCAATCACTCTAACTCCAGCCTTTGGTTCTCTTAGGAATCTGCCTTCAAAAAAAACTTCTACCGTACAAATTATTAGTACCCACATGGAAATGCAGCATGACATCAGTCATTTTTATTTTAAATTGTCAAACAGCCAGCCTATTAGTAAGTAACACGCGGTCATGACTTCAACTTCAAAATTAACCTCCCATGACTCGCCTACAGAACACACTTCACTCTTGACTCAACTTAGAAGAAATGGACAAATAATCAACATGAGAAAACAAAGGTAGGTATAACATTGCTTTGAATGCATCTACATATACACACAATTGCCCTCTAAAAGTAACCTTTTTTACAGTAATTTTTTGTAGTTTATTTTCCCCTCCCTAATTTTAATATCTAACCACAGAGACCGAATACTTGGCAGCCTGCATCCCAGGCCGGTTCCTTCAGAAGAATTCACTGAGGAAAAAGGAGTTTTCATTTTAATATTTCTCCAAACTATATTTTATGAGTTTGTGCTTAATTATCTCAGAGATTTAGATTACTGTTTTTATTTCAAGAAATCTAATTTGGTGGATGAAGACCATGAGAGCATAATTTTAATCAATCTCCCTTGAGACTTCCTAAAATAACACTAGCTGATGACTGCTCATGAGATAGCAAGCTATTCTCCCCTCATCAGCTGCATATATGTTTCTGAAATATTTGCTGGAATATCAGTGACAAACCATAGCAACATAAAGGAAGCAAATACAGCTCAACTTACACTTCAGTGAAAAATATTTCTAATCTCCTTTTTGTCACTCAAATCACACCTAGCCGTAATGACTTCCAAATGCTATGGTCTATTACCAGTGGTGTTCCCACAGAAGCAACATCAATCTAAAGAATGGTTTTAAGGCAAGAGCATTCTTTCAGCAGCCTACCAGAACTACTGAAGAATTTAACACAGTAGGTCACTTATCTAAGGTGTAACCATACTAGCCAACTTCATCAAGCTAAGAAAATACCTTGCTCAGCTATAAAATCCTAGAAATTACTGGACAGCATTCTGCCTATTGCCTTTGTCAACTTTTAATTATGTCATATTACCAACAAACTGCCAAAGTGGAGTGCAACTAATCACATACAGCATGTCTGAGTAAAGCCTATTTTTAGCCTGCAATTCAATCGGCACTCTTACAACAGCTAGGATTAAAGCCCAAGACAGTCACGTTGCTGTATATAGGCCAATGCAATTACATGTTGAAACATGTTGAGAGAATGTGACGGTAAACTGGAGTCAATGTTGGGAGGAGCAGCACTAGAGAGACAATTGCTCTGTGCTAGCCGACATCTTTACTGGTAGAGCGTACACTCACGTCTCTGCCATCTTGATTAATAGTCCACAAAGAAAAACATTAAAACAAATGATTTTTACTCCAATTCCTTTCAATATGATTTAGCACTCACAAAAGACAGACGACATTTTGGCAACCCTGAAAATCAATATCCTTTTACCTTCATTGGCAGCTGTTCAGATGATTTAGCTTTGTCACCACTAACGCAGCCCACTGCAATCATGTCCTGAAAATACTGCCAATGAGGAGACAACTCAGACCTCACCCTGTGTGCTCCTGAACTTCTGTGCTGAGGTAGCAGTTACAGGACCTGTTTGGAAACAGCATTTGCAAAGATGCTTTTAAATGTTTTTGTAATGCTTTAAAAAATAAAAATTTTAAAATGTCTTTTCTTCAAGACAATTAGTTTTTATACATTCAAGTGTTAACTCTCAATTAAAAATGTTAGAAACATAGAATGTTTTGGGTTGGAAGGGACCTCTAGAGGTCATCTAGTCCAACCCCCCAGGGAGCAGGGACACCACTAACTAGATCAGGTTGCTCAGAGCCCCGTCCAACCTGGCCTTGAATGCTTCCAGGGATGGGGCCTCCACTACCTCTCTGGGCAACCTGTTCCAGTGTTTCACCACCCTCATTGTAAAGAACTTCTTCCTTATATCTAGTCTAAACCTACCCTGGTTTAGTTTAAAACCATTACCCCTTGTCCTGTCACTGCTGGCCCTACTAAAAAGATTTTCCCCATCTTTCCTATAGGCTCCCTTTAAGTACTGAAAGGCCACAATCAGGTCTCCCCGCAGCCTTCTCTTCTCCAGGCTGAACAAGCCCAACTCCCTCAGCCTGTCCTCATAGGAGAGGGGCTCCAGCCCTCAGATCATTTTTGTGGCCCTCCTCTGGACCCGCTCCAACAGTTCCACATCCTTCTTGTGCTGAGGGCTCCAGAGCTGGACGCAGGACTCCAGGTGAGGTCTCACCAGAACAGAGTAGAGGGGCAGAATCACCTCCCTCGACCTGCTGGCCACACTTTTCCTGATGCAGCGCAGGGTACAGTTGGCCTTCTGGGCTGCCAGCGCACATTGCCGGCTCATGTCCAGCTTTTCATCCATCACCACAGCAGTACTGTTAAGCTCTTGCTGTCTTTTTAATCTTGCGGAGTCACATTTTCAGGCATTTCCCAGCTTCCAGCTTTTTAACGGTTTCAGACTTAGGACCTACAGGACCTAATGTTTTGAGACTATCAAAACAAAAAAAGTGACACCACAATGCGATTACTTACCCTCTAGGATATAGCTAAACGATCTACCAAACTGGAGCTGAATACTCATCAATGATGCAAGGAAGGGTGAAGCTGTGTTTTATTATCAGTTTCCCAGGACCATTAATCTTTTTTTGATGTAGCTTCTGAAAACTAGCCTAAGCAGTATTCTTTTCATCTTTGTACAGATGAACATTAGGAGATGTTCCATTCAAACCCCTTGACAAGGAAGCGCGAAAGACAAAGAGAACACTTGTATGTTCCAAAGACTTTCAAGCTCAACACACATACAAATTAAGGCACACTTAATCAGCAAAGAAAGAATATCTGTATCTTGAGAGAATTCTCTCCATTATCGCAAGCTTCCAGATTTCAAACTTACTACAGGTGGTTGTTTCTTCAAAGGGCACTTTTTTGAATGCTGATCAGCAAGTGAAATAAGAGCACCAAAAACCCTGAAATCTGCAAATCTGAATACTAAGTTCAGAAACTCGAAGATATGGGTGTACCCTAGGCTTAGCATGAATTCACATTCATACCTGTGGTGGCTTTTTTGGTCCACATTTCAAAACCAAGAAAAAAAGTCCATTGAGAAAACAGGAAACCTAAAAGCATAAAGTAGTAGCATCTGAACTGAGAAACACAGCCTGAGTCTCAGAAACTATACTCCTTTACTTTCTAAAAGATCAGGATTTTCTTCCACCATTTCCCCCCGCAACATTCAGCTTCATCAGAAAAGGGCTCATTTTCTTTCTTAAGCCAAAATTCAGTCTAGAAGGAGCTTAACTACAGTAACATACACATAAGGCAGAATAACGCTCAGTAAAACCACCACACAGTAGCTGAAACAATACTGCAGACAAGTTAACTTTTTAATTAGGCTAAAAAAAGCAGCAATTGAACTCGGCATCTAAACAAGAACACATTACCATCTACAAGGCAAGTACAACAAATCTAAATGCATGACCATCAATGGTTCAAGCTCACTTCTGCTCAAAAAATGTGGAAAGGGGACATAAACAAGGAAACATAATGAGAAGTACTACAATATAAAATGAAGGCTGCCTAAGACAGGAAGGGAATGCTTGGGTCACAGGCAAACAAACCAGTGGATATTAAATCCAGAAGAGTTGCACTTCTTTCTGCCTTCTAAGGCCACAAGACAAAGAACAACTCATGTATTATAATCAAACCAGCAAAAAAAAAATCACAGTAAAAGGAGAGTCCTTCAACTGTGGCCAGCAATGATCATTGCCATACATTAATTATCTAGAATACCAACACCAGTTAAATCAGTCACGTCTATCTGAAATAAAATACTATGCTCTACTTATACTCTGCTTTTTCACTTGTGAATAAAGCCTGCCTACCTTACCTCCTAACTGGAGAGTTACAGGCCTTCTGCATTTATAAGAGAAGCTTGACTCAACTGGTAGCATGATAGCGAGTACTTGAAAGAAAGAATGATGAAAACAAGGAAGAAACACATGTAGAGACTGAACAATACAAATAGTGTAATTTACCCTAGCAGTACCTTTTCTTATTCAGGCACACAGTTTTTAAAAAAACACCCATTTTCAAATCACATTACAGTTTCCTATAAAGACGCCTAAAGGAAGGATTTAGACAAGGTGTGCCTCATGAGGGAAACTTTTGAGATTCAGAAAGCACTAGCCTTAGGATCAACACATTTTCATAACCAGCAACAGCTGCAGCTCACCTCCTCTCCTTGGCACTCACCACTATCAGGCTTCTCAGTCCTTGAACCCTTTTGAAAGTGACCAAGTTATTGAAAAACAAACACCAAACAAAAATACAAACAAACAAAAAAAACCTCCAAAAAACCCACCACATACCAAAACACAAAGAAAACCCCACAAATTCACTTACTTTTGATAGGCAATGGTCAGACACAGAGGTCTTCACTGCCTGTGAGACAGGGCAGCACAGATGAACCTCAGAGCTTCAGTAATCTCCCCTTTCCTCTAAGGGTCACAGGAAACAGCACCATTTCTTGCTTATTCCCTCTTCTCCAGCTGCTCATCACCTTTAATTGCTCAGGCTCTGCAGGATTGCTACACTTCTCAGGTGCAAAGGATAAAGCTCAACAGGCATCCTTAATTCTCTGCCTGGCAAACCTGGAAGGGTCTCCCCCACCAGAGACACCAAGACCTCCCATAAAGAGGGCAGAAGACTCCAGATTTTTGCAAGCCAATTCCCTCACAATGCTCAAGATGAAGGGGAAAAAAAACCCCTTTGTGCATGGAGCCAAAGGTCACGTTCCAGGGACAGCTGCTGGAGTATGGTAGTAAACAGAGGGTAGATGTGTGGCTCTTTCGATTTCTCCACTTCCCAAAAAATGCTAAGTGTTTCCAAGTACTAGAATGTCTATTTATGTCTATCCCACAGCTAGAATGGGGTTATCACTGGTGCTTTGGAGAAAATTCAGAACTTCTGTTCCACCCTGACAAAAAGCAGGCACAAATCCCCATTTGGCATTTCAGTAGCACAGATGAGATTCCTGTTGGTGTCTTGATTGCATGCCCTGCTATTATGCTCTTTCCTTGCAAACCTTGCTGTGAAATAGTGTCGTAGTAATGAAGTAAGAAAACAGGACATGCCTTTTCAGCTAGCCTTACCTTGCATATGACCCTCAGAGGAGCAACCTAGCTGGCACAGCTACGACAGCTACAGCTGCCTCCTTTGCCAGCCCCCAAATCATGCTTGGTGGTTCAGGATGAACATGCTGAGTAGCCCCACCAGAGAAAGGCCAGGAACTTCATCTTCTTCTGGCTGATAACAGAGACATCAGAAAAAGCTAAACACAAAATCCCCAGGCAGCTCACCTGCAGTTGAAGCAGCTACTTTACCTCTGAAGCATATGGCTCCAATAGTATATTTACAGTTCTAGAGAAAGAACTTATTTTCTCAATTCCACTTAAAAAGGTTGAAAGTCTCATTAGTAAATCTGCGGTCACTAGCTTCAAAGAACACTGCTGAAATGCCTCATATTTTTATTTTTGAACCAGTATCAATGTTACTTACAATTATCTTTTTAACTGGCACAGTCTGTAGTTTCTAAAAGCAGAAGATAGCACAGAAACCAAGATGAAGGCATAACTTTCTTTCCTAAATAGGGAAATACAAGCTATCTGCAAATGCATTTTATTCCAATATAATCATACATGCTATGTACAAGAGGAAAATTTTATTGCTTTATCTGTATCAATGGAGTTAAAGCAATACACAAGCACAAGACAGAGCTTACTTTTTTTGTGGCTGATGACCATAAAGCTTCAAACCATATACACCCCTCCACTATGGCATGTAGTCATGCATACCTGACTTGACTTTGTATTACAACTTGTTTATTTAAGCAGCTTTTTCTCATCTTCCTGATAGCATGATTTTAATGGTTAGTAAACACAAGGCAACACTAAATCTAATTTTTCCAAGTACATATACTTTGCCTTAAAAACCACTCTAGAACTGCAGCTAAAAGGAGATGAAGCTGCTTTTCCAGTCACCCCACTCTTTGCTATTCAGCCTACTGAGCACTACCATGTAAAATGATGACCATTACGACCAAATGATTAATAATGTGGTGCCCCTGTTTAGCAATAGTGACTAGGCATCCATGATCAAAATTAGCAATTTTCCAGGACTTTGTAACTCAAATAAATATCCTACTCACAAAAGGAATAGAGGGTCGGTTGAGAAGTATGACTATTAAAGTCAAGTAGTCATAATGAAAGTAAAAGAAAAAGGTCTACGCCTTTTTTTCTTTTTTCCTTTTTTTTTTTAAAGCATTCTTAAAACGCTGGGAATGACAGAATTACTTCTTTTTAAGTGTTTGGAATTTGAAATTGCAATGCATTTTTTTTAATACATTTGTTAAGCTGATGACATGAGGAAAGTGAACTTTCAAGTCTCACTCATCTTTACTTCAATAGTTTCATGTGCCAGATGGTTGCAGATGTTTCTAGGTAGCTGGGCCTACTATAGAGCTCACTGCTACTTTGGTCCCAACTTGTTCCTCTGCTAAAAATATGTAACAACATTCCTTGCTGTCTGATTAAGAACTGTAATACAATATAAAGTTAATATTAATATAATGCAATCCAGGTGGTGTGGAAAGCGATGACAGAGGTGTAGTAGCTGGCACTCTCTCCTCTGAGCTGGTAATGAAGTAATATCTTAGCACATGGGTACAGCCTGCTGAAGCAGTGTTTACCAAAGAAGGTGTAGAGCCCCAGCCCAGACCACTTGGGGTCACTGAAAAATACATGACAGTTTTTGAAAGAGTAGAGGTAACAACCTGTCCTGGCTGAATTCCGGACAGAGAAGTGGACTGTAAAACCAAGTAGCATCATCATAGGGGATAATGTGATGGATTGGCAATTTACAGCCCGGCTGCCTTGCACACAGTTGCACAAGTGTTATAATACACATCCTCACAATGCAGAGAGTGAGACCAGACAGAAAGAAAATGAGCTCTCATGTAGACACTAATTACTGGCGAGGTAGGACAGCTGTGCAAGCATTGGAAAGAGAAAACTCTTCCTGAAAGTTCTAAAAACTTTTATTCTTATTTGGGACAACACGGGAACAAGAGGAGGTTGTAACATGCCAGGTTCCACATCTTTCTCTGACCATTCCTCCACTGACATGGATAAGACTGAAGTTGTCTTAGTCTCTTGATAACTGAAACCATCAGCAATCTTCATACAACAATTCCGGAAGAATTTGGAAGAAAGGAGGTATCTACAACTAGTTTTGAAAGAAAACATCAAAATTTGTAACTGCAAGTATAAGACTTGGTGTATGATAACAGCAAGGTCTAACTTCTTCCTATTCTTCTCCTTTGATTACAAACCTCCAGTAAACACATGGTGATGCAAGTGTCCAGAGGCTACATCTAACCAATTTGTGATTTCAAAATTTAGCGGTACCCTGAGAACTACCAGCACGCTCGCTCCCATCATACTTGACACCGAGCTCTGCAAAGATTCTTGAGCTATGAGCAGCCAAACTGAGAAACTCACAAGAGAGAAGTGTCAAATTCATGAGTTAGATCTCTGGGATAGGTCTGCTTCCCTGCTTTTACAATATGGCTTTTAAGCCTAGATCAAACAACTGAACTGAACTACAACTTGCCCAAGCTGTAACTTGTCAGAAGAACCTTGCAAAAACTTCAGACGCCTCTTATATTAAACCAACGGAGATAAACCCCAGCATTTGACAGTTACTTTGTATCTGCTGTACCAGTATCTCTGCCCCTTTGAAGGCCCACAGGAGAGAAGAAAATAAGCTGATGGAGGCTGGGCAGCTTTTCACAGTCTTGCTTTTGGGGGTGTGTGTTTGTACTCCCCCAGAAGAGTGTGTTTCACACAGGACTCTGATGCAGCTTGTGCTTTCAAGTCGGAAGGCAGAGCTGAATGGTAACCCCCTCCACCCTCATAAATACTTGCCTAGAAAATTCAAGCACACACGACCGCTACAGGGTCAATCTCTTAAAAGCACAGGATTTTGTCAGCTCCAGAAATACTTGGCTAGATCCAGAACACTTTGGAAACCTGTTGGAAATAACTGTTGTGTTAAATCCCCTCTTCTCACGAAGGATAAGAAAGGGCTGATGTCCACCTGCCTCAGGGAGAACGTTAAAGACCTAGGCATCTTGACAGACCTCAACTAAAATACTCCCCAGTCCTTACCAGCAACACTTGCAGAAGATACCAGCCAGTTTCCCCGGCCTGCAGGTTCATTTTCCCCAGGGACAATGATGATACTCCCATTTCCATCTTCTGTTCTTCAGCTCCCATGAAGAGCATAACGACCAACCCAAAAATGCTCTCTTCAGAGAACAGTTGCTCTACTTACTGCTGCCTCCAGCAGGATCAGGACCCAAACCATCCTCTCTTCTTCTGCTTCTGCCTAGCTTCTGCGCACCAAGGCATTTCTTAATGCCACCGTGCTTCAAGGAAACCCAGGGAAAAGGAGCCAGTTGGTAGGTTTTTTTGCTCTCAGAAAACCTGAGGTTGATGCCAGTATCTAGCCTGGCACTGAGTTCAATGCCAGAGCTGAGCTCCGTGCCAGGACACAACCCGGTGGAACAGCCCCTGCTATCAGTTTACATCACACCATGCCCCAGAGTCAGTCCCGGCTTTAATCTAGAGCTAAATCACAGCAGCTGAAGATAGAAATCTGGATGGCTTCTTTATGAATGAAACTCCCAAATCCCTCTAGTGCTCATTGGGTTTATTTGCTTATACCACTGTTTTTTGAATGACACTGTTCCTAATTACAAATTCTTGGAAGAGAATTAAACACAGAAGTTGCCTCCAGTTTTCTCAGAGGGAACAGGAGGTCAGAACAACTATCCTTATAGCACTGTATCTCCTCTTTCCACCATGACCAACCGTACACCATATGCACTGTGAGATTATTTTGCTTTTCCATTAGTACACGAAGTATTTCAATTACATTTTCTTGATAGACAGTGTGATTTCCTGTATTATTGTTATTACAGAGCTGCCCCAACACTGAACAGTAGTGTGGGATGTGAAAACAGAATATGGCAATGTACTCATCGTGTAATTATATGAATAAGTCATAATGAAGAAGATCTCTAAAAAAAGCACACCACTTGACATCAGCCATGTATATCCACTCTCCTGAACGACCCTGTGTCAGCAAGTCGTAAGTATCGAGTAACTCAAAGCAATTCAAAACCAACAAACCCAAAGTACCAAATTAGATTCAAAGCGCATTATTGGCACTGGGCCTGAGCCACAAATTTAGATCCAGTTCTGAATTTTCCCAAGGTCCACAGAAATAGGCAAAAGGGACATCTGAATTCAGAGTCCAGGCTAGATCCAGTTCTCATTCATACAACAGGCAGTAAGAGAGACCTAAAATCCTCAGAAACAAAGCACGAAAAGCCAAATCCAAAATGGCTCCTTGGGCAGTCAAATCAACGTGAGCAACCCAAAAAAGCTCTGCAACATGGCTTAGTTGCTCAGCAAGAATTTGTAGACATGGCTAAAAATACCTAACAGAATTTGTGGTACTTCATTGCATCAGCAACTAAGATGGTGTGTCACCACCAAGCACCAAGGCACCTGAAACCACGGGGGATACTCAAGGCAAGCGTTCCTGATGGCAGTGCCCTGCCCCACGGGGTTCAGTTCAGCACACGTGCACCGGGCACGCCTGCCACACATACAAGGCAGAACTGAGCACAACCCAGGGTACAGCAAGCTGCTTCACCCAGGGGCAAGGGGCGGGGGGGGGGGGGGGGGGGGGGATGGGTGAAGGAGGAGGTTACAATTAGGCACCTAATTCCAAGCAAAAGAAGGATTGCAGACACCTTTCTTCTCAGTTTTCCATATCAAGCCTTTTAGGTGCTTCACCTCATCCAGATACTTGATGCATTCAGGACAGAAAAGCCCATCCTAGCCAGCATTCATGGAACTCAGTCATCAAACTTCACTGCACTCTGCCACAAGGATCTAAAAACACTGCCACTCAGAAGATACTTTATAGAACTAGACTTGCATCCACTCAAGTATACTTCTAAGTTTAAGGAGAAGAAGTAGTAAAACCAACATATGAAGTAAAGACTTGTACTTCCAAAGAACTGAAGAAATGCTGTCCTTTGGGGTCAAACTATGACATTTGTTGGTTACGAAAAAGCTACTAATGACATTCTATGACAGGTCAGAATTTCAAAGCATTTTTCATTTGAGTTTTAAATGGTTGTCTTAATAACTGTTTATAATATTTAACTGACAATGACTTGCAATATACAAGCTGTTTTATTAACTACAAAAATACTGTCGTCACTACAGATTTCAACTCAGCAATGGCGAAATCTGACACTGAAGTGAGCTGGATTCCCGCTACTGACTTCACTCTCTCAAGTACATCCCACAGCAGGACATCGTCTACGAGGAGATGCACAAACCAGCCGGTGACTGGAAGGCACCTCTGTTCAGAAAATAAGCAAACATTCATCCAAGTCAAAAGATGATAACTTAAAAACTGATGAAAGAAAACTAGCATTGATCATTCGAACTCGCTGGCAAGAAGGCCAACAGTTTATAAGATTTCAGCAATGATTTAGACATCATCATCACTACGTATTTGAGCTATAAACTCCTAAGTCTGTTTCAAGACATTTTGCTCTAGTCACCATCAAGACCGTCAATCCATTAGCTCACTAATTTTCAAAGTAATTAATCAATCAAACCTCAAATGTGTCAACATGAACTGACACCTGAATTTCAACCTATCCTCTGCTTTGACAGCTGCATTCCTCTGAGATCACAGAGTTTGTCCTGATCTCTGGGATAAACTGTGCAAAATCCTTCTTGGTCAACTAATGTGGTGATCTTCCAGAAACCAGGTGAATACAGTCTTGAGGAAAAGCTACAGAAAGAGTATACCCACCACCGAAAAAGAAAACAGAAAGCCTGTCCTTAAAAAGCAACACAAGTCAGTTTATTCTACGAAATCACACACACAAAGGCGTAATGCCAAACACTGAAAGGCTGCGCTAAGTGCAAGTGCACACAAAGAACTCAGCTTTCAGTATAACTAGTAAACAAGTCTAATCAACCTTTTTTTTTTTTTTTTTTTTTTTTTTTTTTTCTTCTGTCTAGAAGCTAAGAGAAGGCCAAGAAACACTCCAGAAACAGGCCCTGGTTCCGCAAACAGAAAGGTAACTGTAACAATGTAAGCAGAGTTCAAGGAGCCTGCCCACATCATTACAACAGCAGAAACAAAGTATTTGCAAGAGTCAGAACCTCAGATTAACCAGTCACTGGGCCAGGAGTGGCCCTTAGCTGAGTAGCTGTCTTTCAATCGCCGGGTTTACCGCACCTCTAGAGACTTAGACCATTTTTCACCCAAAGTCTGCAAGTCCAGTTTCCAAACATTAATTAAACTTGAGAAACACGCTGCATGCTGAAACACAGGCCAGGAGACAAATGTATTGAAGTGGCCGTGGATTTTGTGTGGCTCCTAAGATACTAAACCAGGAAGGGGAGGGATGGGCAGGGGAAGGGCTGGCTAGTATAGGGTTATAAAAAAAAATGCCAGGAGAGTATTCAAAGCAAAGTAAAAGCAAAGCATAACACCGTTGAACACCCTTTAAAATAAGACTGAATTAGCTGTAAATCCAGATTTTAAACTATCATTTTATTTACTTCATTAGATGTCAGAATCCATCCTGCCCTTCTTTTAATTAGCTCTGACTCCAAAAAAAGCCTCCCTTGAAAACAACAGGACCGGTCTCTGAATTGAGGATGACTGAGCACATGAAAACAGAATTGACCCAGTGCACCAAGAGCTTCCAAAGGTTTTGTGCGTTAGGCAGAGCTCTGTTCGCTGGATGCTGTATCCTTGGCAACTATTATGCGAGAAACCGTTACCACAAATGCAAAACTTCTGCCTGCTCCAAGAGCTTTTCTCTGAAATACTTTTATGGGGTTTTGGATATCCTTAAATCTAAGGGCACGCACAGCCCTTTGTCATCTTCCCGCAAGCTCCCAAGAGCAAGATATAGTACAACAAGTGATGTTAGGAGAGTATTTTCCTCCCACTTGATCAGAGAGCAAATAAAAGTTTTACAACATTTACTTTGTTTTCTTCTGGGAACAAAAAAAAAAGAAGTAGGCATTTTTCCTTTTTTCTTCGGTTCTGCACTCTGCAGAACTGACATGCAGATACAAGATAATAATGCAAGGACATTATTATTATGTCAGTCGATGGCATTGTCTTGAAAACTGAAAATTCAAGGATCATGCCCGGGTGCCTGACTTCAAGGGCAGAACTATAGATGCCAGCATACGTATTAGAAGAAGTATGCAAGAAGAGATAGGTAAGATTCGACAAGGGCCGTGGCAGTAACATGCTGCAGCTCTTCGCAAGAGGGGCCAGCAGTACCAATTGTTTCAAGGGCAGCAGACAGGCAGCTATTTTTACCAAAGCCCTTGCTGTAACTGCCTAGCTCATTAAACCTTACCACGGCAAAGCTCGGATCCTGCCTGCGCGACTGGGCTCCTCGCAGCTCGGCTGTCCTTAAACAACACGTTACTCCTCAATACCCCCAGATATTCAGAAGTCACTAGCAAGGGAAAGGCATGCAGTATTGGATACCCACCTCGGGCTTCGGTTTAGTGGGGTTTGGGTTTTTGGTTTGTTTGGGGGGTTTTTTTGTTTTTTTTTTCTCCTGAGGAAAACGCACAGCAGCTACAGCTAAAGCAGAGGCGGTAGCTGCCCTTGAAGGCGCCTGGGAACGCAGGAGGGCAGCGGGGGTGCCCCTCCGCTCCTCGCCCCCCCACCCCTTCCCCCCGGGACTTAAGGAAACATTTGTCCTGCCGGGCGAGGGACAGCGCCGGCGGGGCACGGGAGCCGGCGGGGC
>NW_009259685.1:205645-209625 GCF_000687185.1 Egretta garzetta
CCCCCACCCCCCCCGCTGGAAGAGAGCTTCTGCTAAGCTCGGTCTTGCTGCCACAAGCATCCCGAGCATCCTACACCTTTAGTGTAACGTTGATCCAGTTCAAAAAGGAGGCTTTAAATAATACCTGCCTAAAAAAAACACCTGACCTGAAATCTGGGTATTCGACTGAGATTATTGGGTGGGTTTCTCTGTATTTGTACAAAGCCCTTTTTGCCATTAGGGCTGTACGCACCCGGGGTTGGTTCGGCTTCCCAGAGCGTAGGGCCTTAGGCCCGCTCTTTCCGTCGCGTCACAGGGCAAGATGGGGACGAAGCACCCGGGGGCAGGCGCAGGGCACAGCACTGCGCTCCCCGAGCCGAATCTGCGCTGTGTTGCCAAGTTTGCAACCTCCTCTGCGGGGATCGAGGATGCGCGTGCCCTGGCCTTCACTCCTGGGGGCACGGGGCGCAGGAGAAGGACCATGAAATAAGTTACGGGTGAAATACAGAGAACGAAGGGTCTCGCTGTCGTGGGGGAACGGCTGCATTTCCGCAGGCTGAGCATCTGCCCAGGGGGATGCACCGTACTTTATGTCCGTGGTTCATGGCTGCCCATCCTTTCGTCCTTCACGGGGAGTGCTGTGGGACAGAGCTGTGGCACTGTGAGAAACGGGGAGGATTTATCACAGAAACGTGTCTTAAGCAAGAAAGCATGACCTCTGGATCATAGTGTTTGCATGAAGCAACTGTTTCCTCCCAAAATGATTACTGGTTTGGGAGCATTTGTCAGTGCTGGGACAAAAGGGGATTTCTGTCCACACGTGGTCTGTGGTCCTGTTTCTGTTATTCTCGGGACTTGTCATGATTCGGTTTTGCCAGCAGTTACGCATATTTTCAGAAAAGAGCATCTAGCATAAAGACTGCTAAAATCAAGAAGGATTTTAAAACTCAGCAGCTATCATCTTGCCATTTCAGATATTTCGCTAGCGATGTTTTGTCCACTTCCCCCTCTCCCCCCCCCAGAAGAAGGGCCTATGGGTCATCTCACCCCATTTCTCATCACCACCTCTCGTTTGTGATTCTCCTGCACCATGGGAAGTTACATGTGGTGAAGTCCTGATTTTGAGTTTTGTATCTAAGGGACTTAAAATTCATATTTTACAAAGAAATGTATTTTTGTATCTATCTGCTTTAGTACTGACAATTTAGTGTCTAGAGAAAAGAGTGTCGCTGCCTATCTGCCTGCTTATCCAGAGCTATGAGGTGCATCTACCTATACTTTTTCCTAATTGTCAACACCCCCAAAACCACTAGAGACCTATGAATTTCAGAAGCTGGATTTTATTTGAATTTGAATTAAAACAATACAGGTGGAATGAGAAAACACAGATCAGCTGGATAAAGCAGAATAACATTAAAAGGTCAGTGTGCATGTGTGTGAGTGTGTGTGTGTAGAGGGAGAGATATGCATCTAAATTCCATATTTGAATGGTTTTCCACCTTTCTACGTATTCTTCAGGGGCATTCTGAGTCTGCGGTCCCTTTCTGTCAGCCTGAGCCAGGGCTCTGTAGAGTTTGCTCCCTCCTCTTCCAAACAGTCACCAGTTTCTGCTCCTGCTGCAAAGCTGTACCTCGTCCTTTGAAAAGTCCTTCCCCTGCACCTTGTCTGCCTTGCAGCCTGCAGGAGAGCTCCCTCTCCCTCTCCCTCTCCCTCTCCCTCTCCCTCTCCCTCTCCCTCTCCTCGCACAAGGTTTTATTTATTCAGTGCAGCAGCTAACATGAGGCAAGCAGGCGACTTGCCTTTTTGCTGTCCCACTACAGCCTTTTAAATGAACATAGATGGCTTTTAAAAGACCTTAACACACAGTAAAATGCAAACGAACAGCCAGACACCGCCTGTCAGAGGTACGTGGCATGAGGCACCATGGGCATTGCATCTGGAAAGACAATCAGAGGCGCGACAAGAACAGCAGATGTGGTTGTCACCCCATTCCTCGTCACAGAAGGTAAGGCCTTCTCAGAGAGCAAGCGAGCATTCTCCTCAGTCACGCTGAATGAAATCGGAGTTCAGGAGCTCTGGGGAATCCTCAGCAAAGTCCGGGCTGTGGTCCTTCTGCCTTCAGTGGTACCACGGACTCGTGACTCCCCTTCCCAGGGCAGGCAACTGAGATGGGCCATGTTACTTGCTGACCTTGGGGTCCCCAAGTCCGTCTTACAAGCCCTCTCCAAAAAAACAAAGCCTGCGCACGATCGAGTAAAGTTCACAGTTTTAAGCTCCCAAGTTCTTTTTACAAAAATATAAGGGGGAAATCCTTCATGTGCACACATTTTTCAGGAATGAAGCATAACTTAGGAGTTTTCATTTAGGGCTGATTTATTCTTCTTAACTCATCCCATTATTGGTATTTCTTAAAAAAACATAGTTGAATGAGTTAAGATGGTGTGTCAAGCTTAAATTTGAATTTCGTTATTGTTGAAACCTGAATGTTAAAATAACATAGATTTTTGTCTTTAATTTCCTCTTTTTTATTAAAAATAAAAAATATATGTTTGATGGAAAGTTATTGAAAGCATATTCTTTAACCCAAGGACCACCGAGACACAACATAAATACGTATTTAAGCAGTTTTAAAAAATCATGCTAGGTATCCAAGGAATTGGAATAGCTCCATGGGAATATTAGTTTTTCCGGTATATCATCATGTCAATACAGATCCAGATGCATGATCATGAGATTACAGTGTAAGAATGTGAAGTGGCCAGTCCCTTAACTTCTTTATCTCTCTCTTCCAGACAAATTGAACTACTTCCCAAACCTCATTTTTCAACTTCAAGCCAATTTTAGTTATGGGAGAACAAAAGCAATTTTGACCTCCATGAGTTATTCACTTAACAGTAATAAAGCTGAAAAATAGCAGTCTATTTGGTAATGGTAATCAAAATGGGCTTGCAAACCGCTAGAATTAAAGTATGGTAGTGAAAGTGTGGACAGATCCTTTGCTGTAGTGATGGGAACAGTATTTCTGCCTTATCCGTGCTGTAATCTGTAAATAATGTTTCATTCTCTTCGTGAAGTGTAGAGAGTGATTTATTGCCATTGGTAGCGTGGACAGGCAAATGGTGTTACACACTTCCCAAAATAATGGCGTGTAAGTGAAATCCAGTCTGTCACAGGACCAAGAATAATGCTGTGGATTTCAGCCTCCTTCATCCAAGGATCTCAAAGCGCTTTGTTACCATTAAATGCTGCTTGCTTATTCCTACCCCACAGATGGGGACCCTGAGGAGCTGGCAGCTGGGATTCAAGTCTAATATGATTTTTTTTCTTTTTACAAAAGTGGGGTTTTTTACCAATTGCAATGGGAACTGAATTGGGTGTCATATGACCAGGTCACAGAAAACATCTTCTGCAGTGAATATAAAGCTCACCTTAACAGCAAGCTTTTTCTTTGGGAGGTAAGGACTTGTAGTGGCCCTAAAGATTGTCAGTGGTCTGAATCAAGCTTTAGCTGTGGCATCATACATTCAAATTCAGGAGGTTGCATGGAAAAATCTTCTCCTGTCGTGTCTGGTTACATGAAGTAATACTGTATACTGCTAATACTGGCTAATACTGTATCTTGGTGGTGAAGGTGAGTTTGTGGTCCACGATTCCAAAATCACTCGATGTCCAAAGATCCTGCACAAATCTGTAAAAACTGTGCCCTTTATTTTTCCATAGATCATACCCTCCCAGGATATAATCTGTTAGATGATCCTACAGAGTTCTCCTTTTTCTGTGCAAGATCTTACCCCAATGTAGCCAGGTCTGAAAGATGTAACCACTAGTGAGAGGGAGGAAAAGTGAGGGGTTTATGACATGCACGTTGCACAGTGCTGTTTAATACAGTCTTTGGTTACACTTGCAGTCTCTTATAGGACTCCTACGTCCTTTGGCACACAGGCGAGGGGGCTTAATTCATGCACACAGATATTTTATTTTACCTTCACCATTTAATGCTC
>NW_009259685.1:209697-237534 GCF_000687185.1 Egretta garzetta
TACTCAGTACTATAACAGATGAATGCTTCACAACTATTTATTAATTTATTTTCACAACGCTCCTCTGCAGGGAGGAAGTCATTTTACCCCATTTTATGGATGGAGTGCTACCAGACAAAATGGAGGTGAAGTAAAAGTAACCACTGCTGTTGACTGTCCAAGACTGAGCTGCCTACAACCAGATTTCGAAACCTCTAAGAACACTATGTGTTAGAAGTGCAGCTGACAGTGAACTCAGCTTAGGCTGGATGGATGTTCTGCAGCTAACAGCAGGCTGCGCAGAGGAGGAGGAAAAACGTGCAGTGAGACTGAGTAAGTCGCTGGGAGTGACTTTAACGTTGCATTGGAATTTTACTGTGGCAGCATTTACAGGCCTTAATCTTGAGATCCCCTTGCCTCAGTCCTCAAGCCACTGGATTCATTCACTTTACGTGCCTCAACAAGTGAGTCCTCAACAAGCTGGCAGAAACCAACCTTCTCTGCTACTCATTCCTGATTCTATCTTAGAAAGAAAAGACATGTAACATGAAGTTGTAAAATTTATTCTGAAAATAATTTATTCTGCATCTGTATCAGCATGTATATACATGCGCAGAGCCGTTTTATGTGATTCTAAAGGGAATGCTTCCTGCTCTTTAGTCTTAATAACCCTGCAAATCAAACCTCCAACCAAGGACCATCCATGCTTTATCAAATTCCACTTAACTGTAACGACTCGAGCTCGAGCCCATGGATGTCGTTGAGGCCTCAAATGTGTCTAAGGTGTCTAAGGACATAGGTCTGAGACAATGGGAACAAACAAGCATCAGTTAAGAGCTATTTCTGCTTGTGGGATCTTCTACCATTTGTAATGTTCCAGCACCATAACCATACATGATTTTTGAAACTTTTGAATCATCAGTTGGTGGCTGGTCACAAGTGGTGTTTCCCAGGGCTCAGTATTGGGGCCATTTCTGTTTAATATCTTTATCAATGATCTGGATGAGGGGACCGAGTGTACCTTCAGTAAGTTTGCAGACAACACCAAGTTGGGTGGGAGCATCGATCTGCTTGAAGGAAGGAAGGCTCTACAGAAGGATTGGGACAGGCTGGATTGATGAGCCAAGGCCAACTGTATGAGGTTCAACAAGACCAAGTGCTGGGTCCTGCATTTTGGTCACAACAACCCCATGCAATGCTACAGTCTTAGGCATGAATGCCTGGAAAGCTGTCTAGCCGAAAATCACCTGAGGATGTTGGTTGACAGCTGGCTGAATATGAGCCAGCAGTGTGCCCAGGTGGCCACGAAGGCCAACAGCATCCTGGCTTGTATCAGCAAGAGTGTGGCCAGCAGGACCAGGGAAGTGATCATGCCCCTGTACTCAGCACTGGTGAGGCTGCACCTCAAATACTGTGTTCGGTTTTGGGCCCCTCACTACAAGAAAGACATTGAGGTGATGGAGCATGTCCAGAGAACGGCAATGAAGCTGGTGAGGGTTCTGGAGCACAAGTCTGATGAGGAGCAGCTGAGGGAACTGGGGTTGTTCAGCCTGGAGAAGAGGAGGCTGAGGAAAGGTCTTGTCGCTCTCTACAACTACCTGAAAGGTGGTTGTAGCAAGGTGGGTGTTGGTCTCTTTTCCCAAGTTACAAGTGATAAGGGGAGAGGAGATGGCCTCAAGTTGCATCAAGGGAGGTTTAGACTGGAGATGAGGAAAAATTTCTTCCCTGAAGGTTTGTTAAGCATTGTAACAGGCTGCTGGTGGAGTCCCTACCCCTGGAGGTATTTAAAAGATGGGTAGATGTGGTGCATAGGGTTTTATTGGTTATTGGTGGGCTTCGCAGCATTAGGTTAACTGGACTTGGACTTGATGATCTTAAAGGTCTTTTCCAACCTAAACAATTCTATGATTCTAACTGAGAAAGTTACTGAATTGACTGCAAATAAAATTGGAAGCAAGGTCTGATTCCACACTGCAAGAACATCGTAAGAGCAGTTGGCTACAAGCATTTTCTGTTTCTGTTCTGCATTCCTCACTTCAAGTTTATTGAAAAGATAATAGCCTATGTTCTAACACAGTCTGGCTTTTGAGTTGAAAAGCCATTTGATCCATTTTGAGAAATTGATTTTAGGGAAGGGCACAGACAGAGCTCACTCTTTTCATTTTCCTCCTTGTTCTGTGATGCACTCTGTACACTAATGCATAACAGCACAGTGGTTACAGGGGTTTGCTGAACTTTGTCTTCAGAGAGGATGTGAGGCAAAGGCTATTTCCAGAAGCAAGATGAGACTATGATGGACCAGTTGTCTGTCCTGGTATGGCAAATTCAGTAAGAACCCCCTAAAAATTTTAGTCCTTCCCTGCCCAAATGTCAGCTGAAAGCATTGTTCAAAGTGTTGGATTTTTTTTTACTTGGCAATGGAAGTTGATAGTTTCATTTCAGTGGGTTAAAGAATAAAGCACAGTCCTTCTTCTCCATTATAAAAGAGTGCATGAACTGAAAAAATCCACAAGAAGCAGTGAAAATGGTTGGTGAGATGCTGCTTATGCTTTGATATTTGAATTTTGATATAAATTGACGTTGATTTTATCAAAAATAATGCTATCTTGCTAGTATGAGATCTTACCATAAAACTCAGCTAATCAGTCTTTCTTGGAAAATAGGAATACACTGCCATGGATTACACCTACTGGTGTATGCAGTTTAGTGATGTGAGGACTAACAAGGCTTGCATTACTTAGCAAGCAAATTATACGTTCAGATGGAATTCAGGTCACTGCTCTTTCTTTCATTTTCCTCTAAGCTGAAAAGCTTGTGTTTCACACTCATTTCTAGAGAATGCTTCTATCAGTAAAGGACTAACAAGAAGAAGGAAATGGAGGTAAAGTAACCTGCTTGCAGATGTACTGCAGCTGTGACAACCTTTTTTGCTTTTTCAGTTTCTCAAATGCCAGACTGGACACAAGCAGTACAGACATTTAACAGCCAGGAATGTGATGGGTGCTTGCTGGCACATCATCATAACTGAGAACTTCTGAAAAACTATCAAGACCCAGTTAATTTTTTAATGTATTTTCTAATATAAATAAGAATAGCCTTTCCTTGGGTGAAACAGCACACTTCAATTTGAAATCTGAGCATCTGAAATTTGCTTTCATTTGTATCTTACCCTTAACATTAACCCACTGATTAAGTAATTGTTATCACATCACTTTATATCTCATAACATGGTGCTGAGTTTTGCGTTGGTGACTTGTATAAATTAAACTTTGGAGGAGAAAAAATAGTTTGTCATTTGCATTTTGGGTATCCACTTTGCATTGTGGATGCTCACCTGATGTGAACTGACCTAGAAACTAAGAAGGTTACAATAAACATGTTTCAGTGGTAAAGGTGTTTATGGGAAAAGACCGCAAATGCTTGAATGTGTGCTTGACAGTTTATCAATCCTTTTGTCAACAAAATGAGCTTCTACAACATTTAAAACTTGTCTTCATAGTTGGGCTTTTGCACCTTAGGTTAGTTAGCTGCTAATTATGATACTACTTAAAACGTGTTTTCCCCAGTCAGTGTGTACACATCCAGCAAGTGTATTCCGAGCTTGGACCAAGAATAAATATTTGTGGTTTGAAGAAAACACAGGAGAGTGTTCATATCAACTTTTATAAACATGTGAATTGACTGTAGATAATCCAGCATTATTTATTTTGACGTAAAGAATCCTATGCTGATATAAACATCCTCAGTGCAAAATTACTTGTTACTAATTTTGTAAACACAAGATCATAAACAAATTTATGGGGACAGTTAAATCAGGAGAATATTAGTCTTAGTCAGTAACCAGTATCACCTACCCCAGGGTGAAGAGCAAGAGAATTCATTGTGAGAAACTTCAAGATAATTTCTGCATACCATTTTCATGATAAACACTATTTAGCAGATGATTTTGTATATTCCACAACAGCTTTAGTTTTAAATATTCTTTAATACACTTTTCTAAGTTCAGATGTTCTTATCAGTGTAAACACTCCCTCTTTTCTTGAATGCCGGCATATACTTGACCTCACCATGGTCTCACAGCAGTGAATTCCACAGGCTAAATATATATATTTTTTAAAGCCTTCCCCTTCATCGTTTTGGAATTCGCCTATTTTCAATTTTCTTGAAAGCTTGCATTCTAAGACAACTACACAGATGTTAATATTTTTCCTTTTTACAGCTTTCATTGTTTTAAATAGTTCTATCGTCTTCATTTTTATTCACTTCCTTTGTAAAATAAACACATCCAATATTTTCTTCCTCTCTTCAAATGAAAGTTTTACATTTCTCTGCTATTTTTCAGTCCATCTCTGAACATGTTGTATGTTTGGTTTATATTTTGGGGAGTGGAACAATAAAAATTGGACAGAGAATTTTAAGACTAAAAAGAAACTATCTCCATAAAGCCATTGTAATATTTTATGTATTAGTTTTCATCCCATTCTTTATGCATCCAAATATTTTTATTTGTTATTTTTTTGCCTTTCCGGCCCCTGGTGTACACAGAGCAGGAGTTTCATCTAACTCTTCACAGTATTCATGATATTTTCCTGGAATGGGCACAGTTACTACAGAACCTAATAAGACATTGTACCAGATGCATATCGCTTCTTCCATTGTACACCAGATACATATTACATATTTTATGTTTTCTGGATAATTTGTCAGAAAGACTGGTTTTACCTCATCTCTCTTGTGTACATCAGTGTGCATGTATATTTGATCATAAATAGTTGTATGCATAGGCAAACAGAGAACTCATGCGGATCCCATTCTTACGGGAGCAGTTAAATGTCTCTCTCAGGCTGCAGGTGGCCATTTTGAACACTGGCTTTTTGAAGACTTGCAAAATAATCCCTTACTAGGATTCTTAGTTAAAATCTCCTGCTTGAGGCTGAATGGGACAATAATCCTGTTGCCTTTGGGCCAGCGAGCTGTTTTCTGTTTTGCTAATTTACAATGCCTTCTACCTGGGTCATAGCCTGAGGTTGTGGCTTGCAACTCAGAAAATGTCCAATTTTCTTTCCTTGAAGAAACACGAAGGCACCCCTACATACTCCGGATGGACAGAAACCTGTTCTGCTGGTTAAAGCTTGCAGGCCCAATCCTTGGACCTGTGCCACTTGACACCAGTCAAGACACCAGTTTGCCTTTTGATTTTACTTTTCAACGCAGTCCTTTGGACTGCTCCTAAGCGTTAAAGAAAAAAAAAAAACAAAACAAGAAGCCTGCAGAGACGTTGCTTGTCTGTCTCCTTGAACTCTGTTAGGTAAAGAGGGAAAACAGTCTCACTTCTCCACCAGTTCCCTTCGAGGCATTGGTGGTGCCAGAGGGTCGCATCCGACAGGATCTCCTCCAACAGGCTCTTCACTCCGCAGCCCAGGGCAGAAGGTGGCATCTTCCTTCTCGGCTTGGGCAAGGACTCAATATTAGGAAGCTTTTTATGTGCTCCGGGCCCATAACTTGGAACTATTCTATTCACATGAGAAGACTTTTGCCCTGGTGAACTACACGGGCTCTGAGCTAAACATGGAGGCAGTGTTTGTAGGATCAGCGATGCCAAAATGCATCTCCTAACAGGGAAGAGTGACGGCAAAATCTAACTCATTAGAGCACTTCATATGCATGGAAGAAGATCTCGCTTTTGAAACTAATGTCTGATTTTTATCATAGAGTCACAGCATTTTTAATCAAGAGAAAGGAGGTCCCTGAAGGAGCTGTTTGTTTAGTTTGTGCTATACCTAAAACTCCTCTGGGTACCAGCATATCCAGCTTACCACTTGAACTGTTAAGTCAGAAGGCACTAAAACCTATACTTTGATGTGACACTGTTTCTTCCTTTCCACCCTCTGAAAGCACCCGCAAAACAAACCCACAATGTGTAATTCTGCTGGGCTAGTCCTCACCCTGTAAGTGCAATCTGCCAGTGTCTGAGGCAAGGGGCAGAAACAGACACACATAATTTAGGAGGATAGAGAGTATTTTCTTCACTTGTCATGAAAAATTAATTTTACAAAATATTTTATTATTAAGATTGAAAATGTCCTCTGGTTAGAAACCCGTTTGCATCAGCATGCTGCCCTCTGCTTGTTATTCCTTTCCTGTAGAAGGGTACTTCTCAATGTTATCTGTATGAAAAGCTTTTAGGTGTGATTTCTTTAGGTTTGATTTTTTTTCCCCCCTTAACTGCTGAACTGTGCAAATAACCTGTAGATCTCAGCTGAGATAAGGAGTATCGAAGGGAATTTTTGCTCAAGGCCACTGTGTTCAAACAGACTTGGGCAGCTCCTACTAAACCATGTAATCAAGATTCAGAAAATGACCTTGCCCTCCCCCTCCTTTCGAGCCCCCAAGTAAGCGTGTGTTAGACTGCGGGTATTGAAAGTTAATGAGGCTGCAGCTAGAGTAAGTCGCGTGTAAGATCATGGATGAAGCACAGATGGCTGGGGAGGATCACAGACAGCTTTCCTGTCAGAGAGAAAGATACGGATTTGGCAATGAAGTTCATCCGGGACCTAGATAAAGAAGGGGAGAGTCCCAATTCCCACAAATTAGGCTGATGGGCTCAGTCATGAAACGGCATGAAACTTCTTGGTTTTGGCACTGCATTAGCTGTAAAGACTACCCCAACATCTGCAGTCCCAGCGTCATATGCTGCTGCATTTGGGCCATCCCTGGACTTACCCAGATGATGAAATATGACACTTGCACAATGTACAAATTTAATACACATTAGTACGTTGCACTGGGGGAAAATACTGGGTTGGCCAGATAATTGATTATGGACTATCTGGCATTTGGCAGCTGGAACTGCAAAATCAGTGACAGCCCTTTTCAGTTCTTTGAACTAGTCTGATTCTGGGTATTTACTTAATACTGATTTTCTTTGATTAAAAAATTCCTTGAGCTATCACAGGCATCCTTCCCGCCTTTCTGTCCTCATCTTAACTTGGACTGGCTATGTACCAAAAATGAAAGCAACGATCAAAATCCATGAAGGACTAGTATTGCAAAAGTCTGTGGGGAAAAAAATTATAAACTCCTGATTATACACAGTTTGTTTCTTCCTCAGTGGTGAGACAGGCTCTCATGCCTGCAACACGAACCGCTGTTTTGTTCTATGGCATTCAGCTCAACAGATAGTCCATCTTCGGGGTTTTAGTAGTCAAAACCAGTTTGGAATACTCTCCTTGACATGGCCATATTTCTTCCAAAAAAAGAAAAAAACACCCTTTTGAATATAATTCTGTAATGTTAAATAGATAATAGATTTGCTTTCCTTTCTGAGGGCACAGTCTCAGCTCCATGTTCAGAGGAGATCTGCAGTCAGATTCCATGACAGCACAGTTCAGCCCCAAAAGAAAAAAACAGGCACTTGTGAAAACCTGTTAAGAGTTACCTTGTTAAAAAGCTCAAGCAAAGCGAAGAACAAGAGCTTAAATATTCATGTAAAAGTGATGCAATATCAATAGTAATATCAGTGTACGGATATAATTTTTTTCTTTGAAACATGCAACTGTGATTTATGATTGATAAATTCTTACGCTTGCTCTATCTGCTGTTTCTAAAAGTAAAGCAAGGTTAAACAGAGATGATAACTCTGAAGACAAAGAGCCAATCTGTCAACTGAATTTAAAAGTATTAAATCGTATTAAAACAATTAGAAGATCCACTGCGCTTAATTATAAAGAATGTCCTTATATCTGAGCTCATGATCAGAGAGTATCATTGTAGTATCTGTGCAATCCCACAGCAAGCAATATACCCTAATGGGCTTTATAGCTAATGAAGACTGACACAAAATGCAAATCTCTTAGTAATCTGGATTAAGCAGAGAAAACAAACTTGCTTTAAACCTAGTCTTATAAACAGAAGGTCTAATCTGGAGCCTACTTATATAGGGGTGTTAAACTAAGTAGAGTAGAAATGGTGCCTGTCTTCAGTGGTGGGGAGCAAAGCGGGAGGCAGCCCACCCCAGCGGGGGGCAGCCCTACACGCTGCCAGCAAGGGGGTCGCTCTGTGCAGTGAAATGTGGGTTATGGGATCACACACACCATTAATAAGCCAAAATCAACACAGGCGGGGAACATTAGGCTCATTTGTTTAATTATTCACTACAGGCAAAGTCTGTTGTTCATATGATTTCAGAATCTGGGCAGCACGGTTTTGCGCTGGATCAGTCCCCATTCAGATCTGCCTCTAGACCAAACAAGGGAGTTTCTGATCCAAGCAATGGCCACATCTAAGAGCTCTGGATGAAGCAGTATTTAGCTTTTGTCTAGGAGTTATGAACTGTCTGCAAGGTATAATGGCTTAAACTGACACATGCCAAAGGATCGCTAAGCTTTCAACAGCTGTATTATGTATCAAAAAGCATTTTTATATATAACATTCATGAGGGAAACAATAAGAGACTAAAATCAGATTCATTCAAACACTCAGGAATTCAGCGAGAATCTTGATTATTGTTTTTTGATGTTTATGTCATTAAAATATGCTGTTTCGGCTACATGGAAATATTTCATGCAGACGTGTCAGTGCTAACAGTAATTTAAATGGAGTATTTTATTGCATCCCATATGAAGCTTTTGGAAAGATAAAGATGATTTTTCTGATCATCAGAATTGGTGTGGCTGGAAAGAATTTTGTTCTGTGACATTCTTCCAAAGACTTGCGTTCAGCCCGCTATGAGCAGAAATAGATGCCCAAACTTCAAAACCTCTCAGGAAGCAGTGATCCTCAAGCCATCCCTACAGGGCAGTAATTATTTTGCACAAAGGGATACTAAGGTATCTTTTATCTTTTGACCATGAAACACTGACTGATAAGACCCAGCAGTGTGCCCTTGTTGCCAAGAAGACCAATGGTATCCTGGGGTGCATTAGGAGGAGTGTGGCCAGCAGGTCAAGGGAGGTTATCCTCCCCCTCTACTCTGCCCTGGTGAGACCCCACCTGGAGTACTGTGTTCAGTTCTGGGACCCCCGGTTCAAGAAAGATGAGGAACTCCTGGAGAGAGTCCAGAGGAGACGAAAAAGGATGACGAGGGGACTGGATCATCTCCCCTGTGAGGAAAGGCTGAAAGAGTTGGGCTTGTTTAGCCTGAAGAAAAGAAGACTGAGAGGGGACCTCATCAACACATACAAATATCCTAAGGGTGGATGTCATGAGAACAGAGCCAGACTCATCTCAGTGGTGCCCAGTGACAGGACAAGGGGCAATGGGCACAAACTGAAACATAAGAGGTTTCAGTTGCATATGCAGAGGAACTTCTTCACTTTGAGGGTGACAGAGCACTGAAACAGGCTGCCCAGGAGGGTTGTGAAGTCTCCTTCTCTGGAGATATTCAAAGCCCGCCTGGACGATGTCCTGCGTAACATGCTCTAGGTGAACCTGCTTTAGCAGGAGGGTTGGACTAGATGATCTCCTGAGGTCCCTTCCAACCCTTGCCGTTCTGTGATTCTGTGAAATCAATGCTGAATTGTACTATTTGTTTATTTTCTAAAGGAAAGGTGAAATCATCTAGTGTCCCTTGGGTATTAACAGTGGGATCTGGCCACTGAACTGACTCAACGCTGGTATGACAAAGAGAGAATTGATGGAGGATGTCAGGCATCAGCTTTTCTACAACAATGAAGAAAATAAGGATTACCTAGATGAAATGTTTTTAACTCAAAATATACAGTAGGCAGAATTAAAAGGAAAGACTCCGTACCATGTTCCTATGAGCAGGCGCTTAGTGCATGTCTGGACATTCAGCAGTCCTGACCTCTCTCAGCTGGTCCATGGATTTCAGTATTTAAGTAGCTGAGCAGGAGCTTGCAGGCTCAGCACTTTTGTACACCAGACCACCTGCTGAAGTGCCTAAATATAGTCCTCTGAGCTTAACCTCAGGCTTGACAACCTTGACTATTAAAAACTGCTATTGCATCTCCAGCAGTTGTTCGAGAAGTAGTTCAAGGATCCCGTGGGTCAGGAAATTAGCAGCAAGACAACCCCAGCTCTCCCTGTGCAGAGAGAAAGGCAAAGCTGAACGCATTAGTAAAATAATATAATGAGATTTGGCAAATAGCTGAAGCGTGAGGAACCGCTGTGTTATCACTTAGCGCTAAAGCTGATGCCAGCTGAAGCTTGCTACTAAAGAGCTAATGCAAACTGAGCGATGCCCGCTTCTTTTAGTGGCTACCAAAGGATAAAAATTTAACTGGGGTACATAGCTCAAACGTGGAAACTCATAGTGGTTTTCCAATACTGGATGTGTCTCTTTGTCTCTCCTCGTAAACATTGATTTGTTTTGGGAACCTGCCAAAGTGATTGCAGAACAGATTTCAGTGATTAAAATAAATCAGGTAGTCTCTAAACATGTAGCTATTATGCACAGGGATGCTGGCATGTGACCATTTGTTTTTTAAATGAGATCATTGCAGCAGTATAAGTAGATAGATCTGTGTATGCAGCTGTAGTGTTATTGAGGAGGCTCACACCAATGTGGTTATTCTTCTTCTGCTGAAATGGCCACTTTGGTCTTGGAAAAAAACCCTTTTATATTGCTAGATCTGCAGAGATATTAGATTTGTGTATATCTGTGCATATTATGTAAACAGCACTGCTACCCTTTGTGTGAACACAGCCCTCGGATTAGCAATTTCCACAAGATCACCAGGCAGCATCTTGTCAATAGGATTAGCTCGCCTTGTTTTCAGAGTAAGAGAGAAAACAGACATCTGGGTTCTCAGCACACTTGGTAAGCATAAACAAAAATACTGCTCAATCAGTACAATCACTTCTCAATCAAAAAACTAATGTTGTTTTTCTGTCCTGAACTCCAGAGGACCTGTTGAGACACATGCGTCAGATGGCCGGGAAAGAACGCAGTATTATAAAAGGAAAAGCCAGTGCAGTTGTGGTAACCAACGTGCTGCTCTGCTGGGGGGACTTGGTCAGCAAGCGTGAGTTCTGGAGAACACTTTCAGCCGGTCTTGATTAAGCAAACACTGACGGCACGAGGACTGAGAGCTATTTCCAGTGAGATCTTTGAATGTTGTTTATGGCTTGCTAGCCTCCAACAGCAACCGCCTGACAGTCGGCGATGTCCCCCCGCAGCGCCTGCTGAGCACCCCAGATGCTTCGTGTCATGCAGCAGGGGAAGTACAGCCTCCAGCCAGGACACCAAACGCTACCACAGGCATCGAGCCCTAGGTCCCACGTGATGCATTTGTGTACAGCTAGGTGCCCCACACACATCTCCACTGCGTTACTTCTTCAAACTGGTTGCAGCCTAGTCGTACAATAGCTTTGTTTTTATACCCTGGAGGTCATTATAGCTGGAGAAGGTTACTCCCCAGAGACACTTTGAACCCACAGACGGATGCTGCTGGGCTGTTATACAAATAACTTCTTTGCTACCAACTTTCAGATGCTAACATTTTTCAGTGAACCTTATGCTTAAATAGAAAAGACGAGGACACGCAGAGTCAGGCTGCAGGACTTTTTCTGTTGCCTGATGGATCGCAATATGCCTAGAATAGAGGGTTTGGTCCTATTTTACCTCCAGTTAATTGATTACCAATTAACTTGAGTTAACTGAATTCAACACTAAGTGCTGGTCTAGACATGCCACAAATGCTTGTTCCAGGACATTCTGAATTAAAACCACAAGCATTTGGAATTAAAAATGTGTGGAATATCCAGACTAGCATTTGCAATTGTGCTATTAGGTCAAGTTAGCATTGCAATTAATTACTGTGGGGTAGAGGGTACTAAAAATACTGGCACTGACATTACCTAATATATTTGGTGTTCCAGATTGCCACTGCCAGAAAATTATTTCTTTCATGTCACTCGGAGCTGGTCGGTAGATACATGAGAATTCACTGATCTCAGGGTATAAAGTTTTGATAAATATGTAAATGTTTTGGGTAAAATAAGCTTAGCTACACAAATATTAGCAACTTTCTTGTTTGTAATTTCTACGTGTTACTTAAAATACTAACAATGTATTTACATTACATCTTTGCTTAGGTATGTTAATTAACTGAAGCTTAACAGTCATAAACCACCAGGAATGTAATGAAGAAAACTAGTATTTGCTTTACTACCTTTTTCCATACTTTAAAATATTGATGTAAGCTCAGTTTTTACATTCTTATGCTTTTCCCGTCTTTTAAGTCTCCCTCCTTTGTCTTAAATCTTTGTTCTTTATGGGTGGGAGCAAGCAGCTCCACATCTCAACCTGTTCCAATTAAAGTAATATGAAAAACAACATTGTAGTATTTTCTTTGACTGACATCTTCCAGAAATAAGTGTTATGATCAAGTGATAAGCCAGTTCCTGCCCCACGCACAGCACATTTATGTTCTTAGTCGCAGCTTCCCACAGCTCTGCTGCCAGCCAAGTGGGGTATCTCACGGTATTTGCAGTTTGCACCCAACATTTTATCCCCTGCCTTTCCACAGGCAAACCCCTCAGCTTCCTTGTGTTATGTGAAAAAGCAGTGGCAGATGTCTGGCCTTTGGCTCTGCCACAGACATGTAAGTCTGTTCCCCTGAGTTGCAGGGAGGAGGAATTAGCATTATGCTGCTCTCTGGGGAACGGGCCTTTCAGAGAGTCCCCTTTGGAGTGCAGGGCGTGAGGAATCCCCATGGCAGCTACAGCCAAGGGGTGCGGTACCTCCCCTCTTGCATCCCACACAGTGCTTGTAGGGTGGGAACCAACCGCACCAGCCTCATGCTCAGAGTACATGAACTGATGTGTTTGTGAGGGGAGGCTACCAGGGAACCTGCCTTGCATCCAGGCAAGGTACCTGCGGTACCCAGCTTCCAAAACTCACTTCTGTCTCTCTTCAACACATAGGACAGACTCTTCCAGAAAACCCCTGTACTCACAACCTCACATGTAAGTCAGATGTATAAAGAAAGGGATGACAGCATGTGGATAGACAATGGGTAGTGGTTAGAGTAAGGCTACTCCATGAGGAAGAACAAGCTGGAAGCTGAAGGCATCAGGTAGTGGTTAGAGTAAGGCTACTCCATGAGGAAGAACAAGTTGGAAGCTGAGGGCAACTACAGTACAGACAAGGGTCTCACCAACAAGGTCACAGCCCTTGAGCAGGTGGGGCAGAGGACAGGATAGCCACAAGTTACACCAGCACACCACTGAGCACTAGAAAGGGAAATAAAAAGTTAGATCCAAGACCAACTCAGGAAAATCAGCAGCAATTTGGAAAGACTAGGAAGCAGTAATAGGAACAGGTATACCTACAGCTCAAAGAAAGACAGACACCCCTCCGAGCTTAAGTAGAATCAGTAGACCCATGGGCAGGGCTGGGGGAGCAGGTGAGCATGGCCAGGGCCATCAAAGCCTATTATTGCCCTTGGGGCCCTGACTGCAGGGTCCCCTCCCACCTGGGTGTGTCCCCCTCCTTATAAAAGTGTGGGGCTGGAAGAAGATGCAATGCTAGGTGCTTTGGGAAATAATGTAGGATGTTCCCTTGGGCTTCAGGGTACTTGTCAACTCTGTAGTCCTACTAGCTACTGAGTTAACAGAGCATCTGAAATAATTTAGAGTAAAAAATTTGTTATATTGAATGCTCTGGCTGCTTCTGCCCAAGGTTTTGGGGTGTGTGAGCTGGGCTGGTGATAGAAAAGGTCTGGGTGATAAGGTTTCAGCAGGGAAATATGGAAAAATAGGGTACTTGTCAACCCTGTAGTCCTACCAGCTACTGAGGTAACAGCATCTGAAATAATTTAGAGTAAAAAACTTGTTATATTGAATGCTCTGGCTGCTTCTGCCCAAGGTTTTGGGGTGTGTGAGCTGGGCTGGTGATAGAAAAGGTCTGGGTGATAAGGTTTCAGCAGGGAAATATGGAAAAACTAGATGAATTTGCAGGGACTGTAGGTGTTCAAGGCAGTTGGTTACTGGGTTGATGTGGTCAACAGTGGGAAAAGACCCCAAATAATAATGGCTTATTTTAGGAGATAGTTGAATAGTCAGGCTGTGTTTTCTAGAAAGCTAAATCTGGCTGCCCTTGGTAGTAACTGGCCTGCTTGCCTCTCACAAATACTTTGGGCTTTATTTATGATGAGAGCATGAACCTGATAAAATTGGGCAAGCAGGCTATAGGAATGCAGGAAGGGGCTGGATTACTTTAGTGGTGGAAACTGAAACTAGCAAAGGATGGAGCCTGTGGCATAGGTACATGGATGTTATTGCTGTATGTAAAACTCTGCATGTTAGGGGGAGGTAACCCAGCAATTTTCAGAAAGTTGGTGTGATGCTAGAGGTCTTGTTACAGGATTTCATTCACTCTCTTTGTGAATTAAACAGAAATGGGGTAGAAACCGGTCTGCCTGCTGGTTTCACAGAACTGCAGAACAGTGGAGTTTGGAAGGGACATCTAGGGCGTCATCTTGTCAAACCCCCTTGCTCAAGCAGGGCCACCTAAAGCTGGTTGCCTAGGCCCATGGCCAGATGGCTTTTGAATATCTACAAGAAGGAACATGGTTTGGGGTTGGTGCGATGTGAACAGGTGGGTTTATACTTGTAGGAGACCCATGAGCTCCTTCCAAAATTTGGCTTTGGCTTGGGCCTCTCCAGTCTTTAATGATGGGGCAATTAATGCCTGTTAGGACAATTGGGGCACTGGCAAGATTCTGGCCTTCACCATAGTAAAATGATGGTTAAGAAGGAAAAATAAATTATGCTGATGGCTCTTCTTTTATTCTGAAAGTCAACTGAAAAGTGTTATCTGATGCTATTCTTTAGAGCTGTCATGCTTGAACTGTATCTGTAATCTGGACAATTCTTCCTCTGCTGTTACCTTTGAGCCCATTTCTATGTTTCTGTAAATTCAGGGGGATCAGCTACCTTGCATCTTCTGAGTACTGGTTTCTCCCTAGGATGTAAAATTTAAGCATGTTAGTGACTTTGTCTTAATGTTATCCTATCTATGTTGTTCATATTGTAAGGCTGGAATAAAGGTGATCTCAAATTCACTTACAGGATACAAAAGCATGGATATGCTTGGCTGTTATATTTTTGACAGCCCTAATACTATATAGGCTAACTTGCTACTGTGTTCCTAGAACTTAATTTGAGATTGGTGTGCAAAAACCCAAAAGCTTAATTTAAAATAGGGAGTGAGTTTCTCATTGTCAAGCTTCTTACTGTGTCTAGATCAGGTTATCTGTTTGATAACCTTTTCATCGTGTCAAATTAGCTGCAAAAGCCTTCACATCCTTTCCCTTGAACATATTTGCTGCTATGTATTGTTCATGGTATAGCTGCTTTTCATTCAAATGTGCCTCTTTCAGAAAGAGAAAAAGGACTTTACACCTTTGGCTGTAGCTTATAACCTTCTTCATTCCCATCCAAGGCTCTTATAAAGTGCACGTCACCTGATAGCTGTGCTTCCTGGAGGCCTTCTGTTCATATAAATAAACTTACTACTTATTTTCTACATGGCACTTTTAGACCCTGCTATACTCTAAATAACAGGAAGCTTCATATTCTTCTATCTAGATTTTGGCTTCCTCAGATTTCATTTTGCCTATTGAATGGTAAATTAGAGCCTCAGATAAACTCAGCTCATTATGGAACAGCTTTTGTTTTTGAGAATGGTAAACCCCATCTTCTTTCCTGATTGTGTTGTTATTGATAAGCTTTTCATGCTTAGTTTGATCATAATGCCTAGATATCAGCGGGGAACAGGGTCCCACTGGTGCAAGGCTTTTTCCAAATACGTGCCTCCACTGAAGTGATCACAATATAATAGTGAAAATAGACACAGAATGGAAAAAAATGTACAAGGAAGCAAATGCTCTTTCTAGAGCTGGGCAAACATGGGAAGTCAGCATGCAAAGAGGGTACTGGGAAGCTGTTACATCCTCAGGTAACTACTGCACAATGCAGTAGTCAGCCTACCCATGAAGCCTGCCAAGTAGCCTCCTTATTTAAACTGCTAGTGCCTCTGCCCCCTGAACATACAGAGAAATATTTTAAGAATCTGGATATTTATATGGAGATCTAGGTGTTCCCAAAGCTTAAATTCCAAGTACTGAAGCTACAGCTTTCTTAACCTAGTGAAAACGGGTGTACAACACAAAGGACAGTATTTTATATATGTTATTTCAGAGCAGTGGAGTGTGCAGAGTAGTTTTTCTTTTTTTAGATAAGCATCATTATTTGCTATTTAGTGAATTAAATACAGACTTTATGCAGCTACTGTGCTGGGAAGAAAGGGAACCAGCGAGGCCTTACTGTGCGGAAGGTGGCTGATTTCTTTACTAGGCCTAGGGTGCCACCTGCAGCACCAAGTTTGCAGCTGAGAATAAGGTATGAGAAAACCATTGATATAACTGAAGTGAATGTAATTTTATTATTTAAATAGCGTAATGGACAATTCCACAGGACTGAAATTGGACAACCTTTTAAAAAAATCAAGGTACGTTTTACTTGCCTTCAAAATGTCACTGGGAAATTAATGAATAATCAAAATGAGTAAATGAATTGATAAAGCCAGCCCATCATTTGGTAAGAAAGTACTTTGTGATTTTTTTAGGTGGGATTTATCCAGAAACGTATGTGAAAAGGCATAATGAATGTCAAATATATATTGCAATTAAATTTACTTTAAGGAGTCCTTAAGAGTCCTTTAGGACTCCTTAAGACTTGGAAACTTACACTTTGATTACTATTAATTAAAAAGTGTATTTGTAAATATAGCATGAGTATTCATCCCTGAAATGGATGGAAACTTCTTAATTCCTAAGTAGTTAGGTGGGATCTGAGCTTTTCAACAGATTTCATAGTTGTTTGTCTCTTTATGTGGACAAACTGCCATCCCATATTTCCATACACTTGAAATCTGAGGAAATTGCAGTCTATTACAGATCCAGACTTTTAAGCTCACTTTAAAATATTTACAAATTAATTTTGGATACATCTCAAACATATTTTGCACTTTAACAGAGTAGTGCATGCAGTCATTACAATCATCTACAGATAGACGCTGATCTTTCAAGAACTCAGAAGAACAAGAAATCTGCAATGGAAAAGAAAAAGGCAGATGGTGGTAGCAGCCCTCGCATCTTTAGAGTGGTGCCTTGTAACCATCGTACCTCCGGCTTTGGGTGCAAAGCTGGGATATGCCTTAGAAAAGCAAAGAAGAGCACTAATGTAGTATATGTACATGGGGCTGCAGCCACGGTTCTCAGATGCTGACAATGTATTGCTAAGAATTTACACAGAGATTACAAGGAAACTACCATGCTAACCCTGAAAAACCCTGGTGGCCTTGGGAATTGCTCTAAGCAATTTTGTTTTATTTACTACCAACCTGAGCTGGAGATAATGTTGTTTAAAGGCCAGAGGTTATTTTATTATTGAGATTCAAGGGCAAAGAAAGTGGCCTGTATTTTAGGGCTGAATAGAGTCATAATTCCATTTTTGAAGCAAAACAACTTCTTTGCTGTACTCAAAGGGAAAATAATATCTGAAAGCAGAGTATGATACAAAAACACTTAGAAGTACTCCATTTCAGAGAGAAATTGCACCTTTCATGTTCAAGGATGTTTGTAAAAATATTTGTTGTAATCCACCAGGCTGAGTGACGCTTACAAATTTCTACTTTTTCTGAAATACCCTTTGCAGGATTTTTAAAGAAAATAACACTAAAAAAAGACAATCCTACTGGTTTCTAGGCTAAAAAAATTAAAATCTAAGCTGAGAAAAACATGGTCATTAAGATCGTCCTTAGAGCTAGGTATTGTGAATATGGCAAGAGGACACTGGGGACAGGGGGATTTTCTTTTGGTTAGGAATTTACTTTTTCAAGCTGAGCAAAAAAAGTTATACTTCCATTTTAATTTTCCATTATAGTTTAACTAACTTCTGACATATGGATTGTTTCTAAAAATACCCTCTATTGCTTAACTTTATTAGGCACAGCCACTTTACTCAAAATAAGCCTGTCACAGTTAACATGGTTATCAAGAATAGAAACACATTTTATAAGTTCAATTAGTTAAAGGACAGAATGAAGACTCTTAGGTTCTTATTGAAGGATCTGGAGGGAAGATGCCATATTTCTCAAAGAAAGCAGTAGGAAAATAATTTTCTGTCACTTCTGGAAAAAAACTTTGGAATCATAAGAGTGTGTCTTCAGCTAATACAAAGTAGTGTAGCAACTTGATTTTTCTGGCCCCTTATCAGTGGTTTCAACTGTAAAAATTCAATTTCAACTGTAAAAAGTCCCACTAGTAGTAAAGCTAGATTTGCAGTGGAAGGTTGCAACACTTGCTATTTCTCCCTTCGTGTACTTCCAATTTTTTTCTTTTTTGTATAAATTCTTGCATTATGTTGGGTAATATTCAAGGAACCCAAAATGGTAAAGTTTGAAAGTCTAAGATAAAATATTTGAATTTAATAGCTCATAGTAGTGTTAGCTCAATCTCTTACGCTGCTGGTGGAAAAGGGGTGGGGAAACAAATGTAAGTTGGCAGAATTTATGTCACTGGAAATATCGATAGGAAAATACTCGGAGACGGGAAGGAAGCCCTTTTTTGATGGTAGATTTCCAGTGGTCTGTCTGCAGGAGAAGCCCCTGTCTGTCCTGGCGTCTGGCTGCTGTGGCTCAGCTTGGGCAGGGCAAGGTGCAGGTGAGGCAGGAGGAGCTGCTGCCCCCATCTCTCTGCTGTGATGGTGGCCCCTGTGCCGGGATGCTGGTGCCACCAAAGGTTAGACTGCATGGTGAAGTCAGGAGGAGCTGGGGGGCCTCCAAGGTGTCCTGTCTGAATTGGGATTTGTGAAATGCCTCCTTAAGCTTTTGGGGGATATTTATGAAAGGGTTTGTACGACATAATGTGCCCTGAAACACAGGAAATCCCTTTTACCCCTATGGGACCTTTCAGAGAAAAACCTAAATTTGTGATAAGGACATTTCATTTGTCTGATCATGGTATGATTTTTACACTTGACTTGAATTCCAGTTTACTCTGTGGAAAGGCAGTGAGTCTGAGGTAGGCTAGCAACCCAGCAGGCTTTTCTGTTTCTTTTAGAGAAGATGCATACTTTAAGGACTGGCTGGGTAGGCTCGGCTAGTTTAAGCCACTTAGGTCCAAGCACCACAGATGGGGAGTAATTGGCCTTTATGCCACTTGGCCTTCCCAAACCCAGAACTCCTCAGCAGTGGTGTCCCCATAGTTGGCATTCCCAAGTGCATGTGAGATGGAGCCAGGCATTGTTGCTGCAGGGAAGTTTGTTGACTGGGTCTCTAGAGGGGGGGAAAAAAATCATACCTCTGAGAACAGCTGATTTTGGGCCTAAAATAGGAAAATCTAATATTAGAATCTCCACAAGAGGGCATTTATAAATATTAAAATAGCATTAGTTTCCAGGGCCTGCGTTTGGAGGTGGTGGTGACAATAAGATTTGTCATATGCAATTTATTTTCACTGTTTTTCATGGGGCTACCTGAGTTCCGAGAGAAAAACTCCTTTGTCTGAGAGGAAGGCAACAGCAGGCAGTGAATACCAATCCTCTGTTATCTGTAGCACAGAATATGTGCATGTACTGTTGCCAGCTCCCCCTCATCCTTGTAGGATGGAAAGAAGATTATGAAATGAGGACCTGGGGGTCATTGCTCCACAAATCTAGCCCCTGCCCAGTAAATGACATGAGACTGTGCTTAATATTAGTTAGCCTGTTAGAAGTTAATGGCTTTACTTGGGTATATAAGTATGCAGTGAAAATAGGTTTCCTCTTGGTATTCTAGTTACTGCCAGTTACAGAGGAGTGACCATGTCCTTATCTGTGCTTGCTCCAAGTGGTGTTCCGTGATGGGCATGGGCCCTAGCATGGAGGACAAGGTCATCCTGGGTCTAGTCAGCTTCCTGAACATCTTCACAACCCTGTCTCCCCTCTCCCACAGGATCCTGTTTATTTGCCAGGGCTGTGCATTTGATTACTATACCTGGTAGCTCAGCCATGTGGAAGGGCAAGAACCTGGGAGCTACAGGGAGAAAAAATAAATAGAAGTGATTATATTAAAGAAAAAAAACTCTCCCCGAGGGGCTTGTGTTTATAGCAACTTTACAATTCGACCATATGGTACATTCTACTTGTATCAAATGCTTTTTTCTGTGCACTAAAGCTTGCTTAAAACCACCAAGATTCAGCCTGAGATCTGCCACAAAAGCTTTCTACATTGCAGTATCTTCTTCCATTAAAAGAAGTAATCCAGAAAAAGCAAAGACATGGAGCCAGATGATTTTCCCCTGTCAATGAATGTATACAGCACAGGGCTGCTCTGTACGTATCTTGTTGATCTGGTGGTTTCTTCTTTAGAGTACAGTTAAAGCCATCAACAGGCTCACAAAACCTGAAGAAAATATTCCCCAGATCCCATGTCGCAATACCATTACATCCAGTTGTGCAGACACAGGTACCTACCAGACTTTGCTCTTGGGTCATTGTTAAAATACTTCCACTTTTATTGCCCCTTCTCCCACCTGATTTGTTTGTTCATTTGTTATTTTGTTAATTTGGAGGATCTAACAGCTTCTGGTGAATATATAGGACTGCCTTGACTTGAAGTAATTATTTTTCAAATGAGTTTTCATGCCTGAATGATCCCCTCTTGCCAAGAACTTCCTTTGGTACTGAACTTTGTTACTTGAAACACATTAGAAAAACAACTTGCAAGAAATGATCATGCCCTTCAAAACTGCTGTTGTAGTAATGCTTCCAGCAAATTTGCTGTGGAGTGAGATTGTTAGTACAATTCTGAAAGAACTAAAGTGTATAAACCAAACAGGTGTTCTTTTTGTTTGGTTGGGTTTTTTTTAATGGGAGGGGAAGGATAGCACTTCAGACCCTTGTGTCCCCCTGAGAGCATCCTGTAGCCACAGCTCGTGTTCAAATTATCCCGGGGGTGTGGATGTGCGCATGGGCAAACAGGGCCTGAAGGCAGGATGGGGGGGTGCCTTCGGCGCCTTCAATGAAAAGATGGGGCCAGATCCAGCCGGAGGAGTAATCATCACCTTGGTTGTAAGCAACCAAAAATGGGTCAGGCAACAAACAATTTTTAAAATCATCTTAATTCTAGAAGTGTAATAGAAGGCAGAAGCACCTAGGCCTTCCCCCTCTAGATGAACCTTGAGTATCTGGTGAGGTCTGACCACAGCAGGCTGGAGAAGGATGCGAGGGACCCACTGGGCTGCCCCAAGGAAGGGATTACAGCCCTGCTCATCACTGCTCTACTCCCCCAGGGGTACTTGGAAGCTGTGATGAACTACAGAGCCATTTAAAAAGCAAATGCATTCTGCCTTCTCTTGCTGTTCTTGCACAATTTCTGGTGCTAAACTTAGCACCTTGATCTCCACAGAACCTCTAAAGCGCCCCAAATTTTAAAAAGAAAATCAACGAGTAATTTTTCTTTTCCCCTTCAAAATATGCATATTCCTTCAGTTCAGCTTTTTGATATCAAAGGCTGAAATTGTTCATTCTTGTATTAGAGAGATTTTTCTACATGTAAAATGTTGCAAAGATGAAAATGATTCTGCAAGGTTTCTAATGCTAGAGCAAGGAACATTTTACTTTTAAAAGGAGAATTCTAGCTTAGTGATGGGATTTGCTACTTGGTTCTTCTAGTTGTGGCAGGAATCATGTTAAACTGACTTTTAAGAATCAGTTTAATCAAGTTAAACTGACTTTCTAAACCAACCTTAATATGGAAATGCTTGCATTTGGATCTAAACTTATTTTGTGACTTTTTTGACAATCTCTAAGCACTGCTCTTTGTACAATAACCCAGGCACCAAAAGTAACTGAAGAAAGCAAGAAACAGTTCCAGAAATTATCTTAAGCACCCGCTTCTTCATTGTTTCTCGCCTGTTCAGTGCTCCCACATAGCATTATTAATATATTTACTCTAACTTGGAACTACTTATGTATAAATTCAAGTCAATGCACAGATGTTTGCATAGCAAAAACGTGCCATTGGTGGTTATGTCACTCATTCACTTGTGGCCATACTAGTAGCCTTTAGTGGCATACATGTTATTTCCCGTTATACCTCAGAGCAAGATGGTCACAGGTCCTACCTTATGTTTTCATCACAATACAGATATATGAAGACATGCACACATGCTCGATTTCAACATCATGACTAGTCTTCACCATTGAATTTTTTTTCCCAGAATGGCAAAAGATAAAGAGTCACCGAAGTGCAAAGACATTCATATATTGAGGACATGCTCTGCTGTGCTTGGAATTGTAGTGGCAGGTGGTACTGTCAGGGTCCCTCTGCAGTAGCTCAGCATTGCCAAATAAATACCCATTTTGAGGGTCATCAGACAATCTGGATGTTGTACCTTCAGGTGCAAGTCTGAGAAACTATTCTTGATCTCATATCACCTACCTGCTAGGTGATTTTGAGATTCTTACTTGGGATTTTTCAGGAGAAGGCTTCATAGAATCATAGAATCATAGAATCGCTTTGGTTGGAAAAGACCTTTAAGATCATCGAGTCCAACCGTTAACCTAACCCTGCCATCCCACCACTAAACCATATCCCTAAGCACCTCATCTATCCTTCTTTTAAATACCTCCAAGGATGGGGACTCGACCACCTCCCTGGGCAGCCCATTCCAGAGCCTGACAACCCTTTCAGTGAAGAAGTTTTTCCTAATATCTAACCTAAACCTGCCCTGGCGCAGCTTCAAACCATTCCCCCTCGTCCTATCATCTGTTACCAGGGAGACAGATGATAGGACGAGGGGGAATGGTTCAGTAGGAGCAGACCTACAGGTCCGTCTTGGGAGCTAGGTGTTGGCTGCATGAGTGGTCTTGTCAACTTTGCTAATGAAATCAGTAGCAGTGGTTCACAGTTTTGCTGAGAGGGGCTATATATGGACCCACACGGTGCCCTTAGGTGTTTTCTGGGCCCATCCCTGTACTTATGAACTGAGCATATAATGTGTGCATGAGTATGAACAAGGAAATTAGCAAAAACATTGGCATTTGATGATAAAAGGAAACTGTTATTTGTTCACTGCACAAATGAGAAATTGGAAAGGACAAGAGTAACTAAATCAAAAAGGAGTCGAAGCTGAAGAACGTGGATTGGGAGATGAGCTTGCTCTTGGTTAAATGTTTTGTCCATTGTAGCCATAAAGGCTGCTAATAAAATTCTGAATTGTCTCTGGGGGATGTATCTTCAGCAGAAAGACGACAGCTGGGGTTAATTCAAGCAGTTTTGGATTGAGGGAGAAGGGGAGGATTTTGGTTTTGACCAGACATTTGATGGGCTGTAAAACGAGGCTTAAGAAGTGAGCAAACCATAGCAATGACAATAGGTGGCAGTGTCGCCTCAGAAAAATCCATTTCTTATTTTTTCGTTTTTGCCTGGGATTTCCTCTTTTAAGGGGCTGGGAGGGTATAATAAACCTCTTTCACTTTGTGGAGAGAATCAGGAGTCAGAAGTCAAGACTATTACTAGCTTTCATCTGAGGTTAATTTTCTTCCCAGCTTTTTTTTTTTTTTTGCCATTATCTTGAGGATTTGTGTGAAGATTTCATACTTGGAATTGACCTTGAGTCCTACAGTTACAAATGCAGACCAAGAGGTAGTTCTTTAATACTTGGTCTGTACGCTGGGATTTGAAAGCCTAAGGGGCCCAATCAGCTAGAAAGTAATTCAATTGATTAAAGGATGAGTTGAAGTAGTTTAGGATGCTCTGCCTGCCTGTCAGCTCTTCTGGTGATTCCTTAAGGTTTCATATCTCCTGGCTTTGCAAACAGCAGTCTTTTCTCCCCCGCTGCAGTGTGAGACCCTTACAGGCAGCAGCGGTGGGAATCGTCACCAGGCAGGTGAACAAAACTACTCACAAAGTTGATAAAAATCTGAGAAACAGCTTGCCTTCCAGGCTCACAGAGGTAAAGCTTCCCCTGCCCTTTTAGTTATAAGGCTAAAGAAAAGTCATGGTCCACAGCTCCGGACAGGGTTCAAGGCGTCTCAGCTCCTTCTGCTATTGCAGATGTTTTCTCATGTGACCTCTGGCAACTTGCCTAATCTCCCCCTCTGCTGCTTAGTCTGTGCAATGGAGATAGCAGTTTAATTTGCCTGTCTTCAGGGTAAAGCTTGTCTCTCGCTCTGCTGTCCTCTGCTAGAGGAGTTCTGGTACTGAGTCAGACTTGTTAGTTGTGTAATACAAATAAAATTAGCAGTATTTGCTTAAGAGTTTCCAGGTTTGAGGGGAGCAACACAAGCAGAGTAAAAGTAGCACATGGGTGAAGCCACTTCATATTAAGTGTTTTGGTGGACCAGGACCATAGATCACCTGATCCTAAACTGGGAGCCAGCAGTTCGATCACTGACCTAGAATATGGGAAGATCTAGATTAAATTTTCTCCTCTGCTGGAAAGCATTTGAAGCTTCCACCTAACAGGAAAGAGCACTAATTTGCAGGAAATGGGATATTTATGGGAAAACAGGGCTTGCAGTACTCATTTTGTGCACAAGAGAGTGAAAATCATCATTTACTTCCATGCTTAGGTTGCTCAGATAAGTAATAGGGATTGCAGCACAGGTCTTACCTGCTCAGGCTGATGTAAGGAGTGCTGCTCATGGCTAGGCAGCAAAAGCACCTAGGCAGGATCGAAATTCCCTTTTGCTATTTTTTTCTGAGGCAAAGAATGTGGTCTTGGTTGCCTTCCCCTGCTAGTTCACTGCACAAGACTATATTGGGTAAGTCATCGTATGTCCCCCCTCCCTTTTTTTACCCCAAGAAGAATTTGGGCACTCAGATTTTGAATAGGTTGGTTTTTTGGTTTTTTTGGTTTTTTTTTTCATTTTTCCTCTATAACCACTGGCACAAGTGGTACTTTTTTTCTAGATGGCTCCTGGGCTGGGACTAGGGTCATGGTATGGTGTCAAACATTGCCTCTCAGGTATATGAGAGCCTCTGCTTTCAGTGGGCGACCCGTTCTGTACTGCATTCTTGGTGCTGGATCTGCAGATGGTATAGAAAGCCTGGGTATCGATGCTGCTGTGATGGCGGATGCTAGTGAACATCAGGTGTGTTTGGATTCTGAATTCTGTGGTGAATTTAGGTGAGAGAGGTCTTGCTTCGCTGACTGACCTGAAAGCTGTAAAATGCCACTGTGCTCCTGATGTGAGGCACTGCTGATCTGCATGGCTAAAAATCAGACTTCTCATATGTTCCCCTCTCAGGGTCTTGAAGCTGCTCAGTGTGCAGAGGGGAATTAAGTCTCAGTGTTGACATGATTGTTTTGAAATATCACCCTGTGGAAACTTACTTGCTATGCAGTTAGATGGATTCTGGGAGATAATTGAGCTTTTCTCTGGCTGCAAGTGTGTACACTTGTTGCTTTTGTGCTTACAGATGATCTTGGAAATGCTTGGCATGGGGAATTGGCATACCTAGGTGCTTGGAGCAAGCCGACACTCCCATGCCACCCACAGGTTTTACTCTCCAGATCCTGCATTTTTGGTTGTGATCTGCTCTGTAGGAAAGGAGTGTGCGTGAATGTAAATGCCTTCATAATTGTTGCAAAAGTGGCTCATCAGTAGGTCACCGAGGCATGCAAAGGAAAGAATTCCTGTGTGCCAGGGCCCTGGCAGATAACCTAGGAAAACAAAACCATAATAAGTATGGAGAACGGAGTTATGCAGCAACTTTCAACAGCAGTGCAATATGGGATGCTGTTAGAAGAAAAGAATCACTTCCCAGTTTATGAATTTTGGGCAGCTAATTGTGTGCTATTTTAGATATAGTATGATCATTATCCAGACTAACATCTTTCTCTATGCCTGATGCTTATGGAAACTGTATCTCCTACAGACAGGCCTCCTGAGCATTTGCTTCCTTTATATCTGCCCTCCCTGAAGTCTGTAGAGATTCCTTGGGTGATGACTGGTGTCAGGAGTCCCTGAAATACAACAGTGTTTAAATCCCACACCACTGAATTCAATAGGAATTAAGTACCTGAACATATGCTGGGTGTCTGGGTTCTCAGAATAGTATTTTTCAATTACAAATCTCAGGTATAAATATTCAGGTTTGAATTAATGTGAAATTAATATGTAAGCTCTGGTTATGGTATGAATTATGGTACAGTTTATTATAATATATAAGGCATAATATATTAACCTGTATATCATAACCCATATCTTTATTATAATTACATATGAATTATGAATATGGTGCATAATTAATTAATATGAAATCTATGGTTAAATTTGCACCAAGCTCCACTAAGTCAGGTAGCTGTAAAAGTACAAGCAGGCAGGAGGTAGAAGAAGATAAAAGATGAAAATGGGTATTCTCTGGATCTTATTTCCTCATCTGCTGCTGCTCAGTTTGTGCTGCTGCTGCATTATCCACCCTGGAGTGGCTGCTTGCAGGGGATGAGCTATTTTCCTGAACTGTGTTCTTGTAAAGCACTACCCAAAGTAAATGGAGATGGGGAAGGCTCTCCCACATGGCTCCTTCTACATAAATGCCGTCAGCTATTGAAATGAGTTAGATACTCGAGCCAGCTGCAGGAACTTGGATGTCTGCTACATATTCCTGCCGCATAGTACTTATGAACGATTTTGTGGGGTTTATTGGACTAGAAAAACAGGAGTAAGGCAGCACAAAGGTGAGCTTGCTAAAAAACCCACCACCTCACAACCTTTAAAAATATGACTGCAAATAGGCAAAATTATCTGACGGTCTGGCACTAAACAAATGAATTAATCCTTCAATGTTCAGCCCTTTATGTCCCCATTCTTTTGCATTATTTTTTAAGAACATATTATTCTGCTTTTTTTCTTTGTATGAAGTCTGAAACTGTTTGCCTTATCTGTCAGACCTGGGCTGGAGCCTTATCTAAAATATATATATAAAGGAGAATGTAGCTTTATTATACTTTCCTCAGTCAGACAAACACCATTATAGGTTTTCTTTTATTTTTCTTTTTAAGCTGGGAAGGGGAAAAAGGAGAACCAAACTTTTAATAGCAGGTTACATTGTGATATGCATTAAAGCAGTATCATTCATCTATTAATACCAGTTCTGTTACTAAAAACATAAGTCTTTTGAGAGCTAAATATGAGTATTCATAATATTTTTTTGGCCTGATACTTAGAACTGTTGGTAAAAGGTAGAAATATTCCCTCATGTGGTTCATACTGCTAGCTGATAAAGCTTAGAAATCTCCGAAATCTTTACCTAGTCTTAACAGAAGTAGTATTGTGCTTAAAGCAGTGAGCCTTTAACTGTAATCTTCCCTCATTTATCCCTCACTGTGGCCACAGTTATACCATGATAACTTGTTGTATTTGGAAAAGTGAAATAGATAAGGCCAGTATGCTCCTATCTATGTGCAATTACTCTATTGATGCAATTGTCAGCAAAAAAATAGATGGTAAACTTTTAACTGATCTACCTGTGAGTAAAACTTAAGTGGTAAAATACATGAATAGGTGACTGTATTTCACGAAATTAATAAGAAAGAAGAGAGATTATTAAAAGCTAAGTGAATTTTTCCACACTTGACATGTGATGTTTTATCTTAGGTCCAAGCAAAAGCACAACTAAATGTGCAGTCTGAACTAGCCTGTCCTAAACCCAAGCACTGATTCTTTCAGATCTTCGCATGTCCCCTTGTTCCTCATCTAATCTACAACACAATTCCTGCCAAACTACTTTCTGCCTAGCATTTTTTTAGCAATGGTTCTTTCTGTATCAAATTTATTTGCCAATCTGAGGTATCGATTGGCTAAATTCTATAGAAATCTGCCTAAAAGGCCTTGCTG
>NW_009259685.1:237544-244390 GCF_000687185.1 Egretta garzetta
GAAGAAAAAGGGGGGGGGGGGGGGGGAGCCTGAGTGCTGGAATAGCCATTTCTATTCATTAATATTTAATTACCTCCTTAGAGTATGTTACAGCTGTACCAAGTAAATAGCTAAAGCTGTAATTTCAAGCCTGAAATACATCCAAATACAATTCCAGGAGAAACTGCTATCAAACCTGAAGTGCACGTACAAGCCAGGTTATGTTGTCTGTCTTGTGCCAATACAAATTTTCTCCTTTCCATGCTGTTCCCAGTCTCTGTTTCTCTTGTTTGCCTATGAAATGACGTGAGGTGTAATTTCAATCCAGTAAGCTTCTCATATAAAATAATCTTCAGCATATTGTAGGAGCAGAGGTGGTGACACTGAAACTGAACTAGCCTGCCTCTAAAAGATAAAACTTAAATAGAAGAGAAATAAGGGCTTCTAGTAATTGTCAGCTCCGGCCAAAACTCCCAGGAAGTTGTTTCAATGGTTAAATGCGGTATTTGTATGTACAGGCAGAGAAGATTATTTTTTTGTTTCTTTGGACAGCCTTAACAGGCTAACTATTTCCCTGCACCCCAGCCCCCATTCTTCTGAATGCTTTTGAAGAAGTATGAGGCTGTTGCTTTTATGTTTCTCTTCCCCCTTCCCCCCTGTCGGCTGAGAAGAAAAATAGATTTCCTAATGGGCTAAAGTGAGAAGAAAAGAGGGAAATATGATTCAGGAACCAATCTTGCTGTCTGTCAAGCTTAGTAAAAATAATTTTAAGTGGTGTTGTATATGAATGTATGCAGATACCAAATTACTGTTTTGCTCAAAACATGCTTTTTTGGGCCACCAGGCTTTGAACGCTGTAGGGAAGACTTGAATTGATTCTCTAAGCTACATGCAGAAGTTGCGTAGTAAGTGTAATGGAGTTGTTAATTATATTGTAGCATACATACAGTTATTTAAGTTCTACATGTGACCAAGAGGTGAAGTACTGAAAATGAGCATTTTATTTTGCAGGATTATTTTAATTTCCTTATTGTAAATACAGCTCTTGATCCATCAAGAAAAATGCTCACAGTAGGGTCCTTCCATGTTTTCAAAGGCTGCTCTCTCCCGCTGTTCCCTAAACAGCCATTATTCGGGGCCTTTCTTGAGCCCCTGTGCAAGAAAAAGGGAAAGCTGATTTGAGATTTAGTTTCCTGTTCAGCGGGGAATGGGAAGGGCAGGATAGGAGGGGGAAGGAGGGATTAGTCCTTGTCACTATGGCACTAATGAAAGTATGCTTCTTCATGAAAGAAATTCGTTTCCACTGACTTTGAAGTCAGTGGAACAACTAAAGACATGGAGGACTAGACTAGTGATGTGTAACACCATGCAAATTTGTGTATTTTCAGCTTTAAACTGAAAACAATCAGTGTCTTCTGTTGCTTCCAAGGAGGTATTTTTCTGCCACCTGCCGTGGATATCGTTCCCAATGCATCCCAAGTACGCACTGCACTGCATGCTAACATAAAGCCCTTTGGTCTGAGCATGGTCCCGGCAGGCCTAAATTCTAGAATGTGTGACTTTTCCTACAGAAGAGAGTTTGGATGAGGCTAACAATGTGCTGAGAGAGGCATATTTCCAGAGGAGTGGATTTTCAGAGTCTCGGGTGTTTATCTTCTCGTTCGTGGAGATAGCTGATACCAGTCAGATGGTTTGAAGTCTGCAGGGACCACTAGAGAAGTTAAAAACCCTCTCTCCCATACCACTTTTGAGGAAAATCATCTGAAGTAAAAGGCAAAAAGAGACGCTACAACGCAAAGCGTACTAGCTGTGCTTCTGGCACACTGCGATGCTTCAGCCAAATAGATGGATGCCTGCTGATCGTCACTCGTTTAGTGAGCGTCCCTTCTGTTCCCTCCTCTTCTTCCTTCCCCGTTGGAATGACTGGGTAATTGCTCCTTCATTTTTATTTTTTCTTTTTGATAGAGGTACCAGGAATACTTCACTCTGAACCTTTTTAAAAATAATTATTCTACATATCTGTATGTGTCTCACTTCTTGTCTAGGGATGAGCTTTTTTAAAAAAATCAGTCTCCTAGAGTTTTGGGGTTTTTTTTTGAATCAGTCTCCTAGAGCGATTACCCATGCACAGATATACTACCTCTGGTTTTCTTAAAGTGTGAACTTCTGAACTTACTTTCTCTGAAAGCCTTGCTTCCTTTTCTCTTTAGTACCAATTCCAAATAATTCTTTATTGAATTTAAACTCTCAACTGGGCCTAAGTTCAAGCAGGCTTATGAGACTGCCTTTCTCATATAAAAGGCTTTAGCTAGATTTTAAGGGGTTTAAACTTCCCCCACAACGGGGAAAGAATGAATTCGGAAAGCCTAATTGCCTTAGCTAAAACTGAGCAGCCAAAGAGTACTTTGGGGGTAAAGCAATCAAAGAAAGATGACCCTTTGTCTTGAAGAATCACAGGCCTTACGCTGATGGGAACTATTAAAAGGTGTCTGCAGTTTCATATAGTTTTTGCTGGTTTTTTTTTTGCTTACTGAGTTCAGCCATCTTTTTCCTTTGCCTGCCTTTTCTGTAGTGGGCAAATGCTTCAACTGTTCTTGATGGTTATTTTTTTTAAATGCTACTTTCTCATGCATTTTAATATGTTTTAAATAAGCACATTTGTAGTATTTCAACCAAGAAGCTGTTTAATACCAATTTGTGCACAAAAAAGTTTGCTGCTCCCAGCCTCTGAAACATTCCTTCTTCTAACATGTAAATGTTTCCACTTGATATTTTACTGAAAGTAGTTTGCCAGTCTCTAGATGTTACCCCAGGTTTGTCCAGGACTCTTTCTAGCAAGATCTGCATCAGAGAAATCGCTGATTCCTGGAAACTTCCAGCAGCCTCAAAGGAACAGGGAGCAGATTTTGCATGTCCAAGGTCAGGAAAGCAAGGTCAAGAAGGAACAAAAGCCTGACCTCAGTCTCTGATTGCTGCTGACTTGAGAGCAGTGCGGTGCTGGAGAAAGGTAGGATAGTTACAGGAGAGGCATCTTGCAGGTACTTGTCAGCTCATCATTCCTGCCTGCGGCGTTCAGCCCTGTGGAATACAGAAACTGAGCTACTGTTCCCAGCACAACAGAGAAACAGATAAATTGCTCTTGTACATGGCAACTGGGGTGCTGCGCTTGAGGATGACAGTCAGGTTTGTACCCAGCAGCTGGTCTCCGTCTGGGGAGCATGTTGGAGGTGCCTGTTTGGATGGTGGGTACATTGCAGGCGTTTCATCTGCATCTGGCAAGGAATACAAGTGACTGACTAAAGCTCTTCCTACAACCCAGGCACCGCGTGGGGTGGCTGGGCTCGCAGGTGGGAGTCGGGTGCCTGCAGCCACAACGCACCGAGCACAGCTATTGGGGTCTTCAGCTCCTGTGAGAATAAGGACTTCAGTCACTAGCTGCCACCCAGCAGATCATGGCTGTAGCTTCTCCTCACTGAATCTGGCTTGCTGGTGACAATGGCAGCTGCTTTCCTTCTGAAGAAAGGGCAGCGAGAGCTGACGCAGCACACAGTCTGTACTACGCCATGGTTCGCTTCAGGTTCTGCACCACCCTCCCACTGAAATTTTACTCCAGGCTCTCCATGATGGCTGGCAGAGTTAGCAACTGTACCGACGCTTCAAGATCTCTGGCTGGGCATCTTGCAGGAGCTCCTCCAGGCCTGGAGCCAGGTATGCCGGCTCAGTGGTGAGGGTATGCCATGCTGTGGTCCCAGAGCCTGCGTTGGCCGGGAGCAGCACCATGCTGCTGGCATGGACACAGCCCAGGGAGGGAGGCTGAAGCTTTTCTGCCTCTGGGGCTCTTCGATTAGTAGAAGTGATGCAGAGATAATGCTACCAGTTCTCGCTGTTAAAACTATTTTCAAGATATTGAAATAACTTCTGTAGAAAGTTCTTAATTACTCTTAGGGGTGTAAATGAGTCTCCTGTCTCCCAGGAAGGTCACTAAACCTCCACCATAAATCTAAGTTCTCCTTGTCTCTCTGACCATTGATTTAATAACTCCTTTCCTCTCAGAGCAGCATCTACGGCTACAAGTTTCACGCTGCTCCCTTGGAGCTGACTGTGTGCCACCTGTTCTGCAAACAAGGCAGCAGAGAGATGGTGCTTTTGCTTTACAGAAATAGAGATAAAAATTCAAGCTGCTGCCAGAGGTGTAGCAACATATCTTGGCGTGTGTGGGTATTCCCTCTCCACCACACTTAACCTATTTTCCCACCACTCAGCTGCTAGTTGAACTGGCAAAACTTAAGCATATTTCCTACTGTTAGCACCCCTGCGCTCACAACGGCTTTTGAGGGAGAATCCCACTGTTTTCTGTAGTTCTGACTGTTTCCAAATGTATCAGACTGAACTCATTTGCTTTTCCAAGAAATCTTAGCACTGGTTACAGACACATGTGATGCATGGAGCATATGATAGCCAGGTTATATGCAGGAATGTAAACTCCTGCTGCTGTCACGATTCTTCCAATTTAATGTTCAGCAATCCAATTAAAGCATATATTCATGAAGCTTGCAATTTCAAGATTACAAACCATGTCCACAGGTAGAGAGAGAAGCAAAAGTTTTAATGCACAGTCCCACCCACTCCTGTAAAAGTTAAATTCCTGAAAATATTTGCCTAGCTGTCTAACAAAACTGTAAATCCACAGAACTTTCCATTTTTCACTCTGCCTGCCAGTAAGTAGTTTGTTGTGAATATGAGACTGAGTTCAGGTCCTGCATATGCCTGGTGTGAAGACAGGGGCGATAAAAGAGGAGATGCTACAAGTTGTGCTGAGAATGGTGGATGCTGCTAGGAGCAGTGACTAATGTGGACCTTTCATAAAGCAAACCTTCTTATCAACACATGTTAATACAGGGTATATGTGCCTAGCATCACTAAAATAATCTTCAAAAGAGCTGTCCACCTAAAAGTTTATTCTTTTGCACTTTCAGAAGGAATTTTTTTTTCTGCTGCAGAAAGGTTTAATGGCTGGCTGGAGAAGGTACCTTCATGCAGCATGCATCTTCCTGGTTGCTGGGTGTGATGACAGTCTTGTATCTCTTCCAACGCCGAAGCTCACGATAAGGGCACTGCTGTAGCTTGTGTGTGCTGTAAGGTGCCAAATGGGAGCGAGAATGCAAGCTTTGTCAAGGCTACTCTCTAAGTCATTACAATCAGACGCTGAAAAGTCCAAGTATGTAATTTCCTAACCTGCTTTTACTAAAAGCTGCATGGCAAAACCCATGAGAATAATTTTTTTCATTTGAGCTTGGTGAGAGCCCCAATTTAGCAAATCCATCTCATATTTTTTGCTTCCAGAGAATTTTAGGCATGCAATTTATGATTTGTTTACTATATTTAAACTGTTCCCTCAACTAGTTCTAGCACATAGAAACCAGCGATGCTAAGACAAAGCAAGCAATGTATTTGAGCTGAAAGTTATAGAAAAACACGGAAAGAAGCTGAAGGAGCTGCAGAGCACCTGCCTGAAATAAGAGGTCTGTCTTTGTTTCTTGATGTTGATCACCCTTGTCCTCTCCTATTTAGCCTCTTGTGTGGCAACACGAGTTGATAGTTTCCTGGTTTTAGGTGATGACATAAGGGCCCAGACTGAATTTCTCCCCCTCCTACCCCCCAAGTCAGATGTCTTTATTCTGTGTGAACCTACTTGTAGGTCAATGTTTGATACTTCTTGGATCAGGGAGAAGCTATGGGTGGAACAGGAGTAAATTCAAATCTGCAGCAAGCCATCAGATCTGGCTCCTAAACAGTAACTAATCTCTAGGAAATCCCCATCTTGTGCTACTTATTTACACTGTAAAGTGTCTGGCTGTCACTGGTGACTACCCCTTAAATTCAGCATATGACCTGGTGTAACAACAGCCTCTCCTAGTGATGCCAGTGAAAGATGAGGCTTGAAGGGTGACAAACTCTTCACGTGGCTTTCAGTCAAAGCTTCCATTTTCTTTCCACATTGATTTTTTTTCCCTTTTTTTTTTCCCTTTCCCCAGTCCCTTTCATTGCATTTGAGACTTACAGGAAGAAATACTGGTCTTGGAGCCACCTTCTCCAGTACCAGTGTGAATTAAGAGCAACGCAGAGTGGGTAAAAGGAACTGAGTCCCAGTCCTCTGATACCTTACACCCTCTCTAGAATCGCTTTGCAGAGCTATCATCCACCTAGATAGAGCAATAAGGAACCAGCTTGATGTCTTTACCGTGCTGCTAATGGGCCCACGCTGTAACCCCAGGGAAGGAACTGCTGCTGCATGGTCTGCAGGCGCTGGGTCTCTGAGACGGCAGCATCGCAGACTTGCGGGCTGGGGTACCTACTTGGTTGCCTTCCTTCCCTTTGGGCAGGGGGGGAGGTTTCTAGCCTGCTTCCTGCTGGTAACATGACAGTTTAGAAATGCCAGAGACTGGAAATCAGACCAAATGTGCCATTCATAGAGTTACAAATAATAGGAACCATTTAAAGCTCAAACATCTCCTGCTTTTCTTCCCCTCTCTCTTTTCTAAAGGTCAAGTTATTTGTGTAGTAACATTGAGCCAGCTGTAGAGAGGTTGCAAGACCACTCCAGCTACACTGTGATCTCCCGCACTAACAGGCAATGTCAGTCATAATTAGTGTTATACATAAATTCCTCACTGGGATGCAGGCTTCACATGATTAGGAATTAGACTATGTAGAGTGCTGCTTTTGTGGTTCTGTAGTTTCAATTAACAGATTCAGGGATGAAAAACCACAGTGAGGGATGATGGCTGAGGTCAGAGAGGTTATCTTTTTTTATAGTAGTTGTCATCATAAAGGAGAAAACACAAGTGAAAGGGGGTTTTTTTAACC
>NW_009259685.1:244432-253727 GCF_000687185.1 Egretta garzetta
GCAGGAAAAGCGTGGTCAGGCCAGAATCCTTTCCATGACCTTGATCACTCCTATAATCGTCCTAATCCCCGATGGGTATGGTAACGAAGCGCAGCAGAAGCCTGCTATAGCCTAGCTCTGTTTCATCGGTGAAGCATGTAAGCAGATTATTGCTGGGCTGATCAGTGCTCTTGCCAATCAAGAAACTCTTGTTATTTTAGAGCAAAGCACAAGAAAGGCAGAAGGCAAAATAAATACTGCACAGTGCTCTGCAGAGGCAGAAATCCACCACTGCAGTCCAGAAAAGTGACCCTGGATTTCTTCCTTTTCTTTCAAGGGGCCTTTAAGCTCTGGAATCCCTGGCATTTGCATTGGCAAAGTAGGTCTGCCTGGGGTGGAAGACTGTCAGCAGTAGCAGGGGACCTACAGACATGCTCCATGCTTGATCTGTGCCTGAGCTCTGGGGAGCTGGGCGAGGTGACTGCCACAGAGAGTTGTTATTATGGAACTGGCTCGCTTTTGGAAACAGCAGTTGCCATCTCCCCCATCAGGTGCTCAGTAGTATTGGGGCTCTTCTCTGTCCCTCTGGCCCTGCCGTGCCCATTTAGTGCCTGTTCCTGGCTGCTTGCCACACTGCATCCCCTCGGTCTAAAGGGAAGACAGGGATGGTGAAGATGTGGAGCAACATCTGACTTGCCTCCGTTTCTGAGCAGAGTTCAGCCAACCCTAGGCTTGTATAGGTCTTTCTTCACAAACATGTTTACCTTTATCCTGTGAAAGATTAACCGTATTACAGTTTTTATCAAAAGGAAAATGGAGGGCTGACTGGAATTGCCTTACCTGAAAATGCACAGGATGTTAACCCTTATTGCAAACGTAACCTGCTGGCCCAGTGCTTGTTGCTATCCAGACTCCACTGAAGACATCAGGGTTCATGCAGGGAGAGGAGCCTGTTTCAGAGGACAAGCAGCTTGAGAAGTTAGATTTAGGTCCCCTCCTTGCATTGGAGGGAAAAAACCCCACAACCCAAATAGTATACGCTAATTGGTGTGCTAATTTGGCCCACAGTGGTATGAATTGTTGCACCAGGTAAAAAGTCCAAGACTTGAAGGATAATTTCAAGCTGGAGCCCAGAACATGTTATGGGAAATAAGGCTTAGTTGCCCCCGTGCAACACCTTAAAAAGTGAGGAAGTTCTCTACAGGCAGAATGCTCTTCAGAAATAGTGATACTACCTCTTCTGGCCTATATTCTTTTTGTTTGCTGCTTGTGAAACTGCATGGAGGAAAATGCATGGAAGAAAGTGCAGCTGAGCATTTGGAAATACCTCCTTATGTAAAAAAACCCTCTCTGAATGGATGCCTCTGTAATTTTTTTCCCTGCTGGCTTGGAGATAAAATCAGAGAGATAACATTCATTACCTAGTCTTGCAAACATGAACATAAGTGTAATGTCATTCAGATGAGAAATCCTAATAAAAGTTAGAAGTGGATGGACTGCTTAGTCAGTAAAATGGCCTTTATAAATATTTTCAGAATTGGAGATTAAAAGTTCATCTGCTGCTGTGACCACAAAGGCAGGTAGAGAATTCCCTCCACTCTGGAGGTCTCTAATTCAACCTCTTGCTCCCCAGCAGGGTCAGCTCTGAGGTCAGACCAGGTTGATCAGGGCTTTATCAACTTGGGTCTTGAAAACCTCCAAAGATAGAGCCTGCACAACCTCAGTGGGCAACCTGTTCCACCTCTTGTCTGTCCTCGTGGTGAGAAAGTAACTCCCTATCGAGCTGGGCCCTCTCCTGGCACAACTGATGCCCTTTGTGTCTCGTCCTCCTTCTGTACGCCACTGAAGAGCCTGGCTCCATCTTCTTGATGCCTTCCTTGTAGGTGCTGAGGAATGCTATGAGGTCCCCCTGAAGCAGCCTCCTCTCCAAGCTGAACAAGCCTCGCTACCTCAGCCTTTCCTTACTGGGAAGGTCCTCATGCTCCAGCCCCCACCATCCTGGTGGCCTCTGCTGAACTTACTGTAGCTTGTCTATACCATTGTGGGACTGCAAATTGGAAACAGTGTCTGGATGCAGTCTAATGAGTGCTGAGTAGGAGAAGACAACTGTTTTCATCAGTCTGGTGGTTGTGCTTCTGTTAATACAGCCCGTATACTTTATTAGCTATCTTTGTGGCCAGGGCACATTGCTGGTTCATGTTCAGCTTGGCACCTACCAACACCTCCAAGGTCTTCCCAGAAGAACTGTTCCCAAGCCAGTCTATCCCCAGCCTGTGGTGTTGCAAGAGGCTCTGGTGTTGCAAGAGGCTCTTGTGTTGCTTCCCAGGGACAGGACTCTGCATCTGTCCTTGTTGAATTTCATCACGTTAGTGTTGGCTCATTCCTCCAGCCTGTCCTTGGGACTATCAGCATTTTGATGGGAGACAGAATTTAGTGACTGGTCTGATGCATAGGACATTATTTATGTTCTTTTATTCTTATTTATTTGGGTTAATTTATTAAATTTTTGTCCTGCTGCCTTTGTCACAGTTTCCTTTCAACGGAATAAATACCAGCAGGTTTTCTTGGTATTATTCACATTATGAGGATGCTCCCGTTATAGAAAAGACATGCAGAGCTGGAATAAGTATTCCTACCCAGGCCCACTGTGGCCTGTTAAACTCCTCATGCCTACTACCTGGATTGCTTTTCCTTTCTTCTCTCTGCTAGAGAGAAATCTTCCAGGAAATAGAAAACTTCAAAGGAAAAGGGCAGTTAACATGCATCTTGGGCATAAAGGTGCTGACTTGACCCTGGGAGTCAAAATCTATCAAGAACAGCCTGATCTTACGGAGGAGCAAATGTATTCTACTTCTCATGGCTGTTTGCCTAGCATGGAGCTCCTCGATGGGTTAGCATCTTCTGCCTGTCATTTCTGCTTTCTTCTTTTCCTTCAGGAGACCAGGAGTGTGCTGGCTGGAGGGAAGGGATCTTAATCTCTTCCGGGAGTTGCTTGATTTAAGTAACATGAGTTACAAGGCTATGACAAGTAAGTAATGAAGATGGATCTTACCTCTGTGCTAATTTGAGAGGCTCTTAGACCAGCAGGGAAGAGTAGATGATAGTTTCTTGTACAGTAGACACCTCACTGCACACACAATAAGCTTTTGGATATCTCCGCCTTCAGAAATCACTCGTGGGTTGAATGTTAAAATGGAGGGTGAGAAGAGTGAACAACCACATCTTCCCCTCAGCCTGTTACTCACTGATATACACTGATGCGCAATCAATGTCACCTAGTGCTGTCACAGAGTGACCTTCATGTATGCAGATAGCTCAGAACTTGGGCTGTTCACATCTTTCAGTATTAGAGCTCATCTGCATCTAGAAATGCTCACTCTGATGATTGCTCTCTGTCACATGCCTGGAGTGGTTTGCAGTTCCCAGTCTGTACCACCTGGCTCCTCTGGTTGATCTTTAGGGCTATCTCCAAGCAGAATGCCTATGAAATAGGGTTATAAAATGAAAGGTCCCTCTGCTTTCAATGTGGATGTACAATGGTTATGCCTAAAACACGGGTGAGTTTTGATTTCACTTTTGATTTTTAATGGCAACTAATAATTGAATAAGAAAAATAGTTTTAAAAAATTGTAAGTGCTTGCAATTTAAGGGAAGAACTGAACTGTTCTCTTCCAGCTTGTCTCTGAACACCCTTACGCCTCAGTTGTTTCTTGTTAACAGCTGTTCTTGAAAGCCTGTTGGCTCCCAAAACAGACTCCTAGCACTTGCTCTTCTTTGTTCAGTGGGAAGTAACCAGGTCTCCCTGGGGATAGTGAGAACTGAATGGATTTTTTTCATAAATCCTGGTGTGGCAATGCAGGGAGAGTGTTAAAACCAAATGACTTAACTGCAGCCTTCCTGACTGTTAGGAAGGATCAACCATAATATGGGAGAACAGAACTGAAGTTACAGGTAGAGAGCTGCTTTCATTTGAAAGTAGTGTCACTAAAAAAGAAAAAAAAAATTAAGCACTCGAAATACATTTTTAGAAAGCTAGAAACAAATGTGACTTTTCTAGTACATTTGCAAGGAATTATATCAAACAAACGCTTTCAAGCAGACAACATAATGGCCTATTAGGGAAACACAATGTCACCTGTAGGTGGCTAGAAGTACGAAGTGGGAAGATGATAGCGTCACTAAATGCTTTTTGTAAATTGCAAGGATGGGCGTTCACTGAAAGGTTTTCTGGCTGAGGAGAGATAGGTGAGTGCAGATAGGTGGGGGCAGGAGGAGGCAAGGTGGCTGTTTTCCCATCAATCCCTTAATCTTTATTCTGACTCAAATTTGTGGGTTCCTTACTGAGGCTTTAACATCATTCAGCTATGAATAAATACCAAATGAACACAGAGACAAGTGTCCATCTCTGTTTTTCTCTCCCTTTAAAGCAGTGTCAAGATGCTGTAGTCTTGCTATAATTATGGGGGAGAAAAAAAGCCCCAGATTCTCTTTTCTGGTGTGTAGGGAGGAGTTTTTTATGTGATCAGAACAGTTATGTTCTGATGGCACTATAGAAAAATCAAACATATCTATAAGCTGTGCTGCAAAATGCAGTGTAATTTGGGGATATCTTTACTAATTTTAAAGGACTCAACTTGAAAAATCAGGAGTTATCTAGCTGTCATTGTACAGTGCTCTGCACTGACTCATATTGCCATGTTATTTAGGCAAACTACTTGTCAAGAGTTAACTTGATAAGTGCATCACCTTAGCAACCAGATCATTAACATACTACAGCAGCAAAGTATAGCCAGCTTATACTTTGATTTCAGACATAGGAGTTTGGGTAGGTGATATATGTGCTATAGTGCTGTGCAGGATTGGGATAAAAAGTAATGGTAAAGGTAAAGAAGAACCAAATGTAATATTTACTATGTATATAATGCCTAGGCAGTTGTGGTACTGGAGTGATTTCAAAGTAAAAAAAGTAAAAATAATACACCAGCCAGAATTTATGGGCAGATCACTCCACATTCTCTTTCCACTTCTTTGCCTCACCTTCTTTAATTTTACATTTTATTTCTTCTTGAGCAAAACCTATCATAAGCTTTTTAGTACCCCTTATTTTTTTCCTGTCACTCATGCATTTTGTCCAATACGCAAAACATTACATAAATGGAAAATACTTTTAAAGCAGCGAACATGTAGCAAGTGGCAGATACCTGGTAGAGCATAATCTAAGAGAATAAACAGAGCACTTAATCTGATTGACAGACAAATTCCAGTTTAATTTTTAGGTGGCTCAGTATTTTTCTACATACAGATCCGAAGTAGTGAGAAAACCACTATCGATGCAACATTGCCATCCAGGACAGCCCTGTTGCACCTTGTTTTACTGCTTGCTGCAGTTGTAGGTGCACTTTTCATTGCTTCCTGAATTCCAGTGTGCCCAAAAAGTGTTTTAAATAAGAAACTGTCCGAACTTCGAATGTACAACCATATTCCAGCGCTCGGCAGATTGTTACTTCCAGTGCAGGTGACCTGTTATTACCATCTCCAGCTTTGGCCCAGAGTTGTGAATGTGCCTGACTTCCACTTGCGTAGGATGCAGGAAGCTGCTTTTATGTCAAACTGTAATCTCTAATTTCAAATTCAGATGCAAATCAAAATGGGCATGAGAAAACTTGAGAGCACCCAAATGGCTGTTCTAAAGCCATATGGAATAGCTCCACAGAACTCCTATGCTGATCGATTGTGGGACTGCTTTATGTTTCAGTTCTGTTTTGCCCAGATCTTCAGAGCTATGTTGTAAAAAATTCACTCTGGCATTATATCATCACAAAAAAAGCCTTTACTTGCCTCTTATGAAACAGATCTTTGTTTCTACAGACATTATGCTTTTGGTGGCTGGGATCATTCCTGTAATTTCATTTAAAGAAAAAGTAAAATGTGATTTTTTATTTATTTTTTTTTTACATTATTGCTTGTTCATTCCAATCTTAGATGCAAAAGGCAAGTCTTGGATGCTGTTGTTGGAAGTCTGTCTTGGTGTATGTAGTAGGCATCTAAACAAAAAGAACTGCTGAAAAAGTATCTTGTATATGATGTTTATCACATATATCTAATGTTCTTTTGACAGCATCTTTAATATTGTGTTCTGCTGATACCCTCAGAACTCCAGGCAGTTCAACAAACCTGTACAAGATCATCAAATAGGTGCAGATTTTCACACACAGAAGCAGATGGCAAACCAACTTGCAGTTCAGGGAGACAGACGTCAGGAAATTACAGCAGTGGCAGAAATTAAACACCTAGTGCCAGTGGCCCAGTTTCTTAAGTGATGCAAAGTTCTGTACATGATGGTCACTGTATTATAAAAAAAAAGGGAGGAAAAGGACTAGATAGTGTGTGTTACAGTTGTCTTTTAAAATAACCTGGTGAATTGCATTTACTTGCTTGTCAGGGTAGGAGGAAGGAATAGATATGTGAAGGACTGGTGTTTTCAGATTTGAGGTTGGCCTTCTGATTTTTAATTCTGGAACCAGTAGCAGCCTTCAACTACCTTGGATGCTTTCTCTAATGACAGTCTGACCACTAATCTGATGGAAATTCTCTGCTTTATGCTAATCCTGTGAAAATCTGGCTAAGACTAACCTTTTATTTTGGGTTCAGCTGAAGGCAAATTCCCAGACATCTTGCACTTTGCATAAAGTTGAACAATGCCGCATTGTTGTATAAACAAGATAGTTCCTTCAAGCATGATGGTGTTCATTTTTTTTTTTCTAGAACTTAATTTCGTCAATGTAACCAGCTTAATTTTTTCTATTTTCTCACCCAGCACACAGTACAGAACAGAAGACCATCAGAGGAACTGTTTTACCATTTCTGGAAAAACACAACCATCTTAATTTTGAGGTTCTAAACAGCTTTTCTACCCATGGTCTGGAAACAGAATCAAGTATGGACCAACATAACTGTGATTCTATTGATTTCAGTTTTATAGAGGCATTAAAATTGAATGTTTTGTCATGGATGCTTAGACCATCTACTTACCAAGAGTGATAGATTTACTGAAATTACTGCCTGTTTCTTTTCCATTTAATAAGTTCCACAACCTCATATGTATTTCTGCTATGACACCTCTTCCTCATATGAATGTCTGGCTTGCAATGAACCCTGAAGATTTGAGTTCTGTGTATTAACCCACATTCTAAAAACAATAGCTCTTGCTGGAATATCTCACAAGCCAATGGCATGACTAATTAGTGAAAAAGAACTACTTATGTTCCTGTGAGTGTCACGTAGGCCCTTTGACAAACACATACAATAGCTGTTGGAAACTCCTTAGGAGAGTAGCATTAGTTCAGTAAACAATGCTGTTGGTTATTTGAAACAGTTTATTTATTAGGAAGCCTGGGTATTTCCCTCCCACTCCCATATCCATCTTCTGCTTTTCCGTGTGGTTAGTTTGCTTTGCAAAGAAATTGCATGAAGAAGCATTAAAAGCTAAGTCTGCTTAAAATTACCATATTCTGTTAAATATTATCCTGGCATCTCTTGGCTGTGGAGTGAAAGAAATGATGGGTCTATATCAAGTTAACTCTGCTGCCAATAACTGTCTATAAATACTGAAAGATTCTCAGGGGAAAGTGAGATGGAAAGGTGTTTCTGCAGCATTAGGTGCTGCTTAATCAAAGTCAAAACCTAGGAACTGCCTACAGTTGAAAAAAACCCAGTAGACTAGATAAGTTGCATAGAAAATTAATTATGATTTAATCAGAATTAACAGGACAGTTTGACTGTGTCCTCCACTTTGTAAGGCATAGACTTACTCTGGAACTGTGGGTGTATATGATAAAACTTTTTTTAAAAAGCATACCCCACTGAAATTCATAGCTCTAAGCTGAATCATGGATTTCTGATTACCACTGGCATGGATTTATGAATTCATTATCTGCATTTAATCATACACAAAGAAACCTTGGTCTGTGTGATTCACAGCTTCAGCTTTTCATCATAAATTAAGACTGATACCAAGAGTACAAAGCTAAAATTCCTGAAATAATCTTTTGAGCCTTTGCCAATGACAGTGGTTTCCACTCAGATTATCAGCTTTGCCAAACATGCTGATGTGTTAGGTTAATATTTAGTAAAAAGAGAATACTTATTTGTATGTTATTGTATCAGAAAATTAGTTACTTTGAAACATGATTTTGGTTGATACCTGTTCTTTTATATTTTACAAGCACCGATGCTCAATACAGTGGGATGATCACCTCTTTTGACCTGCTGGTTAGACTGTGTTTGATGCACCCCAGGATGGGGTTTGCCCTCTTGGCTGCCAGGGCCCGCTGCTGGCTCACCCTGAGCCCTGACCCCCAGATCCCTTCCTGCAGGGCCGCTCTCCAGCCACTCCTCTCCTGATTTATGCTTGGGCGGGTGTTACTCTGTCCTAGGTGCAGAATACGGCATTTCAGCTTGTTAAATTTCATCCCACTAATCATAGGCCAATGCGCCAATCTATCTTTATTCCTCTGCAAGCTGATCAAGAGGTGAGAATCTCGCTGCATTCAATGCTGGTGCGGCCTCACCTGGAGTTCTCCGTGCAGTTCTGGGCTCCACCTTTTCAGAAAGATGTGAAGGTCCCTGAATGCATCCAGAAGAGGGCAAAAAAGCTGGTGACAGGGCTGGAAGGCGTGTTCCTGTGGGAAGCGGCTGAGGACTTTGGGCTTGTCTAGTTTGGAGAAAAAGGATGTTGAGGGGCAATCTCATTGCCCTCTACAGCTTCCTGAAGAGGGGACGTGGAGCGGGAGGTGCTGAGCTCTTCTCCCTGGTATCCAGTGATAGGACGCGTGGGAATGGTTCAAAGCTGTGCCAGGGGAGTTTTAGACTGGACATTAGAAAGCATTTCTTTACTGAGAGGGTGGTCAAACACTGGAAGAGGCTTCCTAGAAAAGTGGACGATGTCCCAAGCCTGTCAGGGTTTAAGAGGCATTTGGGCAATGCCCTTAACAACATGCTTTAACTTTTGGTCAGCCCTGAATTGGTCAGGCAGTTGGACTAGATGATCATTGTAGGTCCCTTCCAAATTAAATAGTCTAGCCTAGTCTGTTTTATTCTAGTCTAACATTTTTAGCTTAAGGGCCCTCTACTCTGCTCTGGTGAGGCCTCACCTGGAGTACTGCGTCCAGCTCTGGAGCCCTCAGCACAAGAAGGACATGGAAGTGTTGGGGCGGGTCCAGAGGAGGGCCACAAAAATGATCCGAGGGCTGGAGCACCTCTCCCATGGGGACAGGCTGAGAGAGTTGGGCTTGTTCAGCCTGGAGAAGAGAAGGCT
>NW_009259685.1:254313-289116 GCF_000687185.1 Egretta garzetta
ATGGATCCGTGGCGCCCCAGGGGTCCATGCTTCTGGGGTTTCCGGTGATCGCACACGGAATCTTTGGTGGTCTCTTCACAAGGTCGGTGATCTTCCTCCGGCGTCTTCGATGGTCTTCCACGAGGTCCCCCCGCAGCCTGAGACTGCAGCCTTTTTTATAGAGCGCAGTCCAGCACATGCGCACACATTTTGCACGCTTTCCTTTTGGCGGGCTAGGTTCGTGTGCTTTCTTGTTGCTGGGCAGGGGCAGGGTTCTGCTCGCATGCTTTAAGTGGCAGCAAACTGCAAGCCTTGGTGGCCGGGCGGCCCCGCCTGGGTGTCCACTGCCTCAGCCAGCCTGCAAGCCGCCTTGCCTGCGGCAATGCTGAGCTTCGCACATTGCCACACAAAGGAGCAAGCTTTGAGACAGCTAGCTGGCTATTCAGTCTCCCATACTTACCTAGTCATTTTTTTACATTTGCTGTAAAATCTTAACATCCACCACGTACCACAGTAAATTCTATAGCTTAACTACATGCTGTGTGAAGGATCAGGCCCTTCTGCTTATTCTGAACTAGGCAACTGGTAGCTTTATTGAAGGCCTGTGGCCCTTACACTGGGAGGAGCAGGGTGCAATTGATCCCCGTCTGTCTATTCCTATCACTATACACAGATTTTACAGACCTCTGTCATGTCCTTCCACAGCTGTCTCTTTTCCCAGTTGAAAAGTCCTAATGTGTTCTGTTTTTTCTTTTGGAAGCCATTGCATATTTTAAATCATTATCATTGTCCTTCTCTGAATGCTCTCTGGTGGGAAAAGGAAGGCCAGTGTTATATACGGTATTCAGATATGATCATGCACAATTTGGGAGTGATAGTATCTGTTTTGTTACTTAATCCTTTCCTAGTAACACCTAGCACTTGGTTTGCTTTTCTGACTACTACTGAGCGTTCAGTTGATAGTAAACCCAAGAGCACATTCTGATGGCTGGAAACCCACTGCTCTTTTTGTGAATATAGGACTGTTTTCCCCATGCTGCTTTAACTGTAAAAAAGCTACTTTATTTCTCAGCAACTTCATAAGAAAGCTCAGACATGCTTGCTTTTGTTTCAAGGTCTGAAAGTCAACTGTAGGAGAAAATCAGAGAGGAATCCTTAAGGGCACAAGAACTGAGTTTAAGCTGGTTTTGTATTCTGCAGTCTCCAGGGGGTGTCATATTAGAAAGTCTGTTTTTTCTTTTTGTTTTTGTTCCCCTCTCAAAACTCTGAACTTTTGTTATGCATCCATGGCACTAAATGGTGCCTATGGGCAGCTGTCAATCTTTTGCTGTGCGTTCATGCATTAAATTTTATGTACTGTTAGAGGTGAAATGGTGTCATTAAGAGTAAGCAGTCTTCCTTTCTAGTCTATTGTATATAAAACACTGAAAAACAAGGAAGGAAAATGAATATTTGAAAAAACACAGGATTTATATTGTTAGCAAAACCTCTGCTGAGCATCCAACCTTGTCCACCTCCACCTCTGCTCTTTTATAATGATTAGGCCTTCAGAAGTGAACTCCCATTTTGCACTGAGCCTTGCTCTGTAGTACAGCTCTTGTGTAAATGACAGATTTTGTGCCTGTAACGTCAATAAATCTGGAAAAGAAGCTATCATTTTGAGGAACACAGACACACAAAGTTTCCAGGTGCGTTACTGGGACTATTCCTACACTCCTAAAAGTTGGTCTGCTTTATCAAAGCCCCATCCATGTTACAGATGTGTACTTTTAAAGTGTGGGGGAAGAAGGGGAAAAAGTAAAGGAAAACAAAAGGTTGTATCGGCTTCTAAAAGCAGCCAGATTTTTATAAAAATCTCATAAATAGCTCTGTTCTCATCGTACGGACTTACAGAATTTTTTTTTTTCTTTTTCTATTCCTGCTTACAGACATCTGTTCACATTTCCTGGTGGGATTTCTGGGATTTAAACAGCCATCTGCTTCCTACTGTAGCAGCTCAACAACAAAGGGAATTTTCTCAACTAACAAATAAGAATCTTTGACTAATAGGCACTGTTAGGAACATATGCTGCTTTTTCCTTTTAACCTTAATCAATATATTTTGCAGTCCATTTAGATTACACTAGTTTACTAAAACGAACTGAGTAAAAAGTGTTCAGCATGTCATGCAGGGAGTCGACATTCTAAATAAAGCTTCAGGTGTGTTGCTATTGTGTACTTCTGCATGAGCATGTTGCTGAATTCTGCAACCTGATAGAGATGAAGAAATTCAGTGGGGTTGTAATGCAGGCTTATTTGTTTAAATAAGATGGGGAAAAAGTACATGGCTTTTACAGTAGAAAGCAAGCCAGGCCCACCCTGCCTAGGAAGCAAAAGGCATCTGGAAGCTGTATAGGTGTCTGGTTGTACCATTCCACTTAAGCCTAACTGGTCAGCATGAAGTATGAGGCTAGCAGGGCTAGGCAGTTTCTGACGTGTGAGCTTGTCTCTGCAATAACCAGAGTAGGCATCCTTTATGATAGGTTTATGGGCACTGTGTTGTGTATTAACTTCCCATAACTGGTATATATTAAATATAATGTTAAAAGTGTCGGTCTTCCCCCCCTCCCCCTCCCCTGTGAGGGCATTCAGAAAATTATTGACAGTGCTTTGTATTATGTGAATAATCATGTTACACTTCCAAGATATAACCTTTCCCTGAGCACTGAAGAAGAACTTCAAGGATTAATTCTGGGACTGATCTCCATTTAAAGTATGTAGCATATGCATTATATATATATTTTTAATGAACTGAAATGAAGTTGGAAGTCACTGTCAATACAGAGGAGATTAAAACAGAGAAGAGCTAAGATGGCCTAGACAGACTTAAAGTGATAAAAAGGGGATATGAATATAATACAAGGCCATGAACAAGAGTTTCTGTCACACAGTAGACATTTGTTAAATAGAAGTTATGTATATACTGATTAAATAATCCTGGTTCTTGGACACAATTTGAAGTTGTACCCAGACATGTATTTCCACTGGTCACATACAGGACATCTGTGAGCCTTGCAATGTAGTGTATATTGGTTTTGTTACTGCACTGGGGAAAGATATATTCCGAACAAAGTAGAGAAGAGATAGAAGGATAGTCAGAAAAGCGGACCCTCTGACTTATAGGCAAGACTTGAAATTAAGTTAGCACTGGCTAAAAGGAGGTTAAGAAGAGATGGATATGCTATCCATAAAATCATCAGGAAACAAGCATCAGGGAGAATAAACTGGAAAGTGATGTTGGCACAAGAGCAATGGGTATAAGCTATCTATGAAAATTTTTATAAAGGATATTAGATTCTGGAATAGCTTTTCAGTGGGAGTGGTATGAACAAAGAACAACCACCTTCAGAGAGACTTCAATCAGTTTATGAATGGGATTAAATAATGTATTTTATGACAATGACCCACAGGGGTTTCTCATAAGAATTTGGGAAAGTGTCATTCCCGCTCTACTCTGCTCTGGAGAAAGACTGGGAAATTCTTTGTGATGGGCTTGCCTTCAGGCCATGAAGATGCATTGCTGTCTGTTGTTAAGTTCTCTACCATAGTTTTCAACCTTTCTCTCCTCATCCTTTTTTTTTTTTTTTTTTTAAACCTTTTGCAGGCTCCATTTGCTGCTTATTGTTCCAGTTGCAGTTACATCTCTTCTCTCCAACAAACATTACAAGGTTTGTTTGGCATGTATCTCCTCTCCACCCTGCACCTGCTCTTATCCAACTTAGCAAAACTATTAATGTGACTGGTATGAGTTTGCCCATCGCAAGATGTGTTCAGCTCTGGATGTGCAGTTGAATTATTTGAACACATCCTCTGCAAATGTCTTTTGCCTACGTTCCCTAAAGGACATCCTGAATCTTCTGGGCATGGGAATCCATCTTTTGAGAGCTCTATGGTGTTTCTATATCTCTTCCGCTTCTGAACTGCACACTTTTAAAGCTACATTATTAGCCAGCTGGGGGCTAGTTTAACATCTAGCTGGATGACAATTATCCAGATAAATTCTTGGCTTTAAAAGGGCTTATAAGGGCCAGCAAAAAAACAAAAAGAAAAAAACCAACCCCAAAAAACCTTGTTGAATATGCTGTTTATCATTTTGCTATGGATTTAGTATAATCTGCAGATTGTCTACGTCCGGAATTCTTACAAGGCTGTTGACATTCATAAGCCGTGTGTCCTGTTATCACGAGAGACCAAGGCTCCTGGTGCTCCTCATTGCATATCCATAATGGATTTTCATTTGAGTAATTCTGGCTAGGGAGTTTGGGGGACCAAGTTTCCTACCATATTAAGTCTTATTCTCACATTGTTTGAGTAAGTTCCTGTGAATCAGATCCATACTGCGTCTTATCTATACTCACTGTTGGTCCAAAAAAATCAAAAGAAGCCCATCTTAGCATACCAAATTTTAAAAAGTGTAAATTTGTGTAATTATTGAGGATAAAGCCTCCACAGTCCACCCATTTGCTGGACATGAGCTTGGCAAACATAATGCAAATCAGAATCTCGAAAACACAGTGAATGCTATCTAAATAAGATATTTTTCATGACAGATTCCAGTAAGCCTGTTGATATGGACTTCTAGTGGGGCACAAAGGGCCAGCCTTAAGTGAAAGGTCAATGGAAGAAAAGTAATTTTGCTTGCTCTTAAATTCTCTATAGGCAGGTCGTACCATAACTTTATAGAATCATAGAATGTTTTGGGTTGGAAGGGACCCCTAGAGGTCATCTAGTCCAACACACCTGCAGTGAGCAGGGACACCGCTAACTAGATCAGGTTGCTCAGAGCCCCGTCCAACCTGGTCTTGGATGTTTCCAGGGATGGGGCCTCCACTACCTCTCCGGGTAACCCGTTCCAGTGTTACACCACCCTCATTGTAAAGAATTTCTTCCTTATATCCAGTCGAAACCTACCCTGGTTTAGTTTAAAACCATTACCCCTTGTCCTGTCACAGCTGGCCCTACTAAAAAGATTGTCCCCATCTTTCCTGAAGGCTCCCTTTAAGTACTGAAAGGCCGCAATCAGGTCTCCCCGTAGCCTTCTCTTCTCCAGGCTGAACAAGCCCAACTCTCTCAGCCTGTCCCCATGGGAGAGGTGCTCCAGCCCTCAGATCATTTTTGTGGCCCTCCTCAGCGCACATTGCCAGCTCATGTCCAGCTTTTCATCCGCCAGCACCCCCAAGTCCCTCTCAGCAGGGCTGCTCTTGATCCTTTCTTCCCCCAGCTTATATTGATACTGGGTTACCTTGCTTTTACATCTGTATGCTCAGTTGGGATTTGATTGAGATTTGTGTTATCAGTCCAAAGTGTTCTATTGCTCAAAATTTCTATATACAGTCCTCTTTCCAGATCTCCTTCAGTTATGAATGACACTAGTTCTACCACAATTAGAGGACCACCTAAGGGACAGGATATGCCTATTCTACTTGTAAATGGGCATATAACCTAGAGTTTTGAAAGTAGCTATTGACTTCTGAGGAGTTAACTGGGGTTTTTTAAAAGCACTGACTCCTTCAAAGATCTGCTGTTTTCTTACCCACAAGACCACCCAGAAATAATTACTACTTTTTAAATCTTGGCCACTGTTATTCATAAATTATCTTCCTCTCTGTCGAAACGAAACCTTATTAAGGTACTGAATTATGGCAACTGGCACAGCTTGTCAGTCAGAAGACTGATCACTCTGGAGTCACTTAAAATCAGTGGATCTTGGCCAGAGGGTCTCGAGAATACACGGGAGCCCCCTCCCACTGGTATTAGAGCTAGAAGATTAGGTACATCTCTTGTCTAAGCTCTTTGGTGTTGGGCCTGGGGAGTGGAAATAGGAAAAGTGACTTTTTTACTGCACATACAACAATCAAAAATATTTAGGAGGGAAATGATATGCAACCGTTTCAATAAGCAAAACAAGACAATTAAAAAGGGAAAAAAAGGGCCCAAAAGAATTAAAAGTACCATTATACGAGACAAGCCCAAGATGCTGCTGGGATCCATGTACACACGCACAGACCCTGACACTGAATTCTAGTGGTTACTAGAGATTAACTGTCATTTCAAAACCACTAAAGTTGTCCATGCAAATCCACATTTAATATCCTACTGAGATGCATTTAAAACCCATTAGCAAGATAATATTCATATGCCTCATAGAAAGGACATGAAAAGAGTACATTTTTAAAGAGATGAATCCTCACTGATTTTTCTGGGAGCTTGCCTAAGGAAGGACAGAGAAAACATTTCGCCATCTCTGTCAGTACTGGTGAACGGGGCCAAAGGGCCAATCTTTTTTGGCAATCAAGACTTAACAAAGAAGCAAGCCCTTGAATTCCTTCCTCTCAGTGGGGCTAGAAAGCTGCTGCCCCTACCCACATAAGCAGCTTTTTCAGTGGAAACCCATTTACTTAGCTTTCCAGTTCTGGAACAGTCTATTCAAGACCTGTCTCGGGAACAGGTCAGAATATGAGGTCACGTGTCTTCATCTCGTTGTGCCTGAATGCTTCCTGATATGTTTTGGTAAGACTTACTTGTCTCCCTAAACCCAAAGACAGCTTGCCCTCTGCTTTGTGTGTATGTATGTAAGTACATCACTTGGTATCCTCTGTTCCTAACTACAGCAGTCAATTTCTATGGGAAACACATTTTTGTAACTGATTTCCCTGTTGCGTTCTTACATTCCTTCAGTGCTCTTAAGGATGGTGCTATCTCAATGCTAGGGCCTCACTTAACTTTATATAACCAGCATACTTGCCCCACCACTGTTTAACACTTCTTTGACAGGGTCTTATTTTATCCATTCGGGTATCTTTCTTTCAATGTATTCTTGCCCGTATCGGTTTCTGACATAAGAAACAAAACAACATCTTTTCCTCAGCCAAACTAAAACCAACTTCAGGAGCAATCTGGACCTCAAGTGCAAAGAGAAAATTTAGTGTTATAACTGTTAGACTGCAGAATATACTTGGGTTGCTACAGAAATGTAAAAAATGCCCTTAACACTAGAGCTGCATGAAAAATTGTTGATGTGGCTGATTTTCTGTTTGACCATTCAACTCAAAACCAACAATGGAATCCTACAAACAAAACTGAAATTTCATTTTGCTTAGAAATAGTACCATTCCAATCCAGAGAGTTGAAAGAAAAACAAAAGAGAAACAGGGCTAACTTCTTGGAATCTGGGGTGGGGAGAGGGTTCCCTCTCCGCTTTTTCCTTGTAGTCCAGGACTATACAGGAGTTGTGCAGGATTTGGGATGAACACTGTTGCTGTAGGCAAGACAGTTTTGATTTCAGGAGTTTAATTTAATTTAATGCCAATTAACAAACTTTTGGTTACTGATTGGGGTACTGAAAAAACCCCAAGATGATAAACTACTAAACACTTAGGGAAACGTCTTTCTTCTCCCTTCCCCAGTTTCAGTCTAGTACCTGTCCTCCTCCCTTTCTTGTCTCAATTCCTCTTGTTTCCACCATGGGTTACCTTCAGTTCTTTCTCGATTGCCTCTGTGTGGCAACAGGGTGATGCTGCAGGCTGGGGTCAGTGCATAATGGTTTCTTTCAGCTGCTTCTTGCTTCTTACTCTTTTTTCAGTTCCACTGCTCCATGCAAAACACAGAACCTGGAAGGTTACAATAGTTTGTATAAATATCCATTACAAACTCCACCTCTTATTTCTATACACTAGACTACATAATAATCCAAATTTGTGTTGCAAAATTCTGGCCTTCTCTGTGCAAGACTCACAGCCAAGAATGCTGCAGCAGTTTGATTACATGAGCATTGCAAATGTCACTGCAGCGGGGTATCTCCTTCGCAGGAGCGGCAGGATCAGGCCATCACTGAGGCCAGGGCCATTTTGCATTCTGCAGGGCAGTGTTTACAAGGGGCGCAGCCCCCAACTTATGCAGACCAATGCTTTCTTAAAGCCGCCACCTGTATCCCAGCAGCACCACTGCAACAGCGTCTCCCTGGGATGGTAGCCATATATCCCACATTTCTGTAATTTCATTTAAAAAGCAGGGCAGCCTGAAAAGGCTCAGTTTTCAAGCCTTTCCCTGCCCTCTGTTTCCTGACTAGAGATGTGGGGGTGCTCCCTGGGGTGAGTCCTTACCCCCCTCCCTCCCCGCTTTCTTGCTGCCCTGGCAGCAGGCCAGGGAAGCCCAGCACCCATCCGTAGCTGCTCCCGACTGGCTTCCCTGGCTCAGCTTCAGTACGACACCCCCCTCTCTCCCTCCTGGTTTCCACCCCCTGGGTGTTGCAGCACCTCCTCCAGCCCCGTCAATGAGGGGATGGGCGTTGGTTGCCTTCTTCCACATCCTGCTTCTTACTCAGTTTTAGTTTTTTCCTCACCCTTACTGCTGCTTTGCTGCTCCTCCAACCTGGCGTGGGCCCTCTATGGGTTACAGTCCCCGTGGGGCTGCCCCTGCCCCGGCACGCGCCCCAGCTGGCCCCTCCAACTGACGGAGGTTCTGAGGAGCAGCGGTGGGTTTCGTCAGTCGTGGAGCCCGCTGCAACCGGCTGCGGTGGGCGCGAGGGAGCACGCGGCCTCCCCCAGCCCCCGTGCACCCCCCGTCGGGACTGCACTCTGTGATTCTGTGGTCCCTGCAACGGGGCGGTCTGTAGCGGAGCTCTGGATACTGACACTGTTCTACTGGCAGTAAATACTGGCATACTCATTGCTCGAGGGACGGTGAGCCAAACAGGGTGTCCTCAGTCGCCAGAGCTGGAGGAATCTCTTCCTCCATGGCCCAGAGAATACTCATAGAATCATGGAATTGTTTAGGTTGGAAAAGACCTTTAAGATCAAGTCCAACCGTTAACTTACACTGCCATCCCATCACTAAACCGAGGTCCCTAAACACCTCGTCTGCCTGTCTTTTAAATACCTCCAGGGATGGGGACTCAACCACTTCCCTGGACAGCCCGTTCCAGTGCCTGACAACCCTTTCTGTGAAGAAATTTTTCATGCAAACTGAGAGAAACTGAGGGGATCAACAAAGGAAACCGGGGGAGCCCTTGGTCAGCAGTGGTGCAGAGTGAGGTATAGAAGACCCTCACAGAAATGAAAAGGTAAAGCCCAATATAGAGAACTGTGCATACAAAGATTTCATGTCAAAGGTCCAGCGGAGTGCAATGGGAACATTTAGCCCACAGTAAAAGGACTGGGGGAACATTAGATTAACATTTTTTTCCTCAAAAAGAAAAAAATATTTAGGAACAATCTAGACTTGTGTTTTCCTCTTGCAGTTTCGTAAAATTATTTTTGTTCCAGTTTTTAGATGGCAAGATACTTTTTCTCAGTAGTCCTATGTATTGCTGGTAGCTCCTAAGTGATTCCTTCTACTACAGGTGGCAATACAGACTGCAGAGTAGTTCTGTGCAATTTCATTCCCTGTCTTGACTCTGAGAGGCAATGACAAAGTGTTTTCTTGACTTGGCTGGCAACAGAATTGGATCCTTACCTAGCAAGAGTGATGTAGTCTTTTAGGTTTCACTCGTATTGATCCAATTAGTTTTCTTAACAATTCATGAATATTTATGCCAACACACAAGGTACACAGTTCACTCAGTTCCTTTAGAGAGAAAGTTGTATTAAATTGGACATAGTTCCGTGATTTGCAGCATCAAATACAGCACATTTTTAACCTCATGTATTTATGCTGAATAAGTCTCCAAATAAATGTGCGAGTTCTACGCTTTAGCATCTCCCCCTTTCTGTTTTCAGCTGAGTAGGTTGCCTAGAAGTGGACTTGCTATGGTCTGGACCTTAGTCAAATTCTGATTTGCTTAATGAAAAAGTGTATGCTGTCCCATAGGGAGTCTCCAAGGATCAGAAATAGAATGAATTAGGACTGGAGCAGTTTTTGCTACTGTTGGAATAGATTACTTCTTTAATATTAGTATCTTTTTTTGAGAAGGACTTCAGTTGTTTGAAGTCTGATGGCAATATCCAAATTCGGAGCTAGGTCCTTAAGCACATGAGGAAATGCCACAGGTAGCTGACTGAGGGCGAGGACTGTGAATGTGACTCTAAACCATCCCTGTACGCTCCTCATGCGTACATTGGAGTTTAAATCATCAGCACTAAACTGAAGGGTTCCCCATATATGCAGCAATTGGATTAATATACCCTTCTTACTGTCAATGGCTTGCTTGATTCGCATGCAGCTTTAGAAAATAATGTAACTGCTCATACACGTGAGCTGCAGACTGAAGCTTGTAAAGTGTGCCAAACAGACTTGGAGCTATGTTACAGATGTCCTTTCCGGCACTGAAGATACCACGCCACGTACATACTGCAAAAATAGCAGCAGCACTTCCCAGCATCTTCACTGTAGTGGCCTTTCTGCTGTTAGACATGCCCTTATGTCTACCTGAACACCTCTCCCATCAGCAGTTTTTGCTGGGGCGTGCTCTCACAGGCGGGTTTCTGCCACAGATGGTGCCGAGTCATTGCCTTATGAGTTGTACTTCGGAGGTTTTTGTTTGATGTAGGAATCTTCTGCTTAACTACTGGGGCTGAGCTGAAGCGATTAACAGTACACAATTAAGAAGAAGGGATAGCTGGGAATGCAACCCCCAGAAAGTAGCCTGCTACCGCAGTGGTTTCACAGCTGACTGCGTCAGTGGGCATCTGACACAACAAACGCTGCTTTGAGCTCTGTTCTCTGCTGAGCCATGGCAGTGATTCCATGGAGGCTTGCTTGTGGGGCTTTATGATTAAAGACTTCTGATTAGAAAAATTAAACCAACGATGCTCTGCCTACTCGGAATCTGCCTTTGCAGAAATGAGGGAAATAACGAGGTGAAGACTAACAGGGGGGGGTAAAATACTGGGGACTGCTGTGGTGATAATTTCTCAGCAAGCTCATGAACTCTGTCATTCTCCTGTTCTGTAAGAGGGGTGGAATCCTAAAATGCAGGGAATTTTGAGAGTGTTTGTCAAGTCTGTGGTTCACAGATTAAAACTGATCTTCAGGGGTGGAACTATTAAATGGTTATCCAAAGGGGGCGAGGGGGTAGAAAAATAGAAAGTCATCTCTTTCCAGGAACCCAAACTTGCAAACTCTAAGATGTCTGGCAAATATGCCAAAGTCTGTCCATGAAAATTAAATTTTGCAAAATCTCTGCATATCTATATAGAAGGTTTAGGAGAGGCCAGGCTAACAGAAGGGAGTTCAGCACAGAGGCTGGAGGAAGCATTAGCCAGGGAAGATGAAGAAGTGAGAGGTGATGGTGTGTGTTGATGATCTGAAAGAAAAGCAGCAGGCACTGCAGATCAGTTCAAAAGGGAACAGGAAAATATGAAAATTCAATTTACTTGTTCAATTTATTGTACTTGTTCAATTTATTTTACTCACTTTTACCTCAGTGTTATCAGAAATAAATTTTAATCTCACCCTTTTCAAGGTCACAGTGTATCATTAGTCTTGATGAGAATCCAGGTCCAGGCATTGAAATGTTTTCTACTTGCCCTATCACAGATGTTATGGGATGACTTTCCTATGGACCGTTGCAGAGAGTGTAGTGGTGCCAGTCAAAATAATCTACTATATCACAACAGATGAAAAACCCAGAAGACTTTCTGACCCTAACAGATAGTAGCTTACATGCACTGTTGTCTGAAATACTTCAGGACTGTTTTGACATTAAGATGAGAAATAATGTGGCTATTAACCTGAGAAGAGACACGACTTCTTGTCAGCCTAGTGCAGAAAAGTACATTACAGACAGAAAAGCAAAAGCTGTTATTTTACAGGGAAAGGATTGGTGGAAACAATCCCATGTTGTTCTTATTTCTTTTGCAGTGAAGGGGATAGTGGTAATCAGTTTAGCCCTTTTTAAGTCATTATTGCCTTTGCACCTTTTCTTTATTACGTATTTGGAACCGGTGAATCTATCTGATGAACATTGAAACTGTCACATCTATTAGTGGCAGCTGGAGCTTACGCCACTTTCACAGTACGCCTACTTCAATATTAATTCAAAAAGGCAGAATTTTAGTAGCTTAGTGTGTCTGGGTTGTCAGATGGTAGCTTGTTCCTAACCTGTCAGTACAGTGAGGACCTGAAAGTGTAATGTAGTTTCCCCCCTCACCCACACATATATTCACAAAAGGACATATGGGCAAAATGGTGTGAGGAAAAGCAGTAGAAAGCCATTTCAAAGTCATACCATAGGCAGTCCATCAGTTGCTAGAGTCATTTAAGGAAGTGATTACATGAGTGCTGCATTTGGCCTCTGATCTTTTAATGCAAGCTCCTTTAGACAGACTTTAACCTTCCTCCCTTACTTTTCAGTGTGTGTACTTATGTGTGGTTTGCTCTTCTTCTGCAGTGACTTAGAGAGATTTTTCCTCCCAGGAATGGCAGTCACTACTTCATTCCAAAAAGCCTAAAGGAAGATCCATTGCCATGAGTTTTTGGATCCAGATATGTGATGGGAGAAAGATCAGATTGTAGGAGAGGAGAGAGGGCTGAGAACTTGAAAAGGTGTTGTCCAGGGATGCTTAAATTAGATGTACAAAATGATCCATTTTATGATAAATGAGGCTTCTGTGCATACTTATGGCTAGCCAGGCTCTCTGAGCGGTACTGGTCACACACTTTGATCTTAGAGATGGAGCATCTGGGAAGGTTTGCCAGCTGGAACACAGGGCGAGAAAAGTCCTCCTTTTCCCTCTACTGGGAAATGGACTGAGGCGGCAGAGAAGAGCACTTTGGTCAGACAAAGAGAACCTTGGCACTGCACTTAAGATATCATCTTTCTTTCATTTTTCCTGGCAAAATTAAACACAGCACAGCAAAATAATATTTCTGACAGTTTTTGGGCTAAGTTCACAACTATAGCTCCAGTCTTATGGCAGTGTAACTTAACTGATGATTTCCAGCAGTGTGATGGCAGAAAAGTCAAAGCAGTTCAGTGATGTGCTAATAGGACACAATTATATAACTTAAGTTTTCAAAAGTATTGTAGCTCTTTCAGGTAGATGGAGATTCCGGTGTGAGGGTTGCCTGAAAGTCTTGTCCTCTTTTTGCAGACAGTATGATGCAGAGGTGAATAAAGTGGTCCACCTACTCTGGTCTGTTTATTATAGGTTTCTTTCCCCAGTCGTTGCTACTTTTAATGCAGTCTTGAGAATGACCATTTTTTCTCAGTGTTGTGCTCCTTAGCTTACCTACCTTGAGTAGCCTGCTTATATCTCTGATCTGATAATCTAGGTGTTCTTTGATGTAGGTGTTTGAATTTAAATTTCCTTAAAGGTAGAGGGCAGGAAGAGCAATGGGAAGGAGGAATTACATCACGGAGAATGATACAGACTGGCACAAGCTCAGGGAGCCTTGGTGTACTGCAGACCTTGGTCGTGTGACCCCGTGTAGAGCAGGAAGGATGTGATCTGTTTCAAGTCTGTCCTATGTGATTCCGATTTTTTTGGAAGACACTGGAATGTCAGCTGATGTTCTCTATTTTGGAAGCAATGTTGTGAATACAGGTGTCTGACATTGTTTCTTTCAGGTTTTCTATCCTCTCCAATATTGTACCATTTTCAGACTGTTTTGGTTATGCAATCTAGATAGGCTTTCTCTCACTGACTGAAGAAATCCAGAGTTTTCAGTCTGAGGAAAATGCTTTAAAATGGCCAGCAATTCTGTGGGGCTTTGAGGGGAGTTGAGGCCCTTTTGCTTCTATTGGGAGGACTTAGCATTTCCTGCCAATGGGACTAGAAGCCCTAGGATATCCTAACAAGGGTTGTCCTTGGTGATAGCAAGGTGGTTGATAGCCTCTTCCTTCGGCCTCTCTCTTTGTGAGAAAACAGCCTGTTGGAAAACAATTAGCCAAAGTAGCTCATCCAACAACAAGCTGTGCGTAGACGGTACCATAACCTAGTGGAGATTTGAGTTTTGCTTTTGGGAAGCATCGTGGGGAGATGTAAACCATTCTTTCCTAAGGAGGCTTATGCTTTCACCTGGCTATTACCAGGGATAATTAAGCTAATGATGGATTGCACCTTAATAGCAGCCATATATCTGTCATGATGCACTCCCCTCAGACACCTTAAGATATCTGGTATCTTTTGTAATCCCTTCATTTTTGTCTTCTTTTGAAACAATTTATTACACCCTTCACAGCACAACTATCTCACTCCGGAGTCTAGTCATTATTGCGTAATTTGAGTTATTAATAGGGTAACACAGCTAATGTCTAGTTTTTCACTCGTTATTTTGTTAATATAAACCCTGGAAAATGTGGATTTTCTTTTAAGGCCAGCAGGTTGTTTGTTCTCCTCACTCCTAGCCTAAGTTTTATAATGTCACAATGCTTTTAACCATTACAGACTTCACAGATGATGGTAGCAACAAGGCTTGGTAGATCGCTGGTGAAGAAACACCCTTCTCCTCATGACCCCTCTTTCCTCCCTTCCTTCACTGCAGCCGTTGCTATTTACAGTTTGTGTACATCTTTGTATCTGTCTTCTGTGTCTAAGGAAGTATTTTTTAAATAAATGCAAGCTGGTGTAGCAATATTTTTAGAGAGCAATTATTAGCTAATGGATGGAGCGCTAGACTGAAATGCAAGAAATCTACGCTGCCTTAGACTATGCACAGTGGTTTACAGTGAAGGTTTAGAATGAAAGTGGTAAAAATGACTATGCATTCCTTATTTATTGTGTTTGATTTTAGACAAAGTGTGCTCAATTTTAAAGTAGGGAGAAAGGAAATGTGTGAATCAGTCATCCCAAGAACTCCCTTTGGGATGCAGAGATCAAACTGGTGCATTAATTTACACATCGTTGCCAACACCTGAAATTTCCACTGGCAAAGCTATATAGTTGTCTCATGTCTTCTACGTAAACAGCCCTGATTATACAAATGAAAGCCTCCTCTGTGCAGTATATGTGGCTTTATCCATGATATTTATTTATTCTGTGTACTATGGTTTCATGTTTTGAAGAATTAGCTGCCTATAGCCCCAGACAAAGAAAGACAGAGATCAAAGAGTATCAGAGGCACACTCTGTGCCTGAACTGGGATTTCTGGTGCCTTAAGTAGCTGCTGTGGGTACTTACTGGGTTTAAATTACTGCTGAAAGACTAACTTGAATGTGGTTGGGGTGTCATTAAAATGTACTAATGGATTATAGGGTTTGTTGTGTGGCACTAAAGTGGATGACCACAGCTCCTACGACCTGCTTTATGTCCTGTGCCAGTCCAGGGGAGACAGAAGAACTTTTTATTTTAGTATAATTTATTTGAGCTAGAGCTTAGGGTAAGGCCTTAAAAATACCTAAGTGGTCTCTATCTGTAAAAGACATCTTGTGAAGAGCAGCTGTTGACTGTTCACATGTGGGAAGGCCTGGCAGGGTGGAATAACCTGTTTTGAAATTGTGCCCCGCTACACCTGTGACTGACTGTGAGTCTGCACAGGTGCACTTGATTCTCTTCAGTGGGACTGGGATTTGTGGAGAGTAATTGGCTCAGCAGGCGAAATTGAGGCAATGAGGTGATGTGTCAGGATTTATATATTCAAACAAACGCACCATACTTTCCTCACCTGGAGGTATGTTGGCTTTATGGTGCATACAGGAGGAGAAAGCACTTCAATGAGTCAGATCGGCAAAGATGATTCTGAATGTTCTTGGTAAGCAGGCATGCACAGTGATCAGATGCTGTCTTTACACTACATAATCATCTTGCACAGAGATTGAAGGGTAGGCTTGCTGATGGAGAAGGTATAGCTAAACGTTCAGACCGCTTCAGTGTTTGTGCCTACGCAGTGTTTGCAGCTGCAGACATGGGAATATGTGGCCTGCTGGTATTTCAAGAGGGCGGGAGGTCCTGTCCATTTAACACTAGGCACCCCATGTCTTGGTCCTTGTGCACGTAGTGCTGCATTAGTTAAGAACAAAAGCATATGTATGGTGTTGCTTGTTGTGACTGTAGAAGGGCAGGTAATGTGTTTGTGCTTAACTTGTTAAAATTAAAGGTTCTTTTGGGTGGGGGTGTAAGGTGAGTTTAGAATGAAGCCTGGCTGGAAGGACTGCCTGGGATCTTACCTTGGAGAAGTTAGGAGGCTGATGTTTTTAACCTATTTTCATTTTTTAACCCATTTTATTCACAAATAAATGAAGGTTAAAATGATGGTTTGCAGTAGAAAGCAAATAATCTCTTGCTGTTGCAAAGTCTCCAAACTACTATATCTGGAAACATAAGCATAATTGAGTACTTGGGGGGTTTTTGTTTGTTTGTTAGTAAAGGAATTTCACTCAAGAATGTCCTTTTTTGACCTCTCTTTTGAAAGTCCTATCAGCTGGCTTGATGCAGAATCCATTTTACCGTAGCTCTATGTGTTGCTATTTCTTGAAAGCTGTCATTGCAGCAGGAAAGATTGTTCTCGGCTAGAGATGGCAGAACAGTTGATGGCTGTAGAGATGAGAGGATGTGGTCTGCTAACGGTGATTTCTGTCGTATAACCAGAGTATTTTGAGGGGAAAAAATAGAATAGGGACAGACAGTTCTTTGCCTTTCTTTTTTAAGAATGTTATTACACAAATATTCTGTTCACTCAAAACCACTCTGGAAACATCATAAGTGAAATAATGATTCCATTCTTTCTTTTTTTCTTTAGTTAATTAATAAACCCTAGCCGGAGAAACTACATAGAAGGAGGGTCACAGGGCTTACCTGGTAGACCTGGCACCAGAAACAGCAATCACTTTGTGACTGGGCCCACCAGATGAAAGAAGAAATGGTAGGAGAAGCCCTTCTCTGTCAAAGTCCCAGTAGGTCTGGAATGGAAGACATTCTTCCTGCTCTGAGGAGTGGGCTGGCTAGTTGGAAATGGAAAAGAAAGAACATACTGGCTTGGGATGCATAGCTCTTCAAGACACTGATGGTGAGACTGACTTGGTAGCCTAAATAGTTAGGGCATTCACTTGGAAGAACAAAAATGAGTGCCTAGTGTTTGAGAGCTTGAGAGATCCCCTTGTTTAAATGGCATAGATCAGAATCTGTAGAGCTGACTCTTTCTGGTCTGATAATGAGTCATAGTGACTATTTCATGTATTAAAAGAGAATAGATGTTGCTTACTAATTCTACAGAATGTGTAGAGGAAAACAGATTTTCTGTGGTTAAGCTGCAGACTTGCTTTTATTGAGTCAGATGTCTGTAAACTAGTGTCACATTGGTTCTAGACTATTGCTGATAATTTCTGTGTATTTTCAGTGAATTGGTATGTAGCTGCCTCCTCCCAGTCTATACTGAAGGTCACTTGTTTTCTTTTGCACTGAAACAGCAGAGGAGTGCTTGGGCAAGCACAGAGAGCAATTCACCCAGTCCCTTGCCAAAGTATCCATACAGTTCACAGCTCCTGCTGTGTAAAGGGAGAGCTCAGTCTTCCCTGGCAACCTGACACACCCTTGGTATTCTGTTTCAAGAAGGTTCTCGGGAAGAGAACAAAACTCTGGAAATGCTGGGAAGAATGGTCTCAAAATTAAGGCTCAGATTCTAACTTGAATGGACATCTGTCTTGCAGAATGAATACACTTGATGTTAGTTGCTTTAGCATCCTACTGTGTGTATATACTCCTGAACTGTTGAGTTTAGTGTAGATGAATGATAAATGAATGTAAGCATGTTGCATTTAGAGGTTAATTTAAACAGCATTACATGCATTACTGAGGGCAGAAAAAAAGCATTTAAGTTTGTGATAAGCTGTGATAGAGTGGTTTTATATGAACCCTCGGCCCTTGTCAATGTTTAACTTTGATGGTGCTCTTGCATACTATACTCCCTCTGATTTTGTTGTATTGGGGGGTGTGTGTGTTGTATCTCTGATACTGTACAGATGTGTGATAGGTTTAAATTACCTAGTCTGCATCTATGAGATTACAGATGTACTTTGCATGCCCGGATAAATGTATTGGTGGATCACTTTTGTGAAACTCAGTAGGATTGTTGTTACTGTGCTCTGTGCCTAAGCTGGTTTGTCAAATTGCACATTCAAGAATCTGGCTAAATGCCTGAGATTAAAGGCAATAGCATATAGCCTCATGAGGGGAGATCTCTTCATGTCTGTAGCTTCCCCACCCCCGCCTCTATGTTTGGTTGCTATTCCTAGAACTTTGGCTGTTTGCTGCTGCTTAAGGCAAGCAAGACTGAAGCAGGAAGCTTTTACTTTGCAAGTGCATTCTTAATTAGTTCTTGATCCTGAATCATTCATGGCCATTTGTTTAATGGCTACTTTGTAAAGGTGATTAGTTATTAGATATAGGTAGAAAACAAAAACGCTGTGGAAGAACCTTATTGAACAGACCTTTATGTGCAAAGAGGCGTTAATTGAAGTTAGACCATACAGCTCATACAGCTGTTGGCCACCATAAATGCAAACTGCTTGCAGTAGCTCACACACAGAAGGCTGCTGAGGTGAGGGAGTGCTTTGTAACTGGGCCTGTGGCAGCCAGGCATGAGTACCTCCCTCAAAACACTGTCTGGCTGTGGAAAATGATTGGTAGAGTGACTTTTCAAGGAATGTAGATTACCAAGATAGAGGGAAGTAAACGTCAGAGAAGAGATTGTCTTCCATGTTGGGAGCTACTTTTATCCTGCTCCTGTAACTATGCAAATGCTCCTAGAGGCTTTTGGCTGCAGCTGTAATGTCACTGTTCCCTCAATACAGACTCAGTAAGTGGATAGGATTTACAAATTGATTGCTAATTGCTTTTTAAAAAGTTGCACCTTTTCCCTGAGTTCTACCTCCTGCTTTTAAGAGAAGCTGAGAAAAACAGTTTTGATTCTTTCTGTGCTGCATAATCTTTGTTTATGCTAACCAGCTGAACCTAACACAATGTATGTTATGACCAGCATTTTATATCAATTACTCTTGAAAGAATGGTGGTATACAAGTTGTGTAGATGACACCAAACACATGAGACTTTTACTCTTCTCTGATACTCAAGACCTGTATATAATTGTTTTGTTAGTGTACACTTGTACCTGAAATAGTCCTCTTGCAAAAGAGAAAGTTCACGTGTCCAAGAGATATATAGGACTTCTCTATCAACTTGACACTTTGTGTGTGTGTAAGTTGGAAGGAAAGAAAAATTATTAGTGATGACTAATATATGAATGTCAAATAATCACCAGTTTTTACTAGTTATGCACAGTTAAGATGGAATGAACACAGGATAACTTAAACATTTAAAGAAAATTGTCCAACTAATTTGTACACTGAAGCAGCATACTTTGCTTGGAGTTTAAGAACTCAGCAGCACAAGAGAAGGGAAATCTGTAATGTTGCTGAACAAAACTTCTAAAAAGGCCTCAGGAAACACTAATGAACAAAATAGTGAATACCAGAGGCTATTAAAAAGTGGTCTTGATGACACAGCATCTGTGGAGCTTGGATTCTGCTATCAAAGGCATCTGTTTAGGCTTTTTTCTTTTTCTTTTTTTTTTTTTTCCTGTTTTGTTAATGTTTTTCAAGTAAAAGATTGTCAGATTTCCAAAGTCATTGGCTAAAATGGGAGGTCTTTGGATCCTATCCAAATGTTATATTTTATTTAGGAAGCGAGCATGGAAGAGTCTCACTTCTTGAACTTGACGGCTGTGAGAATAACTGAAGGATGTTTCTGCTGTTAGTACATATTTTGCGTGATGATGTTTTGAAGATATAGGTAATTGTAATTCTGAGACCTTGCTCTCATTGTGCTATGGAACAGAGGACCGGTGTGGTGTGGCAGTTTAGGTTCTAAGGGCAAACATAATACTTTTGGAGACTAAAAATACATGAAATTTGACTGGGATTGCAGTCTGGTCTTTCCAACTCAAATTATATGTCTATTTTAAGAGACTAGTTGGACAATCCTATCTATTTAATAACTCTGCCTTCTTCCCAAATAGTAACGGCGAGGAATAAATTTTTAAAAATTGATTTTATTAGAGAGGGCACTCTATGTAATATTTTCAAGCTTTTCCTTGCAATTTGAAACTATATAATGAAAGAAGGCCTGCTTACCTAAGTGTTGGGCTCCAAAATCTGGAGCTTACAAAAAATATACATGTACAACCAAATGTAGGAAGTGTCATGATAAAAGCAATGTAACATCTGACATTAAATAACCACTTTCTCTGCAGCTGTTATGCACTCAGTCCCCTTCCTTTGAAGTTTACAGAGAAAGTTTGAATGGTTTAGATGGAGGCATGAGAGGAAAGCATCATCCTGAGCAGGACAGATTTATTCACAAAAAACCTAATCCTTGCCCTGCCAATTCTGTATGTTTTTGTTCTTTTAACTGAAATCAGACCAGTATTCATTTTTTTAATGATTCCTTTTCTGTATACCTAGTAAGATATCTTATACATATATTTGTTATTATGCAGACTTTAAATATTTTGTTTGGCCTCTAGTTACTGTCTCTTGTTGTTTGAGATTAGGTTGTCTTCTGGCCTTGTGGTTTTTTGTGTTGTATGCAGCTTACAAAGCTGTGGCTAAAATAATTCTGCATTCTTCCAAGGTGTTTCATAGTCAGAGTAGTCACACATATCGGAGACAAGATACTAATTCATTTAACAAGAGGCTGTTATTTTGAGATGGCAGTGAAATCGTGTGTCTGTTAGGCATAAATCAAGACAAAAATCCTTCTTCCTGACTCGTCCAAGCCATCCATCTCTCCCCTGCTTCCACTAATATATACTATTAGAGAGACACAGTGACAAACTTGTCAACTGTAGAGTGGAAAGGAAGGGTATCTAATGTGGTGAACTTTACAAAGGAGAAATGTACAAGTTTCCTTTGATTATGACTTGCTACATGTAGTCTAAAGAATAAGAGACCGAAATCTTCTAGAGTGTTTGTAGGAAGGTCATAGCGTGTGTCCAGCTTGTTTGCCACAAGCTTATCTAAGAGCTTGAGACAGTCAAAGACTATGTAAAGAGCTTACTGTGAGTGAAGGCTGAGTTTATACAAAACTGTTCTGACATCTACTACTAATGGATAATTTTGGCAATGCTCTGTGTGGACAGAGAGGTATTACTGTTTGTACATTTTTTTCAAGACTGGGGATCAAGGACTATTTCTGACATAGAAATTAGAAATGTTTTAAGTTCAATTTAAGGTAATGATAGCAATTATTAAAAAACCAATTCTGGGTGAGACTTTCTTCTTTCCTACCCCATAAAAGCATTCGGAGATTGACAAGACATCCGTTCTTCAGACGTTCTTTAATTTTAAATGGTGTTTGTTTAATTGTGACAGTAACTGGCAAGGTAGCTGTTCCTTTTATTGCTTAATAATGCTTTAGAGTGAAGCCACCCTGAATGAAGATGCCTGTGCCAGATTTGCAGAACCTTGCAGAACAAAAGGAGCTGATGGTCTGATTCCCTAAATAAGAGAGTTCAGCTGGAAGAGGAAATTAAGCAGAATATAACAAGGGATGGGATACAATGGATGAGCTGGCAAGCACTTAGGGATGTTTAGTGCTACAGAAAGGTTTCAGGTTGTTTAGAATCAGAATTGTTTAGGTTGGAAAAGACCTTTAAGATCATAAAGTCCAACCATTAACCTAACACTGCCAAGTCCACCACTAAACCATGTCCCTAAGCACCACATCTACACATCTTTTAAATATCTCCAGGGATGGGGACTCCACCACTTCCCAGCCTGTTTCAATGCTTGACAACTCTTTTGGGGAAGAAATTTTTCCTAATGTCCAATCTAAACTTGGCCCAACTTGAGGCCATTTCCTCTTGTCCTATCACTTGTTATGTGGGAGAAGAGACCAACACCCACCTTGCTACAGCCTCCTTTCAGGCAGTTGTAGAGGGCAATAAGGTCTCCCCTCAGCTACTTTTTCTCCAGGCTGAATACCCCCAGTTCCCCCAGCCACTCCTCATAGGACTTGTGCTCCAGACCCGTCACCAGCTTTGTTGCCCATCTCTGGACGCACTCCAGTGAGACAATGTCTTTCTTGTGGTGAGGAGCCCAAAACTGAACAAAGTATTTGAGTTGTGGCCTCACCAGTGCTGAGTACAGGCGCATGATCACTTCCCTACTCCTGCTGGCCATACTCTTGCTGATACAAGCCAGGATGCTGTTGGCCTCCTTGGTTACCTGGGCATGCTGCTGGATCATATCCAGCTGGCTGTTGACCAGCATCCCCTGGTCCTTTTCTGCTGAGTGGCTTTCCAGTGACCCTTTTTCAAGTCTGTAGCATTGCATGAGGTTGTTGTGACCCAAGCACAGGACCCAGCAATTGACCTTGTTGAACCTCATATAATTGTCCTCATCCCATTGATTCGTCCTGTCCAGATCCCTCTGTAGAGCTGTCCTTACTTCAAGTAGATCAGTGCTACCGCCCAACTTGGTAGCATCTGCAAACTTCCTAGGGGTGTACTCGATCCCCTTGTCCAGATCATTGATAAAGATGTTAAAGAGAACTGGCCCCTGTATTGAGCCCTGAGGAACACTCAGTGTATTAAAGGGAACAAACATTTTTAGAGGAAGAATTCTGGGAAAGACTTGAATAATTTCAATACCTGATTTTAATGCAATACAATCTCCTTTAACATGGCTATGGTTAGCCCTTGTTGGTTTTTTCCCCTTCTGTGTGTGTGTGGTTTTTTTTCCTTTGATGTGGCTGTAAGGTACCTGTGTATTCCTCAGGAGTTGCAAGCCTTTTAGTCCTTCCCAGATTTTTTTTTCTGTAGGTTTTGGTATTTCTGTACCTGTAGGGATGAAGGATGGAAGGAGATAGTTAATTACGAGGATCTGTACGCTGAACTGCAGATGTCCCTGTTCTGCACACTCCTGCTGTATCCTGGGTCTGACCCATTGGTCTAGCAATAGTCTGTGTTGCAGTTATGTTTGGAGGAACCCTGCAAGGGACAGTCCTTCCAGCAGGAGCAGACTGGCTTGAGGAATGTCAGAGAAATCGGCGAAGAGGGAGAAAAGGGCCATAAGGAACAGGGAGAGTTTGATATCTGCCAGTCTTTCCCAGGTGTATTTTACTCTGGGATAGTCACACGCAATTTATATTAAGAGAAACCAGATCCAGCATGGGTGGGTTTTTTTAATTATGGACACTCTCACCAAACTACATGTTAGTTCATAAAATGTTTTGCCAAAGGTGTTTTTCATGGCTGATTTTGTACTCCGAAGCTGATGTATGACTGGAGTTTTAGTGCATGGAAACTTTTTGACCCCTTTTGCTGTCCTTGATGACTTTGTGGAATCAAGTTTTTGTTAAGGTGCTAGCTTCAAATGTGTGGTGGCACACCACCCTTCACCTTGCTTTGTTTATTTCTAGCTTGCAGATAAATCATATCTTTCCATATTGAGGCAGCTCAAGGGTTACAGTGAAGTAATTACCACTGTCTGTTTGCTCCCTCACTCTGCAGCTTGCATTTGATAAAATTGATGTGATATGTTTTTTGTTATATCAGAGGCTTCCAGGGGATTCATAGACTTCAAGTATATGGTAGAGCTTTATGTTAGGCTGCTGATAGCCAGCCCTTGTGGCAATGTGGCAACTCTCTTTAATTGAACTGAGTGTTAATTGCTTCAGAAGAGTCTGCTGAATATTGCATTTTGCCTTTGTGTTGTTCTAGCTTGGCTAGAGGAGCTCCTGGTATAATTTAGATTGAGGTTCTTAAGACAACTTGTTACTTTGGAAACGTTTCAGGAAACAGCTATGTGGATCTGCCCAGACTGTTTGGGGGTTGCAAAGTGCTGCTTTCCTCAGGATTAACTCTCCCTGACCTTTGAAGTGAAAAAGGTGGAAAGTAGCCTGGTGTGTGTCTCCAGCAGTGCTCAGCCCAGAAGTCTACACTGGTTGTTTATGGTCATGTCAGCAGAATAAACAGTAACTTAATGCAATTAATTTTACCTCCTTGGACCTTAATTCTCCATGTTTGAAATAAGTGACTAATGCTGCTTCCTTGTAGGGTGTTTTCAGGCCTGCTGATGGCAGGTGTTGTGAAGGAGCTACATCCAGCTAATATCCTCATCAAGCATAAGGTAGGTATATTAGGTAATATAATGTCCTTCCTCTGTTAATAAATACAGTATGGCATCTTGTTTAGAGAGAGATGGAACAGTGGTCTCCAAAGTGAGGTGTGCATGTTCGTGACACGCATAAGTCTATGGGACCTGATGAGATCCATCTCAGAGTCCTGAGGGAACCGGCTGATGTAGTTGTCAAGACACTCTCAATGATATTTGAAAAATCACAGCAGCCAGGTGAAGTACCTGGTGGCTGGAAAAAGGGAAACATTGCACCCATTTTTAAAAAAGGTAGAAAGGAAGACCCTGGGGACTACCGACCTTGCACCCTCTCCGCTGTGTCTGGGAAGATCATGGAACAGATCCTCCTAGAAGCTATGCTAAGGCATATGGAGGACAGGGAGGTGATTCCAGACAGCCAGCATGGCTTCACCAAGGGCAAGTCCTGCCTGACGAACCTAGTAGCCTTCTATGGTAGAGTGACTCCATCAGTGGACAAGGAAAGAGCCATGGATGACATCTATCTGAACTTCTGTAAGGTCACGGTCTCCCACAACATCCTTCTCTCTAAATTGAAGGGCTATGGATTTGATGGGTGGACTGTTTGGTGGATAAGGAATTGGTTGGCTGGTTGCACATAGAGGGTAGTGGCCTCTCAATGTCCAGATGGAGATTGGCGACAAGTGGAAGGCACACTGTATCCTGGGCTGCATCAAAAGCAGAGTGGCCAGCAGGTTGAGGGAGGTGATTCTGCTGCTCTACTCCATGCTGGTGAGACCCCACCTGGAGTACCATGTCCAGCTCTGGAGTCCTCAGCACAGGAAAGATGTGGACCTGTTGAAGTGGGTCCAGAGGAGGACCACAAAAATGGTCAGAGAGCTGGAGCATCTCTCCTATGAGGACAGGCTGAGACAGCTGGCATTGTTCAGTCTGGGGAAGAGAAGGCTGTGGGAGACCTTATTGCAGCCTTTCAGTACTTAAAGGGGATTTATAAGAAAGATGGGGATAAACTGTTGAGCAGGGCCTGTTGCAATAGGTCAAGGGGTAATGGTTTTAAACCAAAAGAGGAAGACTTAGACTAGATATAAAGAAGAAATTTTTTACAGTGAGGGTGGTTAAACACTGGAGTAGGTTGCCCAGAGAGGTGGTAGAGGTCCCATCCCTGGATGGTCAGGTTTGATGGGGCCCTGAGCTACCTGATCTAGTTAAAGATGTCTCTGCCCACTGCAGGGGGGTAGGACTAACTGACCTTTAAAGGTCTCTTCCAATCCAAACTATTATATGATTCTATGATCATTTGCCTTCATTCACTTCGTGTCCTACAACACTCTAGGCTGTTGGCGTTGTGGGGGAATTGAATTTTTCCTGTGGTTAACCAGTTTATTTCACATGGGATGTTTCGGAGTTGAATCAATTCTGTCGTGCACAGAATGTGGTGTCCTGTGAGGCTGCTGTTACTCTGAGGCACGTGTTGTGCAGTGTCTGAGTAATGAACTCTGGTAGAGAGCCTACCTATTATCTGCTGGTATTTTCTTGAGTTCATTAACGTCCTTTTCTAGGTTTTAGCTTTTCAAAGTTAATGGCTTTGACTGGAGTGATTAGCACTAACCTTGGTGCCTGTGGCAAGGTTAAAATGACATAAAATGTTTTGGAACACAAACTTTGTCATGGTCCTCATTATGTGAAATACCACTGTATGAGTTGGCCAAGGACACCTTGATTAGTCTGTAACATCCTTCTGTTAACAGCTTCTTTTTTCCCCCAATGATAGATATTTAGTAATACAAGGCATATAATGAAGATTTATTCCTTCTAGAGAGCTATATACATGCTCATGTATTTCTGATTATATAGCAATTTTTGAACCAATGGTAAAAGACTAATGACCTGAGGAAAGACATGTGGAGATTCGAAACTTCGCCAACTCTGAATGTATAACATTCTGCTTTTTGTGTTGATTCTATACAAATGAATGTATAGTCATTTATTTACACGTGAATATCAAACATTACTTTGACAATGAGTTAGCACATAATATTTTGGAAGTGTTGTGTAGAGAAATGCAATCAATGACATTTCATGTTCATTTCAGCTAATGTCCCTGTTTTTATAGTCTTGATTCTATCTTTTTTTTCTCTTTAAAGGTCTAATGCTATTTTTGTGTGTGTGAAGTGAATCTAAAACCACTTGGCATGCACCCAGACTAATTCTAAAATTTAAACTATAGGTGTGCAAGTTAGGACCTGGGATAGTAGATTTCCTTGATGCAATTATTATTTCTGGGCAATGAAATACATTTACCATGAATAATAACAATGAGTGTACGAAACACAGTATTTAGTGATTTTTTTTTTTTAAATGCTTTTTCTAATAGTTTCTATCATACTTGGTATGCACTATTCAGAGGAAGTGGGAACGTGGGCATAACTCATACCCATAGATAACCAATACTTCAAAAGGAACTTGCTCTAATTAGCCTGAACTGAAATTGGGGTAATAGTCTGAGACAGAATTATGCAAAAACTGTTCTGTACATCAAGTTTTCCATCTTTTTTTTTCCTCTGTGGGTGAATGACACTGTGTAACTTCTGGAGTTAAACTTTTCTTATTTGGAGTTTCATTTTCTGTGGCCTTCCTGTGAATTTTTCCTCTGGTTCACTGTAAAGGCATCCCCTTCTCACTTGGTTAGTTATAAACCTGGAATACCTTTCCTTATCTGCACTTGTGCACCATTTTTCTGCTTAGACAGTTACTTTGCCCTGCAAAACAACTGTAAGGATCATACAGACCAAGTCTCTCCTGCGGATCCACCACCCCTGCACTGATTAAAACCATTGTGCTGGTGCTGAGCACAAAACAGAAGTTCTAAGATGGACTGTACCCATTTCTTCTGTGTGAGTGACCTGTCTAATGTTAATCTCCCATGATGGAGGGTGGCTGGTGTGGGTCTAGAAAATGTTGCAGTTCTGGACTTGCTCATCTCATCCTAAAAAGAATTCGTCTCTCTTTCTGAAAGTAGGAGACCAGAGGAAAAATTGTTTCTGTAGTTTACTTGCATATTGTGGAGGTTACTGGTGTGCCACTGCTGATTCTGTTTTCTAGAAAATGTGCTGCCAAAATTTTCATAAAGATCTACTGAGGAGTGGAAGGAGAGCGGGAATGAGTCTTAGAGGATGTAGTTCAACAGGAACCTGGAATGTTATTTACTTGCCACTCAGAGTGATTATGTCAAACTACTAGAAAGTTTTCCTTCCTTCTTGTTACAAAAGCCACAGTTTCCAGGTTTTTAAAAATAGTTGTGTATTTTTTTAAGCTCTATTGCAGTTTAACTTTTTTCTGTGGTTGTATGGAAGCAATTGTCTCCATTCTTTATTTCAAGACTCATTATTAACTCATAATGGCTTAGTTTTATTAAGAAAGTTTGGTTCTACTCTCCTGTGGGATTAACTTTCCAACAACTTTTTTACATGTCTATGTTTTCTTCTGTTTTGCTTCAGTTCCTGAAACCCTATCTACTTCAAATTTAATTGTAATTCTGAGAGGGTAATTTTCCTAGTTTTGTTGTGTTAAATATTCATAACTAATAAAGGTAAATAGTGGAAGAAACAGACAAAGCTCGGATCAGTTATTGTTACCAAATGGTACCCTGGAGAGGCAATGAATAAATCAGATGTTTAATATGAAAGTGATCTGTTTCATTTCTGCAGCCTTAGAATCTGTGTATAGTCATCTGATTTATCAGTATTTAGCATAAAATGGCAGTGGTGACAATGTAGTTATTATAAACAGATTTTAATTTACAGATAAATGTTAAAACATTGAATGTTGAGGAAGGAAATTAAACTCCTTTTACATCTGCTTCTGTGAATTCCCATAGCTACACTGGGAGTGCAGAAACATGAACATAAATTAGGAGTAAAATGTGTTTATTATTTAAGTAACGTGTAGTACTCAGCTTTTAAGGAGGAGAGTATCCAGTTCTGCTTTTCAATTTAAAATTCAGCTTTTAAAAGCATGGAGATTTAACTTTGGGTTTAAAAGTGAAACAAATCTAGGGGCCGTCCTGTATTTCATCTTAATCTTGTGAGCCCTAATTTTTCTTTAGAATAAAGTCACTGAACTATAATACGGAGTCCTTCATTCTTGCTGTTTCTCTCAGCCTTATTTTCTCCCATTCCTTCTCCTGTTCGATAGTAACCAGGTGTGTCTTTTTAAATTCTTTGAGTGGAAGCAGCAGACTGAGTGCAGATTATCTTTCTTTTCTTAGGCTCCAGTCTGCTGGTGTGATTCTTGGACTGAAATGATATGAAAATTGGAATGAGAGCAGAAGTGGTACCTTGTGAAGAAAATTAAGTCTGGTTTTCTATAGCTTTTGGTTTAGTGAAAAAGAGCTTCCACAGTAATGGCAAAGCAACATAACAATTGGGCAGGAAACCATCTTGACACAGATGTTTGGGGGTCTGGTTTCAGTGAGTCCCACCTTCCATCATCTTTTTTTTTTCTTGCCTGGTCAAACAGGAGGAGGTCCTGCCTCAAGGATTAACCTTCTAAAGTTTGCATTGATTTCCATTCCCTGAAACTCTTTTCAGCAGTCAAGATACCAGGCTGCTGCTTAAGAAGCTTTTTGATTAGGCTTTCTCTGAAGAGCTAGTTAAATATTACATATAAATAAAAAATGCCTGAATTGAACAAAAAGTCTGATTTTGTGGGTAGCTGTGGACAACTTCATGTATCAAGCTTTTCAATTGACCCTGATTAGCTGCAAAGGAAAAATTCTTCTGCCAACTAGATGCCAAATTTCTGCCTATAGTACCTTCCTCCTGCTCTGATGACACAGTCTGAGCGTTGTTGTAACTGGGTGAATGTAAGCAATATCTTTGCCATAGTTCTTTACTTTATCTTTGGTGTATGGAAAACCATGATGTGAACTATAGCTCAATGAAAAAAAATTATGTATGTTTTTGTGGTTTTAGAGGCTTTAGTGTTTTAACACATGTAAGTGTAGAGCATGAATGAGACCAACTTCTATGAAAATGGTACTACGGAGTGGTGAGAGTGTATTTCTGGGTTGTCACGGTTCATAAATGTTTTGTGGCTGATGAATTCCACAATACATAACCACCTCAGACTTTGTGGATGGAGAAACTTCCTGAGCACTTTGAGATACAAAGTAATTTATTGGCTCTTCTCACTTCTGAGTTTTGTAGGCAAAGGACCAAAATACTCCTTGCCATATAGCAACTGACCCAGACTTTTTCCTATGTCTGTGTTACTCAAGCATCTGAGAAATGCTGTTTGCTCTTTCCTGGAGGAAAAAAAAAGAAGTAAAACACTATTTAGTTTCAATGCAGTTGAGAGACAATTTGAAAGACAGGTTTAATGTAAAAATGTAATTATAAAAAGCCTCTCTGCTATAGTGCAAATTGGCTTCTAAGAGTAAGTCAGACTATGTGTTGTGACTTGCAAGTATGCTTGTCCTTCATGTCTTCCAAAGGATCTTATCCTAATTTGAATCATGTGATACTGTAGCTTTGCTATCATCACAATTCTGACCAATACAACTATACACATTTCTTCTTGTCTACCCCACAACATGTTCATCTGAAATCTTTACCTGTTTATGTTTAAGAATGCTGCCAGAAAAAAGGAGTGCAAGCAGCAGCAGTGACTACATTTAAAGGCTGAATAATCGCTTGTTTGCAGAGCACTTGTTCTCAGTTTTACATCTTTTGAAAACCTTCTATTTTAAGCTTTGTTTCTACTCAGCTTGAAAGACATTAATAGTAGAACTGTACCAGAGAGTACGGGGAAATGGGGAGGACTGAAAGAGTGGGACTGGGAGAGTCTAATCTGTTTAGAAAAACTCACAAAAGAAGCTTTTGTCATTAAAAGCAGATATTATCTAAAGTGCTTTAGTCACTGAATGAGTCCTAAACCCTTATCTTTTCTTAATGAGAAATAAGCCTTCTAAGGGATTTGAATGCTTTTGAAAATAAAGTTATGCTCCTAAATTGCTTGACACGTGATGTAAATCAATTTAATTGGGCCCAGATTATGTGTAGTTCCAGATCTTTATCATGAAGAAGTAGGAACATGGAAAGCAGCATCTCTGCTACATGAAAACTTGTGGAAGAGATGCCAAAACTAGGCCAGAACAACTGCATGTGTGCATAAAATAACTATACCTAAATAATGCATAAATGCAGCACCTTCTATAGAGACTTTTTACAAACGATGGACTTGGGCAATGAGCAGACCTGTTGCCTTCCTAAATATGTGGATTTGTGTAACTTTCTGGCAGAATTCCTTAGTACCTAGTAACTGTCTTTTCGGGCTTTTTCCTTTCCTTCCCCTTCCATCTCGCTGTCATGTAGCATGGATTTTGCAGTCATAATGTCACGGAAGTGCTTTTACTGTCTGTCACCAAACTTTAAAAAAAACCCAAACACTTTTTATGATGTATACTAGACAGAGGATAACATTTTTATTGTGCCTGACTAACTTATATAGGAAGGTCTTTTTTGCATTTTGAATGGAAAAGATGCAAGGCTAATGTATTACAAACAGGTTACAGCTAATACTCGATTAATGTATTTTTTAAAGACTAAAATGATGATGGATCATACTACTTTTTTTTACTATGAAAAAAAGTCTGCTCCTTATTCTCTGATTATTTTGTCTGGATGTTTCATGTTGGCTTCTGTGTGATTATGTCTTGAAAGGTTACTGCAGAAGTAAAATGACTGTTCTTGCAGGAACCCGAGGGAAACCTATGGGTACGAAATAAAAGTTAAAAGCATATACTGATGCTCTGCCATTAAGGAGAAAAATATAGAGTGCTACTGAAAATGTTAAGAAAATGAAAGAGGCTTTTCTCTTTCACCAATAGTGAAGCTATCATGTCTGTGCTTGTATTTTTAAAAATAAAATTAATTTTGAGAAAAATAGCCTCAGTAAATGCAGAACATCAGTCTCTAGGTAGAGGATCAGAAAGACCAGGAGCCTCAAACCTTTGTATAAAACTGGGAGGAAGAGGAAATGCATTATATCTTTTTTTCTTGTCAAGGGCAGTGACTTGGCCCTCTATAAGATTTAAACTTAAGTGCATCTCTGAAAGTACTTTTTCATTACAATTTTCTATGTTTTCATAAAAAAGGTACTTACTTCCCTCGCCTCCCTTTCCGGTGGCTTGCTATGGTTGCTGCATTGTTAGTGGGATGTCAGAAGGGAGGAAAATCTCATCAAACGCCTTCTCGCAGTCAGATGTTATATTTTTGAAAGCAAAGGAAAGAATATATGTGGAAACTTCCAAAGGAAAACTCATGGCAGCACTGCCTATGAACTCCCAGAATTGAAGACCCTCACTTTTTTAAACTTTAGTATGTTTGGGGGTTTTATTCATAATTCCACAAATATTGTAAAAAGATATTCCCCCCACCCCACCCCACCACGTTATCCTCTGCATGTGACTGCTTAGTGTGTTTCTTCCATAGCATTATCACTTCAGGGCAGTTTATTTTAGCAAATGAGACCAAGCCCTTAAAAAATACTGGACAGCTCACCTTACACTTATTGTACACTTAAATGAATGTTGAAACTCTGATCCAGATGGAATCTATTACAAGGGGCCTATTCAGTCCAATGAGGCCAAGATTTTTGCCTATCTTGCTTAAGTCCAGAAGGCCCATGGAGCAAAATTTGCAAGATGTGGCCAATGAGAGGTCTGCAGTCTGAGGAGGTGATGTTGGTGTAATGAGACATCCAACAGATGTAGTAACTTGCAAAGAGGGGGGGCAAAATAAGGGGGACTCAGTTGGAGTAGTGCCACAGTAACAGTCTCGGATGTGGTGATACCACAGAGCAGTTTCCCCAGTGGATATTGGAGCAGCTGGCCCCTGTTAGGATAGAGGCTTTGGGCGTGGACTGAGCTTCAGATGGTGGATGCAGCCCTCCAAGTCCCAGGCTGCAGGGAGTGACTGGAGCCTGCCTCTGATACTGGGAGAGACAGCCATATCCTGCAGGAGGTGTGCTGTCTTGGAGAAGCTGTGCCACCAAGGGGAGGAGTTACAGGAGGAAGTGAGCAGGCTGCACGGCATCAGAGGGAGATGAAAGGGAAACAGATGGGATCATGTCTGAGACTCAACAGCTTGAAGAGCTTCATCCTCTGTCTGCAATAGAGAAGCAGGCAGTGTTTAAGGTAAGTGTCTAAGGTAAGCAAAATCCCTGGAGAAGGGGAAGGATGGAAGCTGGTGACTTCTAGCACCAAGAGGAAGTCACTTGTCCCACCTAACAATTTACAACTTCAAAATGGCTCACTACCCTCAAAGTTCAAGAGGAGCCAGAAACACCTACGAGCAAAGGACCTGCTCCAACTAACCCTAAACTATGCAAGAGTACATGGAAGAAACAGTGGCTGCAGTGCCAATGAGATAGTGGAGCTCAAGACCCTGACGACAGGGAGGAGTGTGAAAAGCAAGCTCCCAACTCTGGACTACAGGAGAGCAGGCTTTGGCCTCTTCAAAGATCCACTTGGAAGAATCCCATGGGATAAGGGCTTGGAGGGAAGGGAGAGACAAGAAAGCAGGTTAATATTCAAGGATCACTTTCTACGAGATCAAGAGTTCCATCCCAGTGAATAAGAAGTCAGGAAAAAATGCCAGGAGGCTTGTGTGGGTGAACAAGGAGTTTCTAGAAAAACTCAAACACAAAAAGGAATCATACAGAGGTTGGAAGCAAGGAACAGGTAGCCTAGGAGGAATACAGAGACCCCATCCAAGCATCCAGGGATGAAGTTAGGAAAGCCAAAGCCCAAATGGAATTGGATTTGGCCAGGGATGTGAAAGACAACAAGAAGGACTTCTATAAGTACATAAGCAACAAAAGGAAGACTAGGGAAAATGTGGGCCCATTGCTCAAAGAGATAGGGGACCTGGTTACATAGGACGTGGAAAAGACTGAGATACTGAATTCGTTTTTTGTCTCAGTCTTTACTAGCAAGGCTTAGCCTTCAGGGGTCCTAGAGACCAGGAGGAAATTCTGGAGAAAGGAAGACATAGCTTAGGTGGAAGAGGATCAAGCCAGGGAGTACTTTAGCAAACTGGACATACATAAATCTGTGGGCCCTGACAGGATGCACTTACAGTTGCTGAGGGAGCTGGCAGGTGTCATTGCAAGGGCACTCTTAATAGTCTTTATTTAATCATGGCAACTGGGAGAAGTGCCTGAAGACTGGAGGAAAGCAAATGTCACCCCTGCCTTCAAGAAGGAGGACCCTGGGAACTACGGGCTGGTCAGTCTCACTTTGGTCCCTGGGAAGTTGATGGAGCCGCTATTCCTGGAAACCATTTCTAGGCACATTAAGGACAAGAAAATCATCAGGAGTAGTCAGCATGGCTTTGCCAATGGAAAGTCATGCTTGACCAACTTGACAATCTACAATGAAATGAGTAGCCTGGTAGATGAGGGGAGAGCAGTGGATATGTTGTGGTTTAACCCGGCTGGCAACTAAGCACCACGCAGCCACTCGCTCACTCCCCCCCTCCCTCTGTGGGATGGGGGAGAGAATAGGAGAAAAGAAAAAAAAGTAAGACCCGTGGGTTGAGATAGAGACAGTTTAATAAGAAAGAAAAATAACAATAGTGATAATAATAATAGTAAGAGAATATACAGAATATATATAAAACAAGTGATGCACAATGCAATTGCTCACCACCCGCTGACCGATGCCCAGCCCGTCCCGAGCTGCGATCACTCCCCCTGAGCCGCGATCACACAGCCCGAGCTGCAACCACTCTGCCCGCGACCCACCGACAGAACGACTAACCCCCCCGAGCATGACGTTATATGGTATGGAATAGCTCTTTGGTCAGTTTGGGTTAGCTGTGCTAGCTGTGCTGTACTCCCAGCTTGTTATGCACCTGGCCGAGCAGGAGAAGCTCAAAAAGTCCTTGAGTAGTCTGAGCACTACTTGGCAACAGCCGAAAACATCAGTGTATGATCAACATTCTTCTGGTACTAAATCCAAAACACAGCACTATGCTAGCTACTATGAAGAAAATTAACTCTATCCCAGCTGAAACCAGGACAGGATATTGTCTACCTGGACTTCAGTAGGGCCTTTGACACTGTCTCCCATAAGATCCTCATAAACAAGGTGTTGATATGTGGGCTGGATAAGCAGAGGGTGAGGTGGGTTGAAAACTGGCTGAGTGGCTGGGTCCAGAGGGTGTCCATCCTTGGAGATCTTCAGAAGCCACCTGGACATGGTTCTGGGCAGCTGGCTCTAGGTGACCCTGCCTGAGAAGGGTGTTGGACCAGATTACCTCCAGAGGTCCCTTCCAACCTCACCCCTTCTGTGATTCTGTAATGCTTGTGCATATAAAAAATGCAAGTTGTATTCTGAGGCTTACTGAAAGGTCAAAAAAGATAAGTGTGGATGAAGCAGAGAGTCTGAAAGAACCACACAACTATCACATTAACTCGAAATCAGAGTTCATGGCAGGACCCCAGAAATAAGACTATTTATTGCGGTCTTTGTGTTCAACTGGGAGTACTTCCTACTATTTTTCGTCTAGTGCAGAAGCTAAGCATGAGATCTGTCATTGTAAATTTGCTTTGCTCAGTTCTTAACTTTGACCTTCTGGTGTTTATAAGTAGTATCTATAATAGTCTGCATGAGAGAACAAAAATATGGACTGGGCACAGTTTTATGCATGAAATTAGAAATCCTCTTTTCCTTAATGGAGGTGATTCGTGCCACCAGTTGAAGGCATCATCTAACATGCATTTCTTGTTCC
>NW_009259685.1:289152-295684 GCF_000687185.1 Egretta garzetta
GCAGAAGTAAATTCAAGTAACTTACTCTCTTAGGTTTTTGTCACACTCAAACCTTGTTTTTAAATGAGGAAAAATATGGCTGCTGCCAAGTAAATAATGATGAGGATTCCTTTGCTTGCTGCAGAGACGGCAGCATACCATTGAAATCATAGCTGAGGCTATTCTTGGTTACGGATAGCGTAGGTGGTAGTATTTGAGGGACAGAGCCCAAAATCTAAACTAATTAGGAAAGCGTGTTTTTTCTGTTTTCCTGTTACAGTGGGAGTGCTCACCTTGATTTTTTTAGTAATCTCTCTAGTTTGGTGAAACAGATAGCATTTTATTGTGGCCATAAAACCAGAATCTAAACTTGAAACGTAATGGTCATTATTATATCAAAAAATGCACAAAGATGTAGATGTGTCTGAAGCTTTTCTTTGTGACAAAAGCAGGCTGTTATTTCAAATGGGAATGAACTGCTAAGTACTAAATCTGTAATAACAAAAAAGCCTCCTTAAACAGTTCTGTGTCATTCAACAAGAGCACTTGCATGAGGGTGTTATTTTTAGGAAAAATGACTTTAAAACATGTTGAAATATGCAATGGAACTGTCTACTTAAGACTGCTGTAGGCATTTGCATTCAACTCTGCAACTCATTTTTCTGTAGCCTGGAAGATGCTTTATGATGGTCTCTTCCTTCCAGTGAATCTGTCGTGATTGCATGTGTGTGGTGTATTTTCTTCATTTTCATGAAGAGTCAAGGAAGTGTAATCATGTTAATGTGAATGACTGCAGCTGAGCCTAACAATGTAATGCAGGATGATATAATGTGAACCCTCAAACCTCTTTTTGCACCCATATTAATGTAGCAAATACTAAAAAAATATTATAATCTCCATTGGTATTTCAGCATGTCTCCTCTTTGGGTATCTCAAAGTACAGTACAAGACTTGTGATACATTTGAGGTAGGAAGTTGTTGCTATTATATTCCTGAATGAGTTCTTTGCTGGTTTGCTTAGTTAACCTCAACAGTTGAATTTATTCTTCTGATTTAGTAAGTACTTGAGAGCGTGTTCAGATGGCCTCTTCTTTCTGAAGAGAGGGCTAACAGCTCAACATTTCTTAACTGAACTAACATTAAAACTTTGAGTTCTTTTGTAGTATGGAGCATAATGGAGTTGGACTTGCATTACTCAAATCCATTCTGAAATGTGTGGTTTAGGACCTTGCTTCTAATAGTTTGTTTTACACGGCAACTCTTGTATGTTTTTCAAAGTATTCTAGGAATGAAACCAGAAAGCATGTGTGTGTGCATGCACATGTATGTGCCTGCTTGGGGCAGATGTTGCCTTAGTCATCCACTGCTGGGGTTATCTGAATCCTCAGATGCACGAGGAAAGTTGGCTTCTCAGGTTGAACAGTTTTCGATCTTAAATGACACTTACTCAGTAGCTTATGAAGCTCTTGACTCATGCCTAGTGACATTGGTTTCTGGAAATACAGTTGAGGCTTAAAGTAGGTAATTGCAGGAATACATTTATGTACAATATAGCAACACTAAAGTTGATGCGGGGAAGGGCTACACGGGAATTTTGTCAGTATTTATGGCTTATGGATACTTAACTTTCATTAAACTGTAGTTAACTCCTTGAGCTGCGTTCCCACCAGGAGCTTCTGAAATGAAGTTCAGTTGGATCTTTTCAGTCTGTGAGTTAATCAACAAACGGTTATTTAGTTTATTTGTATTTGCGACGCTCTCCTTTCTTCCTTATGGTGGTTGTATATCCACTACTTAGATGATTACATTGAGGCATGCGTCTTCATTGTGCATGGCTGATGAGAACCCTTCCATCACGGAGGGTCTTTCAGACATGAGGCCGCTTCAGAGCAGAACAACACAGTGCTTCAGCTGTATGTGTTTCTTTCATGGTTACCTGGTGGGTGTTGTGTTTTTGTTGGTGTTTGGTTTTTTTGGTTTTTTTGGTTTTTTGTTTTTTTTTTTAACTTTACTTTCTTACTCTAAAATGTTATGTGGAAAACATTGTCTGACCTTTTTCCAGGACAAAAAAGTTGTGTTTTTTCAGTGTCCCTAGGTTACAATGTCTGGTATGTTGGGTACAGTAAAAAGTGAAGCAAAGTGTTGTCTTCAGATTGCTTTTCCTTAGTTTGAATTGGCTTCTATGAGTATTTTAGATTTCTCTTTACTTCCAGAGATTTGTTCTTACTGCTGTAAAGGATCATGAAGAACCAGATGAGCAAATGCCTGATGGATTTGTGATCTGCAGTTATCTGAAGAGCTCCACTTCCTAGCACTGTGTTATGATGCTAGAGAGATGGATTCTTTTTTTTTTTTTTACACCTTTCCTTCCCATCAAAACACTTATCTTAAAATAAAAAGGAATTAATATAGCTGTAAGCTCACACAATGCCTATTCCAGAGAGTAGGAAAATATTAACTCTTCTAATTGTAGCTCTGGTCATCATAGATGCTTAATCCAAATTTCTAAGACAGAAAGTGCTATCAACATTAAAACACCACCATCTGATACTACTCAGTGAACCGATTAGCTAGATTGCCCTGGCTTATAAAAAGTGAGCAGCATTGCTGCATGTTGGGATAATAAGTATAAACTGCACTGTGGGTCTGAGTTCACTGTTATGGACACACTGGACAGCTGAAGCTGCCCATGTGAGCAGTCAGAGTTTGTGGTATTCTTCAACTGTGAAAAGCATTTATTGTGTTGTGAGGGCTGGCCTAGAAAATCAATGCTGTTTTCTGTCCAGTCTGTTGCTGCTATTTTTCTAATATGAGAGCGTCTCTCTTTGTTTTCAAGATAATTCACAGGACTGCAGAAGCACAAGCCCCTAGGGTTCCAGGAGGCACTGAAGTACTCAAACAGGTATTCCTTGCTTTGCTCTGTGGTAGTAGCTGGTAAAATAAATGGCTATTGTGCTTTCGGTTACAGCCTTTCAAAATGCTGTAGTTGTGAACAATTCACATGCAAGGTCAGTGGAAATTTATTGGAATTATTTCAGAACTCAGAAGACCTGGAGAACCAGGGCTCTGAACAACACGAACTACTCTAGCTGCTCAACAGAGTTCCTCTGGTGACCAAAGGCATTACCGACCTAATTAAGGGTGGTGCTGGGAGGGAGCTGGGTTTCACTGGGGTGGTGAGGTTGCTCTGTTTCCTCAGGGGCTTTCTAGATCTTGGAGAAAACTGTCATATCAGGCCATAGGGAAGAGCAGATAAAAATTAAAATCAGTAGTCCTTGTGGAAACTTCAGTCTATCTGAATGACATTACATTCATACTTGAAAGTGAACTAAATTCATACAGCAGAAATATTGTTTATATTCTCTAGGATAGGATTTTAGAAGTTCTGCCAAACTTTATTTTCATCCTAATTCAAAACTGAAGTTAAGAAATATTTCCTAATCTCAAGATTTTGACAGTTAAAAACCCTTGTGATCTACTTACATAGAAAATACTTAATGTTTTGTGTTTGTATGCCGGTGACTATATTGCTTGCAGCATTTTATTATCATCTGCTATTGTTGCTGTAAAAATGAGAAGGTTAAGATCATTCTAAAAGTATTTGCACAGGGAAGAAAACCTCAGTAATAGAAGAGTACTTTGGTAAACTCTTGGAAGAAAAACAAGAGACAGTGTTGCAAAATTGAAAGAAAAATCAGGCAAAAAGCAAATGAACAACAAAACAGTAAACTCTTGGAGACAATAGGGAGAGTTACGAAAGTTTTATTTCATCCTGATTTATTATTATTTCCTAAACAGACAAACAAGGACAAGGTACTGATTAGAATAAAAAATAATTTAGGGGAATCTTTTCACCAAGTTGTGCAGGATATGTATGTATCCTCTTAGCTGGATGGGACGAAATCTATCCCGGTGATGGTATTTGGGATTTTGAAAACTGATTATGTTCCTAGTCCTAACATCTGCAAAGCAGGGTGAGGAGAAGGAAAACCAGAGTGAGTCTTTGCCATGGTTGACAGAGATCCTACTTTTTAACTGTTAGGTCATGGATAAAAGGTGGTAACTCAGGGCAGCTGAAGCCACCCATTTCACTAATGGTTTATATTGCTGTATTTCTTCAGTGATGTTTGCTATCATTGCTGGGTTAACAGTGGTCACCTCTGCCCATAGGATGTTAGTAAATCTTTTGGGTTGATAAAGTCTTAGCTGGTTGTCTCTCCCCTGCCCCCCCTTCCTGTGAGAAGCACTGTAAGCACTGTTCTTCTGCAGTTCTGCTCTCCAGAGAAAGTTGTACATTCAGACAAAACATTTTTGTGGTTTTATTTTTTTGTTACATTTGATCCATAATAAATAAATACTGGTTATATGCAACATAATTAAAATAATGCAATGGTATTTTTGTTATTGGAGTTGAAACAACACAAATTTAAAAGCAATAGCTATGTTTAGATTGCAGAAGTGCTTTGTGCTTGAAATATTAAGAACTTTAGTAAGACTTAGGGGGTGGTTTTTGTTTTTTATTTCTACCTTTACTCCTCCATTTTTGTTTAATACATCGGTTGGTAGGACATGCTAACCTCAAATCAAGTTCAAGGTTTGAAGACAATAGTAAACAATCATTTCTGTGGGAAGCAATGAGTATCTGCATCTTAAGTTATGCAAAACTACCGTTAATGTTTACCCAGGCATAAAGGAATATTCATCCTATCTACAGCACTAATACTCCAGTAGTTCAAGACTGTAGCCTGAGATCTTCAAGGATCTAAGAAAATAATGGGTTTTGGTGTCTGAAGTTCTGCAACTGATGTATGGCCATGCTGTTTGGGAGTGAGGTCATCACAGGTTGCATGTTCTGACTTGAACTTTGGATTTTCTCCCTTCTTCCTCTGTCTTCTCAGATCAAATCCTGTAATGAATTTTTTGTGATGTCATTAGTTCTGGTATTACTTTTTAAAACCTTCATGAATGGTAAGCTTTCATTTAAGTTTGGATTATCCCAGTATACATTTGTAGTGATTCATCTGGTTATAGTATATATAATAAAATAAGCTTAGTATTTATCTTTAAAAACCTAATATTAATGTTTAATTCACAAGTTTGATTCTTTGATTTCTTGCACATTTGGTTTTGGCATAATAAGATTTCGCATTTAGGCACCAATGTAGAAGAGTTTACAACAGCCCAACACTTGCCAGTCACCTCTTTTCATTTAGTCTCTGCCCTCTCTTATTGTAGCTAGTAGATAAGAGTATTTCTTGCACCAGGGTAGTTTTCCTTACTCTACATCTCATCAGATGCTCTTGGGATTTATATGGTATATTAATAATACCTCCCACTTATTTATGCTAACTCTTCCCTGAAATGTGAAGTGTGCAGTAGCAATTCATCCAGTATAGGTGGTCTCTAACAGGAAATAAAGGTGAGCCACCCATACTGGGGAAAAAATAAATCATTACCTGATTCCTACCAAAAGGCTATTTTATTAAATCTTTTTCACTCTGACTGCCCAGTTCACTAGTTTAGGATGGCAGGAGGCAGGGAACATGTGTCTCTTTCTTTTCATTTTTTGTTGCATACCCACCTCTACTCTGGTTCTTCCCTCCCTCCTTTGGACTTGGGTATCTCCCTATGAAAATGAGTTTCAGTGCAGCAGCTTTATAGCCCGCTGTGGATCCTGCCCTGACCAGGAGCACCTGTGCCCTTCTTGACGGAGGTACTACACTAATCTCAGAAATATGCAGTTAGGAGACTTCATACCCCATGGATATGCCATCTTAATTCCAAAGCTATCTTAACATTAGAGTATTTTTGGAATTGGGATATGCATCTGCCAGGTGTTGAACAGTTTTTAAAAAAAAAATTATGTGGCGGGGGAGATAAACTATCCAAATCCCCTCCTTTTATACAGAGCACTGTTACATGAGTATATGTTGGATGAGACACGATATTTTGAAATGTGGGTAACTTGTGTTTTATGAGATTCTCAGAAAAAATTCATTTTCTGAGAATGCTGTGTCTTTCTGAATAACTTTTTTTTTTTTTTTTTTTTTAAGTTGTTAACACTGGACACAGGGTTTTGGCACCTTCCACTCATTGAAATGCATTTCATTTTTGGAGTACCTAGTGGCAAGGGTTACTATTTTTAGCACTTCTTTTACTCTACTGTCTTCCTCTGCTTGTTCTGCACTAAGATGACATTGGCTCATTTCTATGCTTTCCTGGACCATTCCATTGACATTAAAGTTGAAAATGAACCTGAAGGTTTTAGTTGTTACCTCTGGTTTTAGGGAGTCTAATGGTTACTAGTTTCTCCTTTTGTCTAATCAAGTTAACAGCAGCCCTATGCTTTGAATTTATTTTTCTTCAAGAACAATAGCTGAATTTAATAAACTTGTATCTTGGCAAGAACGTAAGCAGGACTAAAACAACTGCACTGGTTTATGAGCTTTACTATGAGTAATGGGTCTGACTTGACAGTTTAGTTAACTGAGATAAACCCAACCTTATCCCTTTTGAAGACCAAGGTGCTAGGCTCCCCTTCTCTCCCCCTCCC
>NW_009259685.1:295801-303171 GCF_000687185.1 Egretta garzetta
CCCGCCCCGCCTTTTTCTTTTAGCTCTCTCTGACCATGTTCCTTCATGTTTTTTCCCACTTATGACCAAGTAACAGCCAGCAAATGGGGCTTGTCTTAAACAGGAGGATTCTGGGTATTGTTTGGCTGAAGGTGTTTCCTTTTTTTACGTTACTTCTTGCTACCTGACCCTCTTGAAGGAAGCAGTAATGTCTACTTATTTCTATTAGGAATTTGAGATATGCTGGAAGGAATTTTTGCTTCTTCAGTTCACTGTGCAAGTTGTTTCTGTAATTGACCATTAGCCTGTGTTCCAATGAGCCTTTTCTTCTCACCTCTTCATGCAGTAGGGCATTCGGTCTTTGCAGACTGCTTTGACAATTTCTTTTGTGCTTGTGGGTTTTTTTAATTAAATTAAATGAACAATTCTTCCTCATTGATTCTTTACAGTGACACAGACTGCTCTGTGCTCTACTGCATCTGCAACATTCAATGGGGGGAGGTGCTGGGAAGTGCCCTGGGAAGTGCTGGCAATAATGCCCCCTTTTTTTTAATCTTTGTTCTCTTCCTCTTTTTTTCCTTTACAGGGGCAATCCCAGTGTCTGTGATCCTTAAACATACAACCCCCAAACCAACCCTCCCACCATATTGTACGCAGTCGCCTCTGTTCCTGTAGAATTCTAACTGCTGTAACTCAAAGGGTGTCTATAACCTTTCCCAAAAGCAGCCATTACATATTGTTAAAAGTCTTAGTCTTCTACTTGCCTGTCATCCCTTCTTACCCATGAAGTCTTTGAAGTTCAGGTGTCTTAGCTTAAGCTAACTGTTATGGTGCTCCAGGAAACTATGCCACCTTCTAAAATGAATTTCAAAATCAAAGGCTCTTTCTACATCAAGTTTTTCAACCAGTAAGTCCTACCTTACATCATCACTGTAGTGATCTTGTGAAGAGATTGGTGTGACAACACAAGCCTGTAGACTAGAGGGACCAAGACCATGGTTGCAAAGTGATAATTGTTTGGATGGGGCACTTAATTTAATACCTCTGTGCCAAGATCTGTCCTACTTGTGCTGTGCCAGTGTCTCATAAAATGGCAGTGTTTAAGACTGTATAGGTCAAAAATCAACACTGTAAAGTCAATCTGGAACCTAATATGAGACAATTCTAGAGTCTGTGGCATTATGGGGAGATTCAGCATAAAGCTATTATAAGCCTTTGAAACAGACATAAATTTGCACTTCATCTTCAGGTCTGTACTATAGGGTTCTCCTTGTCTTGGCCGTTGCTCTGTAGGGACATGTGAATAATGCCAGAGAAGAAATTCTCTTTTTGTTAAATGCATAATGGAAGAGTGCAGTCTTAGTAACAGTGGTTTGCTGACTGAGATGAGGACTGAAGCAGATCCTTCAGTTCAGTAGCCGCAAAGAGGATTATGTCTCAGTGAATGCTGTGGAAGTGGTAAGACCTGTAGTGTTTCAGGAAACCTTTTCCTTTTTTATCCAAATCTGTTTAGCTTGGAAGGAGACTTGGGGAGTCTCGTTCAATTCACTGGACTTAGTTTGTGCAGTTAGTGTGTACTTAGATATGTGCTCATAATTGTATACCTAGTGAAGAATATTTAGTGGGGTTGTGCCAGGTAAACAGTCAGACCAAGCCAAAATCAGAGATGAGATGCTTTTATGGGCAGGTCTCTGGTTCAGGCATGCTTTTCTCAAGAGCAGTAGGCTATGTGTGTTGTTCTCACCTCTCAAAGAACGAGTAAACAAAAATGAACCGAGTGGTATCTTTGCCATTGCTCTGAAGGTTTTGACAGGAAGATGTATGTTTTGACTAAGCTTGACTGATCTTTCACTCTTGTATAAAAATTTACTTTCCTTATCTATCTTCTTGATAGTTAGTTGTCTCAGACTATTTAAGCAACGTGGCTCTACTGGTTTTGGCTGGGATAGAGTTAATTTTCTTCATAGTAGTTTGTATGGTGTTATGTTCTGGTTATTGCTGAGCAGCGCTTACAGAGTCATGGCCTTTTCTGTTTCTCACGCTTCCCTGCCAGCGAGGAGGCTTGGGGCGCACAAGAAGTTGGGAGGGGACACAGCGGGGACAGTGACCTCAACTGACCAAAGGGAGGAGAGGATGACATTGGGAGTGATGGTGTTTGTCTTCCCAGGTAACTGTTATGTGTGATGAAGCCCTGCTTTCCTGGAAAAGGCTGAACGCCTGCTTTGCTGATGTGAATGAATTCTGTGTTTTGCTTTGCTTGCGGCACAGCTCTTGCTTTACCTATTAAGCTGTCTTTATCTCAATCCACGAGTTCTTGCATTTCTATCCTGATTCTTTCCCTCATCCCACAGTGGGGGACTGCGTAAGTGGCTGTGTGGTGCTTAGCTGCCCACCGGAGTTAAACCATGACAGCGGCAAATTCTTAAAATGGGTCTGATTGACTTACACTGGCAGTGTGTTAAATACTGTTTTCCATGATCGTCTGCCTAGATATGCAGACCAGGACCCCAACTTGAGCCAATGCATTCTTGAGGATTTCACCTTCCTCTCATGTTAAGTTTTTTTTCAAGTGAGGTGGTGATAAGATCTAACACAAGTATTATTTATTCAGCCTTTATTCTAATGAAGTGGATGCAATATCCCTGCTCAAATAATGCCTGAAAACAGAGCAAGATTTTTGGATGTGGACTTAACAGTGTCTATGCTAGAGCATACATGCAATAATGTGCCTGGGTTTTACTGCCCTGCGTATCAGTTTCATAGGCAGAACAGTTTGCTGTATATTGTCTGCTGACATTTTTATGGGGAGTTATATTGGATGACTGTGGGAACTATGTTATGACATTGTATTACCTTCTGAAAGTGGTACTATTACTTATGTCAGGGTAGCTTACTTTGTAGTCTGGACACATTCCTTAGTGGCTAGAGCGCTAATGATTTAAAAATCATTTTATGTTTTAAAAGGGACTTGTGTGTATGCCGTCAGGCAAGTAGTGGTGGTCTTTTTGTCATCTGGTCTTGTCTCAGGCCTTCACTGAAAGGCCTGAGACAATAAATCACATTTATGTCAAAGGAGCTGAGTACCTAACCTTACTTCCTTGAGGTCTTATGTGAAAATGATTCATTTTTAATGATTTGAAAAAGGAGGCATGTGAATCTGCAGTTAAAAGGTACTGGCACAGTCTACCTGAATGTTAGGTGACTTTGTAACTAGCCAGCCGTAAATACCAGGCTAAACATAGTGTTCCAGCTACAGCTGTTGCTAGTTGTGGAAGATGTTCTGTAGTCAGCCTGGAATTTATTACTAAGAATCACTTAGTCTTCGATTTGCTAATCTCTGTGTCTTCAGAATAACTGCACTAAAAGCATAGAATGGACACTGTATTCAGGCCAGCTGATGATTGTTTTTCTTGCATCTGTCTCCATCTGTACTAACCCTTGTTTTCAGACTTTAGGAACCTGGGAGTATTTTGCCTCTGCAGGAAAAAAACCCCACAAAATACCCACGCTATAATCAGACTTTTAAATAAGTGTGCAAACACCTGCTGGTTGTGTTCATTCCAAGGCGCAGAAGTAGCTTTTGATGTATTTGGTAGTAGAGGAGGGAAGGAAGGTGACACATCTCACCTGCTGAGTATGAACAAATAAAGCGTATGGATATGTCATACACATATGTGCATGGTTCTTCACATTGTAAATCTGGTCATGATATTTGCTTGAGAGAAGGATCCGAGGTCTGTAGGAAGATTTTGGTGACATTTCTTAGAAATCTTTTGGCACAAGAGACAGAACTGAGGTCTGGTTAAGAAAAACACAAGCACTGTGATACATGGCTGAATGAGATGGTGACGTTGCTACTCTCCATACCGCTTGAAGACATCTGGTAGCATCTTGGGAGTCTGGTTGGCTGTAGAGATGGGCAGAACCCAGGAGCATTATTTTGATATTAGTTTGCCTAACCCTTACCTACTCAACTGTTGTCTTTCACCTATCCAGTAAGTTTTCCTCTGGACACTTGGAAGGCTGAAATTCTACTTCTGTAACTTCCTAACTTGTGTAATAACACTTTTGAAGGCTTAGCCTGCAAATGTCACTTTTCTGCTTGAGAAACCTTCTTTTAGGAATATCCAACTCTGCTGTGTAGTAGAAGGATTTATGCTTGGTGACAAAGGTAATTACTGAGGCATGGCAAAGCACCTTTACTTAAAAATTCAGTACTTTTACCAGGTAAAGAAAAGAAATAGTACAAGTAAATGAAGTGAGGAATGTTTATGAATTAGATGTGATATAAAGAAATTAATTTCTGACTCAGCACCCTGAATTGCTGCAAATATTTCTACATTAGAACTGAATTTCATGGGTGCCCTTGTCAATATTAAATCCTAACTATAAACACTATTTCTTGTATATAGGTTTGGAAGATGGTGGATTATTTAAAGGAAATGAACTAATCTGTAAGTAAGCATGCTCCTTTAAAGATGACATGTGGTTGTGTAGGCTATTCTTAAATGGGAGAAGCAAATAACAGGTGGCTGCTTGTAGAATTTTAAGAGTGAACAAGTTATTGTTCATTTGCTTTCTGCTTCATGAGTACTTATGTTGTCTTTGCCACATATCTATGACATATTAATCCCATTAGTCTTACTGGTTGACTCAAAAGGCAAAATTGTTTGTGCTCTTGGCCAGCCCTCCTAAAGGGGATAGCACTGGGAAGGTTATGAACCATGTTTGACTCTTAGTCTATTGTCCAATTCCAACTGTGTTTTTGGATAGAGCATTATCACTTCTTTACTGGTTATATAAACTCTGGGAACAATGCCATTACGACAGCAATGTCAATTAGTACTTTTCAGGAGTTCTTAATACCATAACTGGAATCAATAATAGAAGCCGTTCTTCCATATTCTTGGAAGAGATTTGGAAAAACTGGTTCACAATAAATGTACTAATGGTGAAGTTCAGATGGTACTCTGATCTATTTGCCACTTAAAATTGTAAGTGAGAGAAGAAGTAAATTTTCACTGGGAGATTTAAAATGGGCACAGCCTTTTTGTTATCTGATGGAAAAAATCCTTTCACTACTTTGTTCTATTTTCTGTCTAAATAAAGAAAATGGATGCTTGATCAGCTCTGCTTCTTTATTGAAAACAAAAAAGATAAGCAATAAAAATTTAATACTGCTTAAATGGACATTATTTTTTTTCCCCACCTTGTTTCAGTGCACTCTCAATTTCTAAGTCCTTCTTCTTCTCATTCCCCAAATTCAGTGTTAGTGCTCAAATCATTGGTGCTGTTGGATGGAATCAATAACTCATTATTCTTCTGTTTTTAGTGCACCTACATCTTGCTGAGAGATCAATTTTTCAAATATGAAATCCAAGAGGAAAAGATGATTGGTGTGTTAAATGTGTCAGGATGGTGGGGAAGATTTTGATAAGAAAAAAATCACTTCCAAATATGAGGAGGTGCCTTTCCTGAATGCTGCAAGTAGAACGTATGGGCTATTATCTCTCATATTACGATCAAGCACAAGAAATCCACAGTGTCCTACTCTTTTTGTTTAAAAGCGGATCATGTTACATGTTAATTGTTTGGAGAAAAAAAAGAAAGCTTAACTTCCTCTTCAGGAGTCAAGAAAACTGTCTCTCAACTTTCCTTACTTATTGCTACATATTGGTGCTGTCTCCCATTTATGCCCATTTGTTGGCAAGATGATATGTGAACAATTAACAAGCTTACAAAAATCTTTATTGAAAGAATAGCCTGATTCAGGAAGGAGAGGTGGAATTATAGGCCGTTCTAAGGGAATTTATTTTTAACTACCATCTCTGTAACTAAGGTTTTGTAGTATCTGGAGCTGTGGTTTTCAGCTTCTCTTAATTTGTGGACCCTTATGTGCTTTTTATTTTTTTTTTTTTTTTTTATCAGGATGATCAACTACAAGTTAAAGGATGATCAAAGTCTGAAAGCAGTGTTTTGGCCACGTGTATATTTCTCCTCAAATTCACCCTGAATGACTGAAAAATGGGAAGTGGTTAAGGAGGAAGGAGTGTTGGAAAAGATATCAACGCAGTGCTCTTAGTTGCAATTTATAGTCCTCTGTAAGTACATGCCCAATTGTCTTATGGAAATAGAAGAGCCATGTATGGCTGAGCAGTTTTTAAGATAAAGCAAATGAACATGGAATGTTCACTGGAATGTAGCTATGGATGGCTACAGGCTGTTCAGAAGGGACAGGAGAGGAAGGAGGGGCGGAGGCGTTGCCCTCTACATCAAGAAATCGTTACAGTGTGAAGAGCTGACCCTGAAGAATAGCCACGAGCAGGTCGAAAGCTTATGGGTCAAAATCGGAGGAAGAGGCAACAAAGGGAACCTGGTGGTTGGTGTCTACTACAGGCCGCCAGATCAAGGGGAGCCGACTGACGAAGCGTTCTTCCTCCAGCTCCGGGAGGCTTCACGCTCGCAGGCTCTTGTCCTGCTGGGGGACTTCAACCACCCCGACATCTGCTGGAAAACCAACATGGCAGGATGTAGGCAATCCAGCAGGTTTCTCGAATGCATTGAGGACAACTTCTTAAGCCAGGTAATAGACACCCCTACCCAAGGGGATGCGATACTGGACCTGGTGGTCACCAATGCAAGCGAGCTCGTCGGAGATGTCAAGATCGGAGGCAGCCTGGGCTGCAGTGACCACGCGCTGGTGGAGCTCACGCTCCTAAGGGAAATGACAAGAACAAAGAGTATAGTCAGGACCCTAAATTTTAGAAAAGCAAACTTCCAGCTCCTCAAGGAGATAGTCAGAAGAACTCCCTGGGAAACGGTCCTCAGAGACAGGGGAGCAGAACAGAGCTGGCGGATCTTTAAGGATGTGGTCCACAGAGCGCAAGAGCTCTCGATCCCTAGCTGTAAGAAATCAGGAAAAGAAGGGAAGAGACCGGCGTGGCTGAGACAAGAGATGCTGGTCGAACTAAGGAAGAAGAGGGAACTGCACAGGCAGTGGAAGCAGGGACAGGTATCCTGGGAAGAATATAGGGAAGCGGTCAGGTTGTGTAGGAATGGGGTCAGGAAGGCCAAGGCGCAGCTGGAACTGAACTTGGCTAGGGATGCGAAGAATAATAAGAAGGGTTTCTACAGGTATATCAGCCGGAAAAGGATGGTTAAAGAAAGTGTACCCCCACTGATGAGCAAGACTGGCAGGCTGGTAACAGCAGATGAGGAGAAGGCTGAGGTACTCAACGACTTTTTTGCCTCAGTCTTCACTGGCAACCTCTCTCCTCACCCCTCCCGAGTCGATGGATGGCATGAGGGGCACCGGGAGGGCAAAACCCCTCCTGCTGTAGGAGAAGACCAGGTTCGTGACCACCTGAGGAACCTGAATGCACACAAGTCCA
>NW_009259685.1:304008-317548 GCF_000687185.1 Egretta garzetta
TGGCCAGCAGGTCGAGGGAGGTGATTCTGCCCCTCTACTCAGCTCTGGTGAGACCTCACCTGGAGTACTGCGTCCAGCTCTGGAGCCCTCAGCACAAGAAGGACATGGAACTGTTGGAACGGGTCCAGAGGAGGGCTACAAAAATGATCCGAGGGCTGGAGCACCTCTCCTATGAGGACAGGCTGAGAGAGTTGGGCTTGTTCAGTCTGGAGAAAAGGAGGCTACGGGGAGACCTGATTGCGGCCTTCCAGTACCTAAAGGGGGCCTATAGGAAAGATGGGGAACGTCTTTTTAGTAGGGCCAGCTGTGTTAGGACAAGGGGAAATGGTTTTAAACTAGAACAGGGTAGGTTCAGGCTAGAGGTAAGGAAGAAATTTTTTACAATGAGGGTGGTAAAACACTGGAACAGGTTGCCCAGAGAGGTAGTGGAGGCCCCATCCCTGGAAACATTCAAGGCCAGGTTGGATGGGGCTCTGAGCAATCTGATCTAGTTAGCAGTGTCCCTGCTCACTGCAGGGGGGTTGGACTAGATGACCACTAGTGGTCCCTTCCAACCCTAAACATTCTATGATTCTATGATTCTATGATTCTAACATGAAAAATTAAAATCAGAGTACTATTGAGTCCTTAAAAAGAATTAAAGCTAAGTGTGTTCCAAATCTGAGGTAAGAAGAGGCAATAGTGGTTTACCTATTTTTCTAGTAGTGATCCTTTTTGGGAAGGAGCAAGACTCAGCAATAAAGATTTGCAAGTAAAGAGGAGAGAGAATGTCAATAACTTGTAGATAATGTTTCTGAACTTTGACTCTTCTCAGACTCAGTTATGTTCATAAATATAAATTTTGGAGGTGTTTCAGTCAATTGGCAAAATTATTTAAACCAAAAACTTTCCTTTTTTTTTCCTGCTTCCCCATTACTTTTATGTGCCATTATTTCTTTGACTTTTGTAGGAGGAAAATGCGGGATATAAGTCAGGTGGCCCTATGAAAATCTTGGACATGTTTCTTGCCTCCTGAATGCATTATAAAACAGCTGAATAGTACTACAGTGTCTTAATACTCAGCTCTACCACCTCCAAAGAACAAATCCTGTCTTGCTTTCTTGCTAGAAAGAAAAGCTTGTGTCTTGCAACTTTAACCAGTAGAAGATTTTCCTTAAGGTTGTACTAAACTAGTATTAGAATTAGAGGATTAGAAGTATTGGTTTGAGTCACTTGACCTTTGAGCTGTGCTTTACTCCTCATTAAATGTGCAACATCTGAATTTAAAGTTTGGGTTATTTTTGGATAGTTTTTTGGGGTAGGTTTTTTTACTGCCTAGGTTGTACCTGTGTAAATTGGTTAAATACTATCTTTTGTGTGTACTTTCAAGTTGTTGTTGGGGTGTGTTTTTGTAATCTTCTGTATAGTTTAGCTGAGAAGGCATTTTAAAGAAGTAGCTTGTGTTATATTTTACAACTGGTTGCAGAACTTACCACTTGTTTCTGTGTCTTGTGGAAAAAAACCTGAGATGAATTCATTAATTTGGCACAGTGAATAATCCTATGTCATGATTCATGTAGTCTTTCTAACAACTCAGCCTTGATTTCAGTGTATGCAGTTATTGGTAGATACCTCCAACATAAACTGTGTGAGTCACTATCAGTCTCGGGTTTGGTTGGTGGTGTTTATTTCTGATTCTGTGTGCTATTTGTGTTGTTATGTTGTCATTTTGTCTCTTGCGGAAAAGAGGAATGCTACACTCTCCTACTAATGAGAGTGAAGAAGCATTCATTCTAAAAATTCATAAGACTTTGGGGATTTGCAAGTTTTGTTTATACACAACTTGCTACTACAATGCTCCTAAATAACAACAAACAAACAGCTCCGTGAATCACACAATAAAAATGCCAGGTAATATTTTGTGGCTTGGAACTCTGTTCCAAGGTCCATAGCTTTGTTGGATGGCTCACTTTGACTCTTTTGAACAGTTGTAACTTAGCTGTCTTCTGCAAGGACAAGATACTGAAACACCTTAAGGGAAAGTGGCAGTTCACTTCCAAAATGTATTTCTGGCAGTGCATCCAGGCGATGTTTTTTCCATTCACCAGTGCTTCTCTATTCCTTTGTATCCATTAATTTTTTTTTCTTTTAGAACAGCAGCTGCTTGTATTGTGTCAGTGCTGCCAAAAGTATCAGTTAAACACTCCCATGTAACACAGAAATTTCCAGAAAGCTTATTCAGAAGGGCTGTAGCATATTTTAACCTACAACTGGAACGTCTTTGTATCTTCCCACTAGTCCATCGCTGAATAACTGCTAAGTACGTAACCTGTGAGCATGTTGGACCTTGCAGGCTTGCAGCCAGCTTTCTCTTCCCCCTTCCAGATTCTCTTCACTTACCTTACATATTTCAACCCATAAATGTGATTCTGAATCCTGTTTTAACATCCATCATGCAGTTCGCTGTCAAAACACTGAAATTCATTCCCATTGGTAGCTCTGTTCCTAAAGAGGGAGGAGAGCAGAGCAGTTCCTCCTAACTACTTTTGTTTACATTCGAGAGCTGGGGGGCATAGGGAGTAAGTGAGTTCATGGTAGGGAGAGTAACGCTTGCCTTGGATGTGCATTATGGTGGAGAGAAAGAAGGAATTTCCTGCTTTCTTTGGGGAATGCTTGTTGTAGCGTTGTCTGCAGAAAACAATGTTCTCTGTCACCCTGCAATATTGATATCGACACAGCTTTGGGAAAAAGGTATCCTCAAGGTAATAATAACTGCAAGAACGGCACTGCTCTGACCACCTCTGCCTCAGGCACAGCAAACAAGATTGTTTCCCCTGTAGGTGGCAGTAAGTGAGCTGTTACCATCATGACAGAATTTGGTAAAAGAAAGATTTCTCCTTTTTGTCTATGTGGCATAATTGTTCCAAACGTATATAAGCATCCACTCCAGAGCAGACCAAGGCCCAGATTAAGGTGGAGTGGGGAACCAAGGAGACAACTCATGTCAGAGCAACCACAGAGGGTTTAATTTGCTGTTCCAACCCAACCGAGGCAGTGTGGCTTGCCTCTCTGCTCTGCACAAGACCTGCAGTAGGACTGCAGCGCAGCCAGCTGCGTTTCGCACATTGCTGCTACCCCAGCAAGGGCAACAGTAAGCTCACTCCAGAAGGGTACTCTCATGCTAGGCTGATGGATGGTTGTCTAGGAAAGGTGCAGCCTCTCCTACAGCAAACAATTCTGGGAGCATTTTTCATTCTACACAGGACTTGTTTTCTTTTATGTGTCCTGCATTGAAAGCACTTTAAATTTAGCTGTTGAAGTACAGTGCTTTTTAAGGGTGCATTTTAAGTAACAAACTTCAGAGTAAGTGCAATGGGTGCCTAGCAAGCACAGGCACTGCAGGCTTCTCTGAAGGTTTTCCTTCAAATTTTGTGAAGTTTGCAGTAATGTGCATTTGTTTCCTAAAATTCAGGGACAACGCTGCAGCCACTTTACTTTTATTTGGGTGTGGCAGTTTGGGATTGGTTTTGTGTGGGTGGTTTTTTTTTGGGTTTTTTTTTTTTTCATTCCTTGATAACTACAAATGTTTTGATAGTGATAAATGATTCTGAACTACACTGGACTGCTCCTTGGGTAAAATTAATTTATGTATTTTTGAACTTATTAGCCCTGTGATCATCAGATCAATGACAGCTCTCTAACTACTTGTTTAAAATTTAATTTGTTCAAAAAGCATTCTTCCCATTGCCACAGCTGCATCTGCAACCACTTCAGAGAGTATTTAACCAATTGGATTTTTCCTGAGACATTATTGTGCAGAATGTTGAAGCAGTTCTAGGTAGCTCTCCCAAGGGCCTGTTCTGTGCCATTCTGGTTTAGCCAGCTACTGTTTAGGCAATGGTTTTCTGTATTACAGGTATTCTGTGTGTAGACCAACAGAACATAGAGGCATCGGCATTAAGGAGTGCATTTCTATAGAATTTACCTCCAAGATGTTTAGACAAACCTAATAGCACTTTTCCATCTTAAAAAGAATGGAGTAAGTTTTCTCTACTCGGCAGTGGGACATCTCGACATTTAAAAGAGATTTTTTTTTTTTTCCCTTTTTGTGGTAGAACCCAATTATCTGTTTAAATGTGGTGTCTATTTTAATCAATTTGTTTTGGAAGTTGGGCAGAAGCATGGCGAGAGAAGAGCACAGAATATAGGAGTAGATATTTAATATGCAAATACACTGAAGCCCCCTGTTTCTTAAGGACCATAAAAATACTGTGGTTGATGTGAGCCGCAGAGCAAAAGGTCTCTGAAAAAGGTAACTACTCCATCAGCAGTCAATTAAATTTTGTTAGATACTTGTATGTGGTAGCTTACTGAAGACTTGAAAGCATAAGAACTCAGCTTATGCTTTGTTGTGTTGACTCCAGACATAGCAAAGTTGCAAAGTAGGTTGACACCTCCTTTCCTTATCAGTCTGTGCTAATTCTCCAATCCCTGTGAAAGATTGACTGTCCAATCCTTGAGATACTTTTAAGGACAAGTATTTTAGTTTTCAAAAGATATGATTGCCCCAGATTGTAAGTATTTAAGAAACCAGTGCCTCTGGAAATGAAAGGCCATATCCCCCATGCTGAATAACAGAAACTAAATATCAGGGAGTTTTATCAACGTGCTGCGCTTATTTTTAGAGAATGGACTGTTTGTTTCCAGCAATGTGCAGTTACGGGCTCGGTACTAGTAAACCTTTCTCATTAAGTATAAGGAAGGTTATTTGGTTTGATGACAAACAGATTTCATCAGACCCTTGCCTTTTGCTTTTGTCAGTGTGATCTGTGCTGTCCAAGGGGAAGGCATTGTGGAGGCACTTGCCAAAACATGACAGCAGATGCTTCTGCAAATTAGGTTTTTCCAAAGTAATGTGACAGGATGAATCTGCTCACAAAAGTATTGAAGTAAAAAAGCAAAACTTTAATCAAGTATGTGTACCAATATAGCGTGCCATAAAAGATGATAGCTTTGGCTTTATATTGCTATAATTCACTCACTGGTGAGTAGTACGTTTTTCTGAAAGTGGCATCATAAGAGTAGGCAATAACAGATTGGAAAGGCCATTTGACAAACCAAGAACTTCAGGTGTCTGTTTATTATTGGCATTCTCCTTTCCTCTCTCAAATAGAAAATAATTTTCTTTCTGTCATTCTCAAATCTCCATATATATTGCTGAGGGTAGTCAAATACCTTGGCTTCAGGTCCCAGAGGTATTCCTCTCCCCTGTCTGCTAGCTGTTTCCAGATCCTGTGAGGCTGAGCCTGAGCTTCCAATCACTGCACACTCACAATACAGGCACAACTGGTTGTACAGAGATTAAAACAGGTGGGAGAAAAACACTTTTACAGACATCCACAGAAACACAAACAGCATCCATATAAAACACGAACAAAACTACTGGCCTGACCTGATCCTCCTCTCTAGCTAAATTGGTTATAACATGCCCATGGAATACACAAATACATCCACTCAGCTCATAAACATGGTATTACTAATGGGATTACCTTGGTACTGCTGGTCTTGGAAGGTCTGACTCCCGAAAGATTCCTTACTCTCCCCTCCAATTATCAGCTGAATTTTGGCCATTTCTCAGCTAACTCCCCCTTAACCAGCTGTGAAATCCAGCTATCCCTTATGGTGCTTTCAGTAACATGTGTTAACTGCTTGATGATACCCATTTATGTCAAGCAATTTCTTATATCACCTCCAGTAGTTTCCCATGTACTGTTCAGTTAGCGAACACTTGGGACAGGGACTATCTACCTGCAACCTTAACAAGGTTTTTTTTTTTTTTTCCCTTTTTTTGTGCTCACTTTTAGTATAATACTAAAGGTTTCAGCTTAATTCCAGGCAGTTGTTGAGGGACATCTCCCATGTGAGACTGTCTATCTAATCTGCACTATTATGTATCAAGTAGACACCATGTGCATGACTCAAATTTTTGATAAATTAAATTATTTCATGTCCATATATGAGGTGATTTGTCTTATGTTGCCTGTCAATCTTAGATGAAGCATTTGACTGGGTGTGAAAGAAAGTAATGGCTACAAAAGTAATGAAGACCAACTGCAAATCATTGGATCATTGTAACCAGGTGTAGTACCTGTTTTATTGACAAACTGCTGGTCTTAATGCTTCCAAACTCTTCCTGTTCCCTACTCCCTTTCAGTTTGTCAGTTTAGCTATAACAGCAGCATTGAAACAGATTCTCTGGATTACGTTTCTTAATATAGTGTCCAATATCAGTATTTTTGTTTTAGTTTATGGGATCTGTATTTCAGAGAGAGAATTATTTAATACGTTGGGAAATCCAGGTGATTTCTCAAAAAATTACTGTGTAGGCCTTAAAACTGTTCTGTTTCCTGTATCACAAAGTTAGGCTGGGCAGAACACAATCTAAGAAAATGAATATCAGAGCAAACAAAGTATTTTTAATACTTCTTATGGTTGTGAAGGGAAGGCTTAGGAGGGAGGATGCAGTGAGAACAATTGGAGTAAATAGTCAAAAATCAGTATTTTGTTTAAAAATAATACATAATTATGCATTTATTCTAAAAATATGAAAAATCTACATGATATTTGGTAAGTAAGCAAATCTCTTTCAGCAGATGTGAGGATGCTCTTCATCTAAATTGTATAGAATTGTATGATATTGCTTGGCATTCTATATCTTCCTGTAATTATTATTGAGATTTGTACTTCCTTGCTTGTTTAGAGAAATTTTGTAGTTTATTTGTAAAACTTACCATATTCTCATAATCTTTTTAATGACCTTAATTATCTTCATGTAAGCTTTATGTACCAGATGACAGAAACAGTTTCTGAACATCCAGTTTTGTCTCTTTTTTTTTTTTTTTTTAAATCTGGATTTTGACTATAGAAAACTCTTGCTGATGTATTACTGGGTATATGTAGATTGCACAAATATATACCCCTCTCCCCCCCTCTCCCCCGCTTTCTTAAATTAAAGTATCTGAAAGTACCAGAAAGAGAAAAAAAAAATACCAAAACCCAAAAGCTGTTAAAAATAGCTTTGCAGCAGCATAATTGGATGAGGAAAAAACTTCCCCAAGTTTGGTTTAATCTAGAGTTGCTTAACTAGCTTAAGTTGGCTTTGGTTGAGGTTGGTGGCAGAACAAATACACAGCTGTTGCCTCTGAACTTAGGTTAAACTTGACTCAGTTTCTAACAAAAAAAGCTGCTTCATAGGGCATTTTCCTTCAAATTTTATTAATTTATAGAAAATCAACAATCAATATTTTTTCATTCTTAGTAAGGTTACAAAAATCAAATGTGCATGCTTTCTCACTGACTAATTTTATGTTTCTTACACTTGAGTTTTCAACCCTTTAATTACTTCAGTTCAAATATGTCAGTTCTCTTAAGGCTTTACTTCCACTTTATGATCTTTTTGGAATATTGTCAACTTGGGAATGCTGGGTACATTATGTAATAATGATGAATTTTTAAATATTAAATAAATATAAATATTAAAACTTAAAAAATCCATGTAGCTTTGACTGTCTACATCTTCTAAGCAGTAAAATACAATCTGATATTGCAGATGCAAAACAAAAATTGATTTTTTTTTTTTTTAATAAGTTACTCTGTTGGTTAAACAGATTACCTAGCAACTCTAAACTAGTGTGGTGTTTTTCTTTTTTTTTAAATAGACACCATATCTTTTTGCTAATGTAACATGAGATTAGGGGAGAAGATCTAGGAAAAGAGAACATATGTTTTAGAAAAATATGTCACTTTTCATAACATGAACAAGGCTTATTTTTGATAGGCTTGAGAAAATTTCTGCAATGAGAGAGGTAAATAATTAAAGTGGTTCTAAGAATATTTAGATGCAAGGATCCAATATGCAACCTCCACTCTCCATCAAGTCAATGCAAACTGACCACTAAAAAGAGCTGGGTCGCTATGGGGCATGGATGAAATACTGCAATATGAACCTGCTACTTTATTCAGTAGGAATGTTTCAATCTTTCTCATCCCAGAGGGAGCACTCTATTTCTCAGTGGTCAGGAATGTATAATACATGGGAATATTCATATTAATTATTCAGGAAAAGAATGTTCATTGCATTATGGGGAAGTCTGACTTACATTACCACATCGTCCAAGATAGACATATTCTTGATCAGTTTTTTCAGGACATATATTTTTGAGAGAGCTACCCATTAAAAGTACTTCTGCAATGAAGGTAAGTGTATTTGTGGAGACACAGACACTAATAAATAAACTAAGATTTCCATTTGCACTTTTAAGTAGGGTAAGTGTAATTCTGGAAAATCTTACAAGCAAAAGAACTATAAGAAGTATCTTCAGGTGAGAGAGACTTTCTGCTGGGTTTCTTTCATATGATACCTGTCAGATTTCCTCTTTCCTCTAGGAGGAAGAGCTAGAAGATAAATGAGTCTGTATCAGCATCTTGATGTCAGATCCTCTTGCTGTCCTTTAGCTCTCCAAGAAATAGTTTGTGATGGGTTTGGTACAGTGCACCTTAGAATGGTTTAGTGGAACAGTTTCTTTTCCAATTGATGCATCAGATTGGAGTTCCTTGGGCTCCTTTGCACGTTATGGTTCTAGGTTTACACTTGCCACTATTTGTTTCTCCTATTGTCCCACTGTTGTTGAGTTTCTGTGATTATCATATAGATCCTTGTGCAAGACTGGTCATTTCCTACTGCAGGCAGACTGTTTATAGAGAAGATGCAGTTTCAGGTTTTCCTCCTGCTCGCTTGATTATCTGATATCACTACTCATACAAGACCAGAAGCACCCTTGCCACTTTGCGCCTGGAAAGAACGGCTCTTGATGTGCTCTCTACTCACAGAAATCTGATGCAGCATTGGTTATTGGTGTCTTCTGCTTCCATACTTTCTGTTATATTTCTGCAGTAATTTCTTGGACCAACAGAAATCCATGATACAGTGTATTGAAGATGTCATGTAAGAGAAATTTGTCATAACAGACACCTTTTGCATGGGTAGGATCAAACAAATAGATATTCTTGCAAAGATAGTCAGAGATGACTTTTCAGCCTGAGAAGGTTCGGGGGGATCTTGACATGTATAAATACTTGACGGGAGGGAATAAAGAAGACTGAGCCAGGCTCTTTGCAGTGGTGCCAGTGACAGGACAAGAGGCAACAGGCACAATTTACACATATTAAGTTCTACCTGAACACAAGAAAACACTATTTTACTGTGAGGGGGGTCAAGGAGAGGAACAGATTGTACAGAAATGTTATGGAGTCTCTATCCTTGGAGATACTAAAACTTGACTGGACACAGTCCTGGGCAACCTACCCTAGCTAACTCTGCTTGAGCAGGGGGCTGGGACTGCATTATCTTGAGGTCACTTTCCAGCCTCAATGATTCTGTGATTCTGACATCCCTGATCATAGCTACCACAATTATTTAATTTTTTTACCTAGTACATCTTAAATTATAGTTCAATTAACACATGGATTTAAAGGCGATGAATTTATTTTTTTGTACTTGATGAGAAAGATTTTATTATTAAGCTGTAGAAGTCACCTGGAATCTGCAAACCAATTTGCAAGAGAAATGCATGTTCTTTTTTTACCAGCTACACAAAGTGTTCTGAAAAGGTAAATGATTACAGTCTTTCTACAATCTTTTCTTTCTAGGACTTCAGTCAGGATGTTTTTGTCTATTGGAGTAAGCTAGTTAGAAAAATTAATGTGCATTCTGTCTCTGATTTTGTTACCTTATTTACATGTCAAAATATAGATTGGGTACCTATATGCAAAATACCTGCAGTAGCTTGAGCACTTTTCTGGTCTTAATATTGTCCTTCTTAAGAAGAAACAACATTAAGCAAATAGTGCAAAATGCAAAATACTTTTACAAAGATGGGGAACAAGTCTTATTTCTCATCTATTCTGAAATCAAAGGATTATTTTCTTGGTACTGGTATGATGGGCTAGAAGAGTGCATTTGAGCCAAAAGCTAGAAAGTTTGCTTGATAGTAGCTTTATTATTTATGCATTTAACATTTCAATGGATCCTGGACGCTCCCACATATTCATTGCGTAGACTTGTGTCAAAGAGATGATTCCTTTCTGGCAGCTCATATTTATTACTGTAAAGGTGTTAACCTCAGTATTCTACTTATTCCTGTTCTTCACACTGTTTATGCCACCTTTTCTTTTTTCTTGCCAGTATGAAGGCAATCAAAAATTAAAATGCATCTACAGTAAATATCAAGTCTGCTGTACTCCTGAAATGCTAAGTAAAACTTTGAGAGGGGAAAGAGAGCAAAGGCTGTTTATGGTGGGTTTTCTGGTGAGATGAAAATACCTCTTTGATGCATGTTTGTAATGCAATGTTAAAGCTCCCTGGGAAGATGATATAGTAGAGCGTGGGTTAGATCTCCATTCTAGACTTTTCTGCTAGACATCCCAAACCTTTCTTTACTTGGAGGTGCGAACCTAACTCTTTTTACTGTTTCTGGAATATTGCAAATTAGCAAGACAAGTCCAAGGCTGGACTACTAATTCCTTTCCTGTGTTGTCGTTTTGTAGCCCGATGTTTTTCTTAACAATGATTCTGAAACAGGGGAGCTAATTTGGTTTGGGCGCAGCACTGATGTGTTCCAGGTTACTGTGTGGGTGCAGATAGGAAGGCTGCAGTAGACTTTGCTGTCTTACTTTCTGTGGTTATTATAAGCAGGTAAGAAGCATATTAAGTGAGTGTAGAGCCAAAAAAGAGCTTTTCTTTTAGTGAATCTCTGTGTAGAAGGTTTCATATTTCTGGACTGAAAATGAGTTGAAGAATTATTAAATGCGTGATAGATAAGAACTTTTGAACTGTGTTCACCAATGATAATGCAAGGCCAAAGAATGTGCTTTGTGAAAAGATAGCTAATACCAGTGTGCTAACTCTATGCACCGTGTTACTACTATACGAACAAAACTTTTAACAATTAGCTTTATGTCCAAAAAATTATTTTATCTTGGACAAACAGAATATGAGTGTATTGAAGTCAAAACATAGATTGGTTGAAGGAGAGAAGGGAACAGGACGGTTCTTAATGCATCTGCAAAAAGAATGACGGTGACTGGATGTAATGTCATCTACAGAAAATGAAACCAGTTCGACCCTTGGATGCTGAGTGTACACAAGCAGGTTTGCTGCAAACATTCATATCTAGCCACCTCTGAGGCAATGGGCATATTTCATGAGGTCTTAAATAGTACATAAGTTTGTTGAGAAGTAAGATGAACACCAAAACCAATGAATGAATTCATATCCTTGACTTAGGATGGACTGACCTACTCTCATAAATGTAAAAAATGTTGAAAAAAACAATCCAGAATGTAAACTTTTCAACGTTTCTGGACTTGTGAAATAAATGGCTGTGAATGTTACATAGGCTTTAGGTAGGATTTAATGAGGAAAAAACTGACATACTTTCAGATAGTGATTATGTATAGTACTAAAAAGTAATGAAATATTTTCCAAGATGTTCTAGGAACTGCTTGATTTTTCCAAGAATGAAAAGCAAGTCTTTTTAAAAGCTTTGTAATATTCTGATGGGAACAACTGTTTGCAGTATTGCTTTAAAAGGACAAGAAGAAACTGGGATATTTATTAAGAAACCTATTTGTCAAGAAGAACCTACTGGTCAAGCATCCATGTTATTTTCTAAGATTTAGCTTAATTAAAATGGAAATACTGCAGTTAAAGCTTTTCCTGTTGTTTTCTTTTAGTATTAGATTACTATATTCTAAATACATGAGTCATAAACAGCATTACTTTGACTGAATTACCAATTAATTGGACAATAACAGTAGCTAAAGAGAGAATCTTAGTGTGCATCTTAATATTTGAAACTATGGTTCCTTTTTTTTAAACTTGGATTTTTTTAATTGGAAGAATTGAATGAATTGTGAGCACATTGCTTAAGTTGTTGCTTATCCGATGCACTGCATATTTGATCTTTCTGCTTGATTGTGATAAAATTGATATATGATTGTTGAGAAGTAAAAAAAAAAATAATTTTTTTTTAAATCAGTGGTTCATTTCCTTTAGAATTTTTTAACTCATCAAAAAGATAGTTCTGACATAACGGAAAAATTTAAAGTCACTGGGCCAGTAGCGTTTTAATATAATACAGTGTAAAACTTGAAAGCTGGAGCATGAAATGCAGAAGTTCAGTTTGCCCTCTGTTTCTCTGTTAGTGTTTGTGTGGATTGAATTCATGTTTCTGCTGAATTTACTCTGCAGTTGTTACTCCTTGTAGTAGTGATATGTATCATGTGCTATCTGGGCAACATAGATGGTTTAGTGTCTTAGTTTAATGCATAATAGAGCAGCATCTCTATAAACCTTACCAATGGGCTCAGTAATAGGCAAATGGACCCAAGGGGAATATATTCATTTATTAAATTAAGTTTTATGAATGTTGAGATTGTGTAGCTTCAGAAACTTGTCAGTTAACCATTAGAAATTAGTGTTTGTTGTTGAGATGATTTATTGGTTGAGAATGTAGTGAAGTGTTAAGCTCACTGGATTCAAACACCTTTGATTTTTGTCCTGCAGTCTCCAAGAGGAGCAAAATGAAGCCAAGTAAAACAGAGAGACACCAGTGGTATTATCAAGCAGTCCAACAGGCATGGAGAATGCTTTTTGTGCCTTGTGACATTAAATAAGTTATATTATTTGCCCGTGGAAGATCAGACAATAAGATGAGGAGATTATCAATCCCTTGATCAATCGATATGAGTATCAATCCCTTGATCAATCAGCTATCTCAATCAAGGAGATAGTCAGAAGGACTCCCTGGGAAACGGTCCTCAGGGACAGGGGAAAGGAACAGAGCTGGCAGATATTTAAGGATGTGATCCACAGAGCGCAAGAGCTCTCGATCCCTAGGTGTAAGAAATAGGGCAAAGAAGGGAAGAGACCAGCATGGCTGAGACGAGAGATGCTGGTCAAACTAAGGAGGAAGAGGGAAGTGCACAGGCAGTGGAAGCAGGGACAGGCATCCTGGGAAGAGTATAGGTATGCTGCCCGGTTGTGTAGGAATGGGGTCAGGAAGGCCAAGGCGCAGCTGGAACTAAACTTGGCAAGGGATGCAAAGAATAATAAGAAGGGTTTCTACAGGTATATCAGCTGGAAAAGGATGGTTAAAGAAAGCGTACCCCTGCTGATGAGCAAGACTGGCAGGCTGGTAACAGCAGATGAGAAGGCTGAAGTACTCAACAACTTTTTTTGCCTCAGTCTTCACTGGCAACCTCTCTCCTCACCCCTCCCGAGTTGATGGATGGCATGAGGGGGACCAAGAGGGCAAAACCCCTCCTGCTGTAGGAGAAGATTGGGTTTGTGACCTCCTGTGGAACCTGAATGCACATAACTCCATGGGCCCTGATGAGATGCATCCCAGAGTCCTGAGGGAATTGGCTGATGTAGTCGCCAAGCCCCTCTCCATGATATTGAAAAGTCATGGCAGTCAGGTGAAGTCCCTGGTGACTGGAA
>NW_009259685.1:317676-318059 GCF_000687185.1 Egretta garzetta
TCATCTATCTGGACTTCTGCAAAGCCTTTGACATGGTCCCCCACAACATCCTTCTCTCTAAATTGGAGAGAGATGGATTTGATGGGTGGATTGTTCAGTGGATAAGAAATTGGTTGGATGGTCGCGTCCAGAGGGTAGTGGTCAATGGCTTGATGTCCAAATGGAGACCAGTGACAAGTGGTGTCCCCCAAGGGTCTGTACTGGGACCAGTCCTGCTTAATATTTTCCATCAATGATATAGACAGCAAGATTGACTGCGCCCTCAGCACTTTTGCAGATGACACTAAGCTGAGTGGTGCGGTTGACACACCAGAAGGGTGGGATGTCATCCCAAGAGACCTGGACAAGCTGGAGAGGTGGGCCTGTGTGAACCTCATGAGGTT
>NW_009259685.1:318141-325789 GCF_000687185.1 Egretta garzetta
GATTCTGCCCCTCTACTCTGCTCTGGTGAGACCTCACCTGGAGTACTGCGTCCAGCTCTGGAGCCCTCAGCACAAGAAGGACATGAAAATGTTGGAGTGGGTCCAGAGGAGGGCCACAGAAATTATCCGGGGGCTGGAGCACCTTTCCTATGAGGACAGGCTGAGGGAGTTGGGCTTGTTCAGCCTGGAGAAGAGAAGGCTGCGGGGAGACCTGATTGCGGCCTTTCAGTACTCTAAAGGGGGCCTATAGGAAAGATGGGGAAAATCTTTTTAGTAGGGCCAGCTGTGTCAAGACAAGGGGTAATGGTTTTAAACTAAAACAGGGTAGGTTTAGACTAGATCTAAGGAAGAAATTCTTTACAATGAGGGTGGTGTAACACTGGAACAGGTTGCCCAGAGAGGTAGTGGAGGCCCCATCCCTAGAAACATTCAAGACCGGATTGGATGGGGCTCTGAGCAACCTGATCTAGTTAGCGGTGTCCCTGCTCCTGTGGGGGGGTTGGACTAGATGGCCTCTAGGGGTCCCTTCCAACCCAAAGCATTCTATGATTTTATGATTCTATAAATTTATTTGCAGGCCTCTGTCTCTGAATTGGCAAAATCTATTATTGCCAAAGCATTTTGTTTGCCTTGTTAGAATACTCAGTATTAATTTCCTTGTCCCATTTCAGCGTCTAAACAGCATTTCAGCCAGCAGCACTTCTATAAAACAGCTGAGTGTCTATTTTATTGATAATCCTGAATTTGCACAATATTAAAGTTGCGAGATGGTGGAGGGCTAGAAAATCTGCTGGTTTATTTTATTGCTGACAAAGAGAGCTTATCCAGACAGTTGTAACTGTGTTAACCCCTTTTCATTACCAAATTTCAATAGTATGGAATTTATTGTAATAATTAAGACAGGTGAAAGTCAGATTTGATATGATAGTTTTCAAGGCAAGGTGTTTGCTCTTCTGTCTTGTTTTGAAAAGGGATAGACTATTTGTCAGGAGGGCAGATGACAAGGTATGTAATGGGGGCAGGTGAGATGCATAACTTGATTTTCATGTAAAGAGTGCTAGATGGAAGGGAAACCACCGAATCTCAAAGTTTAAAATTGCAACAAGATTCAAAATAGTCACTCCAAGCAAACCTCAATGTTAAATCTGGAGCTGTCATCTAGGGGATTTTTCTAGTTGTTTTCAGAAAACCTGTGAAGAGAAAAAGGATGGAGTATCATGGGTGGGTGTGAAACTCTCTTTCAGGCTTGATGGAGCTTTGTAGATGTGCACCAAAATCCATATGCACAGAGCAGTGATTTCCATAACTGTCTGTAATAGCACATAGAATGCTGAAGTGTGTGGGATACTCAATGGTTAGCATCAAGTTATGCAAGAATGAAGGAAAAAGATATTTTGGGGTCACTGAGTATGTTAGCAGTGATTGAACAGGCCACGTGAGCTTCTGTTGACAAGATAATGCAAGAGAAGCCAGCCAGCCACTTCAGTATTCCATAGGTATACTGTCTTCCGTACCACTCTCCCTCAGCAGCAATGTAAATAAGGCTAACGCATTAAGAAGTCTGACATGGGAGTAATATGATTAACATTAGGATAAACTGGTTTTTTTATTTGGGTTACCTTGTTGTGTTTATTTTAATTTGCTGTAACACGAAAACAAAACAACTTAAATAAAACTGAAAGAAAGAATGACTTTTAAATACCTGGGTCCAGGATTTGAATAACTTTTCAAGGAACAGGTAAGATCTAGGATTTACAACAGACAGTTATTAGAAGTATGTGAAAGAATGTAGAGAGGCGCTAGTGGAGAGATAAGGTTCTAAGTCAGCCAAAGTAAATGCTGCAGAAAGATTTCTGAACTTCAGTTTTTCTCTAAGAGGAAAAATTGGTGCAGGGGAGCACTGCAGCGGCCTATGCTGAGGCATTTACAGCCCCAAAATGGGTTTCGTGAGTATCTCAGTCATGCCTTTGGGGGGATGGGCAGCTAGTTTATCCCTGCCTTGTGAAGCCTATTTGAAGGATGCAGAGGCGTGATGTCCATGGCTCTTCCTCTCTCTAGTGCATGGAGCACACGTTCAATATGCAGGAATATAAGCTTTGCTTGGTTTTTTCCCTGCACCCATGTACAAAATGAACTGAAAACATAGCTATAAGCTAGTTTGGGGACGAACATGTGTGTCTGTGTTTTTCAGCCATGAAATCAAGGTTTACAGACCAGAGGTAACATGACAGAGGGAACCCTACTTGTAGCCTGCTCAAGCGCTAGAAGGAAAATCTGGGTACCAGCATGGCTTCTGGCATTTTTTTGTGGTGAATGTATGGATTTCCTGAAACATGACACACTTTCTTACCTTCTTCCTCCCTCTGGCACACTCTCATCCTGGGCTTCAACATTATAAAATGCCCCACATTTTGCCAGCCATTGAAGGATAAGGAAAGCAGAATAACTTTGTGAAGTTCTTGATAAATACCAGTATATTCTTTGATGCATTGTGTGGTATCGGTAACTCAAGACTTTCATATTCCTCTCCTGTGTTTAATAAGGAAGGTCTGTTGTAGCCTTAGACACTGATGTGGGAAACCTCTTAAATAGGGGATTACATCTGCAGTACCACGTTAATACCTAAGTATCAGTTCAAACATAAAATGAAGAATGTTCTTGTGTGCTATCCTCACCAAGGGGATGCTCTCCTGAACAGATGTGTGTTTCTGCTGATGACAAGTCATGCTGTTCTGATGTAGAAACCACCTTACTAATTGCAAATGAAAATGTGTTTTGATTCTTTTAGCTTAGTTACCTCCTTGTTCACTGTGATTCTAAATAATTCTAAATAACAATTCTAAAACATTGAAGCTGCAGCTATTCAGGAAAGTATGGAAGGCTTATGTCTTTGTGGTGCTCTAGTGCATAGCTTGGGATTAAAGCAAAGTACCAGGTTAAATTTACAGTTTAAAACCAATTCTACTGATCAATAACATTGTCAAATATCATTTCACCCCTGCATATGGGAATGTCTCTTCTGCCAAGTTCAGAGGTGTTTCTCTATTCCTGAGTTTTAATTTGTAATTTTTAAATGACCCTGTGACTACTCTAACAATGTTTGAACTGAAAGTATCCCTCAAACTCTGCAATGTATAGTACTGATTGACTTACTTTTTCCCCCTCTGTGGCGGTGTGCTCCCCCTCATCTCTGACTCCCCCTCCTTTGATCTCTTTCAAGTGATAACCATCTGTGGCGGTAGTGATAGATGCATCTGGTCTGTGTGGTCCTGAAGGATGCACCCACTGGGTGTGGGGGGAGACAGATATTAATACAACAGCCAAGGGCTATTGTGGAATGTGCCCACCTAAGCACAGTGGTCAGTATGCAAATATGACTATGAACCAATCATCTTACCCCCATAAATAGTGAGCAGCCCAAGAGCCCTTGGAGCTCTCCTGCACGGCAGCGGGCTGCACGCCAGGATCTCCCCTTGAGCAGGGACGCCTCTCAAGGTTACTCCTCGAGGTTGAGAGATTCCTTACCACGACAGATTCTCGGTAAGTGACTAACAGCATGCTAACTTGGAAATCTTAGCTAAGTGACATAAAGGATTAATTGTGCATATATAATCCTTTAGGCATAAACCGTTGACCAAGTCTGGGACTAGGATTGGATCCAGCCGCACCTAGACTCCTCTCTGAGGGAGTTTAGAAAGCAAGGGGATCTTTTCCGAACCTCGTGACTCAACGGGAGGGTCTCCCTGACAGTTTTGTCTGACCCTGTCCTCTGTGCAGTAAATAACAAAGTGTACCTTGCCATCGAATCTCAAACTATTGTCGCAGTTACCACTGAACTTTGTTAACTCACTGTTTTACACCAATAAACCACATTATTTTTGCCTCCCTCTCACTCCATCCGCAACACCCTCTCCTCTTCCATGTTTTTTTCCCATCCTCCTTCTCTTTCTCCCTTCTCACCCCCTGCCAGCCTTTAAGCTGAAGTTTGTTCCAGAAGTTAAATCTGAATTTTTTGGTTTGGGCTTCTCATTAACACAACAATGTGCAACAGAGATTAATACCTGCGTGTTTCTTCAAGGGTTCACATCTCGTACACTGTGGCAATTTGGAGGCACAGGACTTTTCTCAGCTGTTGAAGGTAAAGATAATATCTTGCTTGTATCTTATTGTGACAGCTACAGGAGACTGTATTCAGGATTTCTTATTGCAGCACTATTCAATGCTCGTCCCTTTGAGCTTTCAAAGCCTAGGGTGTGTGTGCTGTTTTCTAAGTGAAGCAGATTTGTTTGGTGTTGAATTGCAAGTATTTCTAATGGGGGACATTGGATGCCATCTCTCTGTCCTTGTCATTTTTTTTCTGTACACGCTTCATGTTTCCGCTGTGCATTGCCCATATCTAACACTAATCAACTGATTTTTAGAGAGATGTAGGACTGGAACAAAAAGTATGTACAATAAACATTTACTGATTAAGATAAATTCAAGCAAACTATTTTAAAAGAGCTGAATCATAAAATTCAATTAGTTTAAAACAATGAGCTTTCCCGGAGATGTGATTCTAAAACCAAAGCAGTAGATCAACAAGGAATCTAAAATACAAGTAGCAGACTGAAACATCTAAATCGCCATTATTTCTACTGTGTGTGCTGAACAGATTGGTGGCGATCATTGCTGCTGGGTAAATGCCTGCCTCCAGAAGTTGATGAGCATTTTGCCTCTGACACCAAAAGGAGTTGGGATTTTACTGTTTGGTGGGTATAGGAAATAAACAGCAAGAAGTTTATGACTTGTCTGTTCAGGAAATAAGGGATAGGAATCTGGACTATTCTCCATCCTGGTGTCTGTCATAACATTATCCTTCCTTGATGTTTATAAACTGCTTTCGTCCCCCTGCTGCATCTTATCAAAAAGAGGTGTTGCAGTCAGAACACCCTGCATGAAGGCCTATTTTGTAGTCTCCTGCTGGTAAGGCCACTGTGAAGGGACATGTGTTACATGGAGAGGAAAGGAGGACTATTTGTGGGCAGTTTTGCTGGGTTCCTGCAAAAGTAAGGATGCAAGGGGGGATAGAAAAATTCAGAAATAACCATTATACCAGCTTCCTTTGGCTGTTTTGTGCTGTCTGCTCCGATGGTGCAGCAACAGTGTCCCAGAAACCTCCCTGGACAATTTTTTCCACAGGCAAGAAACAGCCGTGTGTGGCCCTGTTCACTGACACTTAAGTCTGCAAATGGAAACAAGTTGATGTTGCCTTTTGTTTCTTTAAAAAAAAAAAAAGGTCAAAAAAAGAAATTGGGGGAGAAGAAAATGGAAAAAAGTCATTGTGTGTGGCTCCCTGTTCTGTGAACACCCATATGCTTCTAAGCAATGTGCCCTACTGGAATTTGGACAGGGGCTGGGAGTGGTATTAACAATCTGTACAGGCTATTTGAATGTTTAACACTTGATGCTGAATCTTAATTTTGTTTGAGTTATACCAAGAATGTTTTTCAGTTTTTCCTTCATGAGATAAGTCATGCATCTTCCATTATTCTGGCACTAAGTAATTTTGCTACACATTGGCTTGTCATTTTACAGTTGCCCCAATGGAATTTATTTACTTTTTAAGATGACACCTTTCCTGTGAATGTAATTGAGTCATTTGTTTGGAATGAGTGCAATTTAGTTTCAACCATGCCTCATAAGTAAAATATACATATTCAGCGAGATGAAGACCTGAAAGCTTGCCAGATAAAAAGTCACATTCAGTCTCTATGATCCTGTAGAATTCCACTAGCATAGTACAGCAGTCCAGTGTAAGGTGTAAGATGTTCTCTAGTTCTCTGTAGACATCTGTATAGGTAGATGATATTAATGAGCTCCATTTACCAAAGGGAAGAAGTAACAGAATAATCTTTCCTATTATGTAGAAACTCAGATTTAACTCCCAGTTAAATAAATTCACAGCGTTATAGTACTAAGGAGAAAGATATTTTAGACTTAGGTGGAGACTGCTCTGTTAAAATAATATACTGTACTAAAATCAGTAAATGCAATATGTCCATTAAAGTAATTGAATATTAATATGCCTAAGTGCTGCTGAAGGCAAAGGACAAAAATGAATGTAGAAGCATATCAAGAATGAGACAAAAAGACAAGCTAGGAATGCTATAGCATGTGTTGCTTTATTTATTGCAACTACTGGCTAACAAAGAGATACAGAAAAACACACAAAACACACGAAGACCATTATCTGTGAGATCCTTTAAACTGTCTATGGAAAAGTCTCAACAAATGCTTGTTCAACAGTTTGGAAATTAAAGTGTTTTGTCAGGTATGAGCATAGTTGATTCTGTTAAGATTACCACCAGAAAATAAATACTTGCTGCTTTCATTTGCAGCATCCATTCACAGAAGAGGAACTACAAATGGAGAACTTCTGAGGTCATTTAGTCAAGTCGGATGCTATTTAGGGTTTGTTGCTTACACAGCCAGGGAGTATAAACCTGTTGGTGTTCTAGATGTCCCAGTAATGGGCTGCTTCATGACAGATACCTAACCTGAAAACGTCCTTCTTAATAATGCCTACTTCCAAAAAATTAACATCTGAGGGGTATTTCTGGGTTCGCAACAACGCTGAGCACAGAATCTGACAGTACATAATTTTTATTTCTGTTGGTTTACTTGAGTCAATACAGTTGGGAGTTCCAGAGGGGCTACAGCTAATTAAAACCAGTTTTTGTCTGCTATCCTAATTTTGTAGTTTCACACCCCACAACTGGTTGATTATTACCCATAGACATAGCGTAACTTTACTCTTTCATCTGAAACTAAGGTTATAGCACACTTTCAGCTACCATAAGCCAAGCTAAGAAGAGTCACAGTTTTCCAGTGAATTAGGAAGCACTGCAGAATACATCATTGGTGATTAAAGATTGCTGTGCTGGAAGCAGATTAACATCACTCAATGTTGGCAGCAAGGGTATTGTGCTGACCATATGAGCAGGGGCCCCCCGTGCGTGTGGTTTAGTTCAGTGGTGGTATATTTCAGTGGCTGGAGAAGATTTAATTTTCCTACCTTTTTCATTCGTAGCTGGGTGGAGAGGTCCCTTTCTGCAATGGAGTTCCTGTAAAACTACAGCAACAGTTAGATCTGGCTTTGAAAAACAAACTGTCCACCCTGAGGTAACTATGGTGTTTGGTCCAATTTTAGACTATTTAATAATTGCCTTTCCCTTTGGGGAAAACTGGAAAACTTCTCACTCCATTTTCACTTAAAAGATCGTACTTCCACTGTGTGTGTATGTTTGTATACAGGTTTTAATAGTACTTGGCAAGAATTACAGGGAAATTAAAATTACTGTTTTCAGAATGAAATATATCTTGCTGTATTTGGTGTAGGCAGTAAGGTTTTGCTAGTGGTGGTGGTGGGGGCTGCAGGGGTGGCCTCAGTGGGGAGCTATCAAGGGCTGCTCCATGATGGACACAGCTAGTTCCAGCCATCTCTGCAATGGACGCATTGCAGGACACAGCTGAGCCCATCAGCCCTGGGTGGGCACTTCTGGGAAAACTTATGTAAGAAAGTTCAAGAGTGAGTGGAAGATTTGAGGGTGGAGCTGAGATACAAATTGTATGTTGAGCGAGGAGCACAGCGGCGGCAAGGGCATTC
>NW_009259685.1:325863-326555 GCF_000687185.1 Egretta garzetta
GCTCTGGACGAGCGGGCAGCTCTGACTCAGCGGGGGGGGAGTCAGGCGTGATGGCGGCCTGACCCTCCTGACGTATAAAAGCAGCCCCCAGGGAGCGTGAGCGACCCGGAGCACGGCGAACAGGATGGGCAAACAGGGCGTGGGGCGTCAGAAGGGCGTGGCGCGGCAGTTTGCGCGGCAGTTCGCGCAGGCAGGGCAAGCAGGAGGGGCTCTGCAGCCTGCTTCTAGGTCTCCAGTCCAGGGAAGTGCTTTGATCTCTGACAACATGGTGGGCACTCGCCTCAGAGCTAAAACCACTGTTCCTATAGAGAAAGCCCCTGAGACATCCGATGCATCCACCCAGACAGACTTGGCAAGAAAGGAAACATCAGTACAAGCAGTGGGTTGCAGCAAGTGCCCAAACCCTTCTCCCAGTGATAAGGTAAGTACCTACACTAGGTGTGCACAGATTGATAACTTGCTCCGCCAGGTGGCCGAACTGCAGGAAACGGTTGAAAGACTGCACAGTATTAGAGGAGCTGAGGCAGAGATAGACAGGTGGTTTCAGAACCATGTTCCTGTGGCAGACTCCACCGAGAAGGAGGCACCTTGGACCCTGGTGTCTCACAAAAGCAGGACTCCACACCAGCCTGTATCCTCTACCATCCCAACCAGAAACAGATATGAAGCCTTAACTGCTGAGGACACACGTG
>NW_009259685.1:329697-339526 GCF_000687185.1 Egretta garzetta
AACTGAAACATAAGAGGTTTCAGTTGAATGTGAGGAAAAACTTCTTTACTCTGAGGGTGACGGAGCACTGGAACAGGCTGCCCAGGGAGGTTGTGGAGTCTCCTTCTCTGGAGATATTCAAGGCCTGCTTGGATGAAGTCCTGTGTAGATTGCTCTAGGTGAGCCTGCTTTAGCAGGGGGGTTGGACTAGATGATCTCCCGAGGTCCCTTCCAACCCTTGCGATTCTGTGATTCTGTGAATATCTTAGTGTGGATATGCTGGGAGTTTGGAAGGGGAGAGGACAAGGGTGAATGCATTTTTGCCAAGAGATTTCTAATTAAATCTATTATATCAAGAATGTACCAGCTTTGCTCCTCTTTGATGTTGTTGCATTTCTTTGGTGAAGACTAAACACAACCTTGTGTAGATTGTGAATAAAGCTAATTAGGGTGGGTTTTTAATTCTCTTCCTACCAAAGAGAATTAACTATTTGAGTTATCGCTCACCATGCAAAAATCAGAGCATTAGAAGAGGGGGCTGGTAAATGGATTCTGAAGTTTCAGTGTTTTCTGTGATACCGCATTTTTTTCAACTAAAATAAATCTCCAAGCCCAGCAACCACTAATAAGGCAATTTCTTAACAAGTTGTGGAACCAACATGCAGACTGATTTTGTTATCCCCATTTTTGTCTGTATCTTATTTAAATGGAACTCTTAACGTTAGGCATATGACTGGGCCTCTTCACTAGTACATATGTTGCCTTCCCTTAGCAGTGAACTGAAGAACTGGGCCCAATGACCTTCAGTTTGCAAGGAGACTTCGCTGTGTATAAAGAGAAAGGTGTAAAGCATTGCTCGAAGACTGAGCATGAAGAGTTTAAGGCCTCCTGGGACAGTACTTGGGTGAGAAATGTGTTTGTCTTCCTTAGCCCACTTGGAAGCTTGTTTACTTCTTCAGTATATTCTGGCATTATGTCTTGCCCCCACAGAGGTCCCTTTGAATTCCCTGGACATCAGAATGGAGCCCCAGCTGATGGACCCTTGGGCAGGATTGACGACTGATAGTATAATTTTGAACTTTTTTTTTTTTTTCTCGCATTTCCCCAGTCTTGTGAGAGGAAAGAGGCTAGAAATAAATGTTGATGTCTATAAACTTCTCTGAGACTCAGGCACAAATGGTGTTACTCCGAGTACAAAATATTGTGACTAGATATCTCACAGATAAAAGCTGTTATGCATAATTTTCATAACATGTAAGATATTATATGTAAAATGATGAAGATTTAATTTACGAAAAACAAGTGATAAGTAATGGGACATAGAAAGGACAAGTCAAAGTAAATAAGGAGGCGAATACGAGGATGGGAATTTGAGTTGAGCAGTTTATTGGTGATGTAGAACTAGAATATAATTACTTGAATTTATAATCCTGTTTTACATGTTTAGGCATATACTAATATTTTTGGCTTTCAGAATGAGACAATATAGCAATGTTGATACATGTAAGCACCTGAATCACCCCCAATAATACTGAGAGCGTGATTGGGAGCAATAACTGAATAGAAGACCTGTGGGAGTAAGCTTCATGCTGTTAAAATGTGAATTTATACAATATGTTGCTGCTGGGCTTGTCTGGCATTCAGACAACTTTGCAGATGTCAATTTATCTGTGTAGTCATATGATAATTTAGTACAATTAGCATGTGAAATACTTCAGTATCTCCATATAGTTAACTCATAATTATAAAGCAAATGTGTACTTACCAAGATGTTTCCTTGCCCTGTGGTCACGTAGTGACTTCATATACTGTGTCATTATGTGTATGTTGAAGGTGTTGAAGTAGAGGTGCCACAGAAGTTCTAGCTCAAAATACTGATAAAGGCAAAATAATATATTGAGGAAAGAGGAAAAGGAAAAAAAAAAAAAAGGCAGGAATTATTCACATGCCTTCCTGTGCTGTAGTAAATGAACAGCGTCAGATGATAGACCTGAATGTCAATGCGGCCATTTTGCAAAGGACTTCTAGTTGTTCCTATGCATTCAAAAAATGCAGAGTCCAAATATGTCTGAGGAAGGAGGTAGAATATAGCAAAAGCAATAAGCACAGTGGATAAGACAAAAAAGAAAATATTATTAATTTCTAAAAGTATAAATGTAGTTTCATCTGGAATACTGTTTATATTTGCAGCAAATCATTTAAGACATAACTATCCTTGTTAAAGCATGTGAATGAGAATATGCTCAGCTATTTTAGAAGGGAGAGTAATGAAAGGGGATGCATTAAGAATTATGCAGGGTAATGAAAAAGGTAAACCCCATGCTGGAATAACTTTCTGTTCTGGGCTGTTGACTTGAGGAGCTACTTGTCCAGCTGTAGCTAGGAGAGCACAGTGTATGAAGGTCAAGAGAAATTGGGAGGGTCTCAGAATTTTCAGAGGAAGTCTGGTAAGAAACCACCTGCAGATTCAAATATGGTTTAATTTCCACCTTTTGAAAGTGGAAAGAAAACTCATGTTATCAACTGAAAAGGACAAAAGGAATACTTCATAGGCAAAAGAATGAAGTTAATGACTCTTAAAGCTCCTTTGGACCCTCTGAGAACAGAAAGTGAGAGACTGAACCCTATAATAAACAAGTAAAAGATGCTTTATTGATTCTTTTCTAGTGAAACATCTAAGGGTGTTGATGTTAAAATGTTAAAAGGAAATACTGCTCATGCTGTAAGGCTTTAGGTAACTGCACAATTGAATTCATTGCCATGGGCTGCTACTAAAGCCAAGAAATTAGCAAGATTCCAATGAGGTCTTGAAAATTGTTTGTACAGATAGGAGGCCAAAAAAAAAAGGGGGGGGGGGGGGGGAGAGAACTTACTTGACCATCAAAAGACAGGAGGCAAAACAAAGCAATGTTTGGAAGCATGGTTCAAGACCACTTGTAGATTGAGTACATCTGTTTGTCAACAGTCTTTAAGCTAAGTGGCTGTATTCTGAACAGTGCAACCTGATCCAGTCTACCCTGGCAGAGCCAGCTCTCCTTGGGGAATGATGCTCCGCTCCTCTGGTCAAGTGCTAGAAAAGTGCTGGAGACTGTGTACAGAGAACAGAATGACAAACCTGTAATGGTGTCTTTCTTGCCCGAGGGGAGCAGCCTGCCCCATGGGGTTTGATGGCAACTCACTGATCTCCAGGAGGATTGTATGATACCTTTACTTTATTTTCCCACCTTGAAAGTGTCAGAAGGCATCAGCAGCCTGAAACAGGAAGTCTCTGATCAGTGATTTCTGGAAAGAGATATTTGGGGATGTTTGGGAAGAGATAGGTTTGTAATTTTCCCACATGTACCTAGTGCAGGATTTCTGATGTTGACAACAGGTTATTCAGCAGAAAGCTCTGGAAGAAGTTGGATCGTGGACTTGATGTTCTGCGCACAGTTCTGGTGTTCCTTAGCTGCTTGCTGTTCTGCAAAGGAGACGTGCAGGGATCTTTCTGGATCTCAAAGAGAAAGGCATGACAACAAATAGGATAAAAATAAAATTGCTTTAATAAGAAGATAGGAAGTGAGTAAATCTTATGTCTTTTCAGATGCTGGGAACCCTGCTTTTGTGCAGCATCAGGTAGACAGCCATGGCATGCTGCTCAGATCCCATCCTTGGAGAGATTAACTCTTGCCCCAGTGCTCTGGCTCTTACATGCAGTGTAAAAACCCAAAAATATACACCTTGTTTTGACAGGTAAGAACACACTCTCTTTCTCAATGCCCACCAAAGCATACTTAACTACATGTATTTAGGAATTTTATGTAGGATCAGTACATATCTAGAACCTTTCCGCATAATCCCTTGTATTTTTAAATCATTGGGGTTATACAGAAATCACTCATGCTAACATATGGGTATCTCACTCCTTAGGCACAAAGCGCAATATAGCTAACAGAGCTTGCTCAGAAGTAGCTCACTTGTCAAACACATCTTCCACAAGTCTCCCCATACATTGCTTATGTCTACAATGTTTCTGGTTTGGACTTATCCTCCTGATAGAAGTTTTCACTGCTGTTAGCCATGTAGGACTATAGGTTTGTGTGCTGTGTAATGAAGTTATGTGGAAGGTGAACATGGCTGATGTTGACCGCTACCACCAAGGATTTTGTATTCAAATAGGCTATACAACTGAGGTGTACCACTCAAGCATGGACCTGTTGAAACACAAATAAATGAAAACTGTAAGCTATTTTTCTTCCCATGTGTATTGTCACTGGCAGTTGCTTTAAGGGCATGTCTGCTCTTTCTTTGAGCATCTAAACCAAATCGTCTCATTGCAGTGGGCTGGCTGGAAGACATTTCCAACCACCAGCTCTCAGACATGACTGGCAGGGAGATAGTTTTCTCTTTCTAGGGGAAAGTGGCTGTGGTGGTGTCTCAGTATAATCCATTCAGTAACTGCGTGTGCAGAAGCGTAGTGAGGCATAAAGCTCTGTTGGAATGAGAGACATCTTAAATTATTGACAAGTCCATGAACAAAAGCCCTGTCAAATGGAGTTTTGGCATCAAGTCTAATGCCTACTATCCTTCATCGTTCCTTGTTAGTGGTGGTTCTCTGTATGAAACAGTAACGTGGTGGTTGCCTATTTGATGCATCTGGTCCTCACTCAGGATAAATTTGTTTTTCCCAGGCCTGCTAGTCTGGGAAAATATTTTACGTGTAAAGAATAGCTGCTTTGCATGGAAGGGTTTCAGATGATACCAGTATTTGTACTGGAAATAAAGAGGGGTAAGATAGGAAGGAGGCATTGGCTTTGACCAGTGAAAGAGCAGTGATACTGCTTCCAGTGAATCCAGCAGAGAGCATCTGGTAGACCCAGCTGGACTGCTCTGTTGTGCCCAGATGGAGTAGTTGATGCTTTGGCACAGTCTGCTTGTGTTTATTCAGCATGGCCTGTAATGACTCCTTACAGTCCCATTAGTTATATTGGTATGCTGCAGAGTTTTCATACCTTACAGACATTACACACTCCTTCAGTGTCACTTTGGTGATTCAAAATCAATATGTAAACTGATCAGAAATTTGCAAAGGGGGGAGAAAAAGGGAGTGAACAATAGTCCTGAAAAAATCTGCAATTTTTGATGAAAGCTTCTTCACAGTTGAAAAGGCAACTTGGTTTTTTTGTTTGTTTCCACGATAATCTTGGATTCTGTAATGAAGCACAGCAGGTAGAAAGATTCTGTACAGATTTAAAAAGAAAATGTTGAACTGTGCAACAAAACATATTTTTAAGCAATGGTGCTTTATATAATGTGATTACCTTCATAAATACAACTGCTAAATGCCTGTTTTGGAAGTCATTCAACTTTGAAGAAGGTTGAATGAGATATACTTGTCAATAAAAAGTACATTTGTAGAAGACTACATAGCAAGAATGCACACATGTAATTCCCCACAAGACCTAAATAATACTATTTAAAGAAACTTGCAACATGAAATGAAACAACAGAGAAATCTGTGCATCAGTATCCCAATTTGGCTCCAGAATGGTTATGGGTTATTTGTTGACTGTTCAGGATATTTGAATGGCGTTTCCTAGTTGCAGTACGAAAGCTGTTTGGTTACAATATCAGACACTTGCTGATGTGGGGGCTGAATATCATCTACAATTCTAGTTCAGCTGGGCCTAAGCCTTCCAGCTTGTTTTCAGAACGCTAAAACTGTTGCTGCACTCAACACTAAATTGGAGAGAGTTCGTGTTTTAGCACATGAAACAAAGAACTGTGATTCCAGGATATGTAAGGGTTTTTTTCTGCACATCAGTTAAGTATCTTAATACTTACCTGTTATCTGTCAGCAAGGTATGCATGCAGTAATTTAGGAAGCACTTTGTAATTAATTAGGAGGACCCGTACCATATACTAAATGTGAAAAAGAAGGAAAGATTGGAAAGAAGGAATTACCTCAATGTGCAACATTCTGCTTCTAGTTCTGCAGTTCTTATCCATCACTAGGTAAAAATAAAAAAGACTTCTTTAGAGGTTTTATTCTGTAACTGACATAAGTTTTGTCTGCAAATTAATATATTTAATCTATGATTTAGAAATTAAAGATAAATACAGCTCTAAGTTCTACTTACATAATGATCTATTTCCACTGTTGCCTTGTTCTCCATTGCAGCTTTGCCACCCTGCTGTCTGCTTTTCTGCTCCCATACTGAATGCCTATTGCATTCCCAGTTGGCTGTTGATTGCCTATCCCTCCTTTTAAATTGTCCTTACTGTAATTTCATCACTGACTTTTTTTTTTTTTTTTAAATTTTTGGGTGTAATTCCCTTCAATGATCATTGGGTTCTGTCAGTATAAGAATTTTCACTGATTGTCTTGCCACTTGAGTCTGATTTCCTTTTGTTCTTAGTCTCCTAATGTACAGTTTTGAATTTTTGCTTTAAGTAGTCCCAGCTGGTGTGGTCTTCCCTTACTTTAGGCTATTTTTGTGTTCAATATGTTGGTCACTTTTCTGACCTGATGTTTGGAGCACTCCTCTGAATCTAATTATACTCTTCTTGCATAGATTCTAACAGCTTTCATTATGTCTTATGGTTCATGTCTTCCATCTCCATTGTTCATTCCTTTTGTGGTATTTAGTCAGTAACAATGCTCAGGTGTTAAAATTGTTTGATGTTGGAAATCCACAGGTGTATCCCTAGAATACCACAGATCAATGATGCATCTTTGAATACCTCATTAATTAATTCATTTAAGTAAATTAAAGCAACACTGTAGAGGTTTGATGAGTTAGCTGAGAAGACACTTCCTGTTTCACACTCTCATTTTTCACTCAAATATATGTGTTCTTTGGGAACAGTGAGGAGTGCCTAAATTTTTCTCCTTACTTTGATGGTTGAGTAGCAGTGCATAGAGCTGAAAAAGCCAGCATTGATTCTGGGTGTCATCATTTTCAGCATGGTGAAGAGGAGTCTTTGCTTTGCTCTCAACACCTGCCATTGCAATTTGAAATTACACCTTTAAAAAATTCATCTGTCCACCCTCAATATGTGGCTAGTTGAAACCTCCTTCTACTGGTTTGTTACTGCTTTGATGGCTGTTTAACCACATCCTTCGTCTTGTCTTCTCTGCATCTGTTCACTTTTTGGCCTTTTTAAAACTTGTAAGTTTAGAAACTCTCTATTCTAAAGCATAAGATGTTAACAGAATGAAGAGCATAACATGAAGAACTAGATGACCCTTCTGAATTTAACATCTGTGAATTGTATACAAAATGTGTTCAGGGAGAGAGAAACTAGCATGATGCCTTACTTTTCACCTGGCTATTTTTCACGTACATGTGGATTTCCTTTCTGAAATGGTGAAAGAGAGTAGAGGAAACATTAGGAGAATTGAGGAGGTTCTGCACACAGCTGCTAGTACCTTACAAATGGTGCTAAGGCCTAGTCACTGTTGGCCAAGGCCCAAATTTGTTTGTCTGCTCCACCGGTAGTGTAATAAAAGGGTAAAATAGTAAAATGTCATGCCGTTTTTGTTAAATGCCATAACCCCAGGCACCGTCTAGCTGCCACATGTCCTTTCTCACTAACTGTATTTCGTTAGCAAACCTATGAGCAGGGTTAATACTTCTGCTAATAGCAATCGCACTTGTGGCGAGTACTGAATATCAGAACTCTGAAGGTGCAACAACTACTCAAGTACATGCAATAGTCAGCTGCATGAGTGAACACTGTCTTGCACCTGGGAGATTATCCTGCCATAAGCACAGCATCAAACAGTTCAAAAAAATGGATAACGGAACATGTTAGATCTACTTTTAGGCAGCAGAACTGTGAAACATACATCAACAATGTCCAGTAGTAAAAATAGCCAGTTTGGTTTTATTGTTTCTCTCCACAGAGCTAGTGTTATGTATCAAATTATTTTTTAGCTCTTTGTTTAATCATCTTTATTAACAAAATAACTGAAGCAGGTTTGCTGCATGAGTAATAAGAATATAAATTGAATGAATACAAATAGATTTAATTTGAGGAATTACAAAGCAAGTGTTTGATCAAATGACAAAACTGTAATCGTAAAATCACAGAATCATTTAGGTTGGAAAAGACCTTTAAGCTCATCAAGTCCAACTGTTAACTTAGCACTGCCAAGTGCACCACTAAACAATGTCTCTAAGCACCTCATCTACACGTCTTTTAAATACATCCAAGGATGGGGACTCCACCACTTCCCTGGGCAGCCCATTCCAATGCTTAATAACCCTTTCTGTGATGAAATTTTTCCTAATGTCTAATCTAAACCTGCCTTGGTGCAACTTCAGACCATTTCCCCTCATCCTATCACCTGTTACCAGGGAGAAGAGGCAGCCCCCCTTTGCTACAGCCTCCAGTCAGGCAGTTGTAGAGGGCGATGAGGTCTCCCCTCAGCTTCCTCTTCTCCGGGCTAAACAACCCCAGTTCCCTCAGCTGCTCCTCATAAGACTTGTGCTCCAGACCCCTCAGCAGCCTCATTGCTCTTCTCTGGACATGCTCCAGCACCTCATTGTCCTTCTTGTCATGAGGGACCCAAAACTGAACACAGTACTTGAGGTGTGGCCTCACCAGTGCCGAGTACAGGGGCACGATCACTTCCCTGGTCCTGCTGGCCACACTATTGCTGATAGAAGCCAGGATGCTATTGGCCTTCTTGGCCACCTGGGCACAATGCTGGCTCATATTGAGCTAGCTGTTGACCAAGATCCCCAGGTCCTTTTTTTCCAGGCAGCTTTCCAGCCACTCTTCCTCAAGCCTGTAGCATTGCACGGGGTTTGCAGCATGTCAGTTGAGCAGAAGCAGTGACATGTTCCTCTCTCCACTGAAAACATCTAGGATCAATGTCTAGGCTAAAATTAAACCATTTCATTGTGACTCTTTGGACTCACTAGGTTCTAAAACATCAAAAGACAATTGCAGTGTAGAGGAAAAATTAAGTCTTGTTTGTACTCCTGCTTTTTGGAAACATCTGAGGCTGTTTCTGGACTGCAGTGGGATTTCATAGAGGTATACCCATAGTAGGTCCATCCCATCAAGTGTTCTCATAGTACACAAAGCCATGCCACCGAGCTACAGCTTTGTAGCCATGTTAGTGTAGCACCAAACCCAAGCTAATAACCCTGGGGGTGTAATTAGCTCCAGTGCAGTATGGTAGAGGCAGAGCTATACTGCTGCTGGCTCTGGAGTTACTGTGATTTTTCAATCTCTTTGCTCTGTCTTCGCTGCAATCAATAAACTTTCCCCCTTTCTTTTTTGCTTAAAAGGAAACTTTAGTTAGTTGGCCTCAATCACGCTTCTCAAGGAGAGCTTTATATTTGTACCTGTAGGTGGAGCTCCAAACTCATCTAGTACTCAGATAGATGAATTACCGTTAAAGAAAACCTGAAAGGAAAACCTTAAAAGACCAATTCTAAATACAATATTCAAATTGTAAAATTTTACAGAAGACTATGCTTAAAATTTTATAACAATGCTTTACGTTTTCGAAATAATGAGAACTGATAGCAGTTTTATGGTTATAAAGCTTGGTGTTTGTTTCCTTTAGTTGCTCAATCAGTGGAAGCACTTTCTTCCTGTTCAGGCACCTTATTTAGCCTTACAAAATTTTAAAACTTGCTCAGGAAAAGGTAATTAAAAAAAAAATTTGTCCTTCTTATTAATGGCTGCTCTATTATAAATGTTTAGTGTATTAAACATGAAGCTATGATTTGTTTCCTGATAAAAGGATGTGTTTGCATCTAGTTTTGCCTATGATACTGGTCCGATTTTCTGCTGTGAAATATTATATATGTAGCAGACATCAAAGCCTGGATTGGCCCTTTGCATTATA
>NW_009259685.1:339537-340933 GCF_000687185.1 Egretta garzetta
CAGCAGGAAGTCATTTCAGAATCACCACTGTCCCAGCGAGCAGGGTGAAATACCTCAGGTTTAATGCAGGGATTTGAATTCTGTCATGAGGGGAACTAATGCAACCGTGCTATAGAATGGCTATTATTAGTCATTCTTGTGATTAGCTTAATTATTTCTTTTTGTGGGGAGTGGGAGAGTTAGTGTTGTTATGCTGAGAGAACCGAATCCCGGCCATAACATGGGAGTTTTCAGGTGATTTCTCCTCTATGTGTGTTGCAGGTGTTTAGTGAATGCTTCCATGGCCTTTTTGTGTGTGTGTGTGTGTGTTATTGTTTAATTAGAGGAAATAAAAAGAAATCTCTCTTCTTAATGGGTATTACTGGAAGAACTGTGATTTTGCCTTGTGTGTTTTCCAGTGACATAATTTTTTTCCATTCAAATATAAAGATACAAATACTGCAGTAGAAAGAAATTCCATCTCCATACAGACATTACCCATTCTTCTCCAGAAGACTAATGGTGAAAAGACTAATAGTGAAAAGTAGCTGTTAGTGTGCTTGGAAGAATGGAGGTGAGTAAATCACTGGTAATCATGAAACAAACCAACAGAATACCCCGCATATAGACTCAACAGTGCAGGTACTGTGCAGGAGGATGCATTATTGGCTCCTTTAATGCAGTGGCAGTCCATTTTCATGTTATACTATAAAGTAAAAACATTTCTTCTGGGACCAATGGGATTTTTAAGAACAGGCGCAGCATGTATTTTGAAGCAATCAGGTTTCATTTTGCAGTACCTTTTATATAGTATTTTGATATTGTCCACTGACTGAATTTCACTGTCAAAAAAACATATTCTTTTCAGGATCTCTTTTGTTTAATTCCTTACAGAAATGTCCTTGCAGTATATGGTACCGCACTTATCTGGGTTGAAGGACTACTTGTGTGTCTGGAATAAAGATTTGTTGGAAGAAAAGGGAGCTGTCCATGGGGCTTAGCTATGTGGCAAGGAAGGGCTAGCCTGAAAATAATGAGCTAAACATACAAAAAGTGTAGTCAAAGTGGTAACTGAGAGATAAAGGCCAGAATAGCTGCAAATGAAGGGAGAAGTAGAAAAAGACATAAAGCTCCATGAGATTTAGGAAGGAAAGTTTGTCATATTTTGCCCTGCCAAATTAGATTAGCAAATAAAGTACATTTTATTCTGTGATATGTATGTAATATGACCATTAGGCATTTGGGCAATAAACAATAAAAACGCTGAGAGAGCCATTAGTACCGATAATCTTGGTAGATTATTTTTTTTTCCCTGTTTAAAGTATTAAGCATTCAGATGATAACTGTTAACTGCTGCCTGTGAGCCATTTTTATTTATTGATGAGGTTGTTCAATATCAGTGAAACAGTTTTCATCA
>NW_009259685.1:340971-370023 GCF_000687185.1 Egretta garzetta
CGTTCTGTCATGTGTCTTTCCTCTAAGTATGAGCTAAAGTTTTACAGTTTAATTAAAACCCTCTGTGATAAGGTTCAACCCCTATCTTATGGACTAGAGCTTTTTAATAAACTTTCCCAAGTCCCTGCATCTGTCCTGAAGTCAGGCAAAGAGCTTCAGATTGCTTGCAGAAACTGTAGAGTTGCCTGGAGATTGCAGAGATGACTAACAAAATGTATGAGGGAAGGTTAAGAGCTTGAAATGTTGAGAGACTGGAAAGACAATTGAGGACTTGACTTTTCAAGCAAAGGAATGGTGGGTAAGATGTTGTCAGATGATACAAAAAAACCTCACTACCCTCTCTAGCATTACAGTTTTATTTACAGTGGTTGTTCCAGTCTTCTGAACATCTGAAATAGAGCCTGTAACCCTGCTAGAAAGATGACAAGAAGCTCTTGCTGTTCAGAGTTTTGAAGGGCACTAAGATTTCCTGAATGCCAATATTACATAAATTGACAGTGTAGTGAACAAAACTTAGACTGTTAGAGTATAAAAAAAAAATAAAAGTTTCTTATGAAATTAGTGGCTAGCCTGGTTTTGAGAAAAGGAAGGAAAACTTGAGATAGTAAGAGCAGAGGGAAAGACTTTTCATAGAATCATAGAATGTTTTGGGTTGGAAGGGACCCCTAGAGGTCATCTAGTCCAACCCCCCTGCAGGAGCAGGGACACCGCTAACTAGATCAGGCTGCTCAGAGCCCCGTCCAACCTGGCCTTGAATGCTTCCAGGGATGGAACAAGGATGGACTTTTCACAACAAATGAGTGACAGTTTGATCCCAGAGCTGAAATTCCATGTGGTATTTGTTTCACAGGTATGTAGGCTTGTTACTGACATGATTTTGATACTAAAGAAAAAAATGACACCCCGGTGGCACTAATTTATTTTTTTGTTTTGTGTTTTTTTTGATACTTGATATACAAAATGCACAGAAATGTGTATTTCATGTTGAATTGACATAGCCAAAAAGTTTCCATGCTGCCTGTCTGCTCAAGGCTGTAATTTTAGGGAAGGTTTTGGCCAAAGTAGTTCTGGTACTAGCATGGAGACTAGTAGTAATGCTTGCCATCTCAGCTGTGTTTTCTTTTCTTTTCCCTTTCTTTCTTATCTTGCTTTTGTCTTTAAGGAGTTCTCTTGTATCATGTTCCACTTCAGAAGAAAATAAAAAACAAGGCTCCTTGTACTTCTAGGCAGAAAATAAAAATCTTCCCTTTTACCATCTCTGCACCGCAGGTTAGCTGATTCTATCTTTGCTTTCCTCTGGTCTAAAGTTCAGGCTGCAAAACCTCATGATGCTGTCAGGAACGCGCTGCCCTCTACGTACAAGACTCACCCAGTCTGTCTACTCCACCAAATTCTTAGTTTTGGCCTGTTATCTTACATTAAAGATATGGATATTAGGGATTTGTGACCTGTATTAAAATCCTAGAGACTGATTAAGTCTGTTCTAATTTGTTCATGTTCATTTGCAGCTTTTCAAAAGGGCTGGGACAGGCAAATAGATCATGCCAGTGTGTTTCATACTGATAATGCCTGGAAGAAAATGAATGCTCTGGGTGGAAAGCCATGTCAAATCTGTCTTATGGGACTGATGCTAGGCTATTAAAATGCCAGTTTTACTCTTCCCCTGCAGAATGGATGTTTCTGAGGCACTTTGGGGAATGGATGTATTGATATATGGACAACTTGGGGGAAAAGAACAGAAGCTCCAGAACTGCCGTAAAATCAAAAGGAAAAAAAAAACCAAAACCCACAGACCCCAAACAAACCAAAACCAAACACGGAAGAGTGGGGAGATCCTGGAAACTAAATGTACAAATCAGATGGGGGGGAATAAAAAAAATGGAGACTTATTAAAAGCATATCAGAGATTTTCTTGCTCTCAAATGTTCCCTTATTTTCAGAGTATGTGATAGAGTGGTTATAGAAATTTTCATTCTGAATGGTTTTCCCCAAAGTAGTTATCGACCCCAAGGTTACACAATATAGCCAGTTTGTCTTTTTCAATTACTTTTTTTGACCAAATTCAACTAAGTGACATGCTGGTGATACTCTGCAGACTTACTGTAAGAGTAAGCTTGAAGTGTGTGATTTTGGCTGTATAGTATTGATTGTGTTGTAGAAATAGAAATCTCAATCTCTAATTATTGACTACTGTAGTTTGTCAGTACTCCTTGTAAAAGTGAAATTCTGTTATTGGCTTGTCGTGTTTTGAATTGAACACTTAGCTGTGGTTATTTGCATTGTGGTATAGTTCCACGTATTCATTCTTAATGTGTTTGGCCCGTAGCGATGCCATGTTGAATAAAAGTTGCAATGATAACAACAGAACAATTAAGGATCTGTTCCAAAGTCAATAGAAGTCACCCAAAAGGCTCCCATTCAGCACAGCTGTCACTGCATTATGCACCACCAAAATAAGTACTTGTTAAAATAATTTTCCTTTAGAAGTCCTTATTCTATGATTATGAACAAAAATCCTAAAAACCAATATATATGCAGTTCCTTTAGATAAGTTTATTAACTAGTCTTTAAAATTCTATAGCAAGGAGATAGGTTATTTGCTATTCATCTCTACAATCTGTAAAATAGCCACTACTGGAATCCTGTCGCAGGGTCTAAACCCTATGAAGTTCTGTGAAACTTTTCCATTTATTGTATGCTTAATACAAGACGACAGTAATTTTTGCTGGTATCTTCCTGTTAAAACTTGTAGCCATAGACCATTGTTTTCTAATGACAAAAGTAATTAGCACTAAGACATGTTAATAGCTGTGTTATCAGGTAATGATGTCTTCATTAATGCACGGCTCTAATCTCCAAAATAACTTTGTCAGTAGCTGCCAGTGGAAGGAATGCTTAAGGAGGAGGGAATGCTTTGATGTACCAACTGTCCAAATTCATTAACTGCATAAAACTCAATCCTGTCTACTTGATGGTAAAGCTACATCACAGGTCTTTAAAGGCCAGACTTGAATTTCCATGAATTTACACTGGAAACTCTCAGCCATATCTGTTTCAGTTCTGTATGTGCATGCATTTGTTGAATTCAAATGCTATATAGCTGACCAGTGAGGGTTTATTTAAATATCTGAGGATTATGGAGACTAATGTGCTAGAAGAAATCTTTGGGTTCTGAGTTGAATTTTGTGTCATCACCTTGCCTCTGCAGTGGACTGAACCAAATTGTTATATCCTGGGTCCCAGAGACAAGCAGAAAGAATGAAATCTGCTTATGGATTCGAAATGGCTTAGAACAACTTGGGTGTGGGGTTTTTTGTTGTTTGGTTGTTTGTTTTTTTTTTTTTAATAAGTGTAATTTCCCAGGATTATCATGGAGACTGGGATGAGAACTTTGAGGGATTTGGAGAAATGACTAATGTTGTCAATGTACCAGTGGCTTTTAGCAACTTCATATTGTTTATGACTGTTACAAACATATACATATGTGAGGATGTAGGTGTGTGTTCCTCCTAAAAAGAACAAATGTTTTGCTGAAGCTACTGTGGCTAGGAATACAAGAGTATCCAGTAAATCGTAACAGAAATAAGCCTGTAAACTGTACTGTATGCTATTAATTCCATAGTTGACAGAGGGAAATAAAACAGGGAAATCCTCTTTTAATTAATTTTGCTATTCTTTGTTTAGATCAATTTTTTTTTTTTGTTTAGGGTCCTTATATATGTTTGCTCCTTTTCCTGTTTAGCTTCCAGCTCTTGGCCATTCTCTAGCAAAATCTAATTGTACTTTAAACACTAAAATAAGAGGGAATTTTTGTTTGGAGTTGCCTACATAGTAGGTATTTACTAAGCTGGAGACAGAATTTTTATAACTTTTCTCTAGCTGTAGGAACTTGTTTTCTAAATATAATAGTCACAGCTTGCTATTTATAAATAACCACATTTCTGTTTCTGGTGCTTAAGCTGAATAGGTTTCCATTGTAAATACCTTTTTGACTGCAATGTGAAAATACGTATTGGCTCCTAAGAAATGTATACTTTTTAAGGATTTCATTGGAGGTGTGATATTCTAAAGGAATGGCTTAAGGTGAAAGCAATGTTTTTCTGTTTTGGGTTTGGTTTTCTTGTCAATCTGCAGCTTCCCTACCTTAAGCAAGGAAATAGTTAGATATTGAAGCATTCTGTCCTTTCACCCTCTATTCCTAAACGCTTTCCCCCCGAGCTCTGAAGAAACCCAACCTGAAATCCTAGCATCCAAGGCCAAAATGTAGAAGCAGCTTGCCAGGAAACAGATGTAGGCATGAAGCTTTGTTTTTGTTTTTATTTTATTCCAGTAGTAACATCTGTCTTGGCTGGTTTCCTTTATGTGGAAAGTTATATGGAAAACCAGGGATCTGTCTGTTTTTTTCATGGAAGTGAATGCTACCACTTACTCTTGTGACTTCTAGACTGCTGTTTTTCTCTCATATTGTCAACTGAAGCATACATCACCTTAAAAAATACTCTGTTATCTTTAATGTAAATCTACTGCTGCTTTTAAAAGATTGGGATGTTCTAAGACTGTCCATCTGTGGATACCTATAAAATATTTATGGATTTGTAAAAAAATTATCACTAACTCTTGAAAACATGCTAGTGCCCTGTTCAGAAATGTTGATTTATGAATGGTTCTGAAAATGTAAAACAGTGTTTTAGTACTGACAATTATTGGTTTTGCCATCCAGCCAAAGTAGAACACTCAATTTTCTGAAGTGTGGGACAAGCTTCTATTGTTTCTCTTTCATACCAACACCACCTTTTCAATACTTCTCTAGTGAAATAAAAAATGTGCGCTTATGTCTCAGCTGTCCTGTGTCTGATGATGATAGAGAAATGGAATCCTATGTTTTCTTTCCTGTACCTTGTATAGGTAGTATTTCCAGAGGTAGCCTTGGGGCTGTTTCAGTTCCTCATACTTTGGAGTGTTGTTTGTACTTTACCAAGTAAACACACAGGATATGGAGATTTTTGGTAGCTTAAATGATTCACTGGGAAGGCAGTGAAGGCTGATGGCTATAGCAGTATTATACTGGACTGGGAGAGGTTTTTTCCCTGATTTGTTGACTTCCTTTCCTCTAAAAATTAACAATGACACCTAGGCGACTGTGGAGGTAGTGTGACCCACTGAGGCATTCAATTTTAAGACAAAATACAAAGTCATTCACACTGAACTTAGAAATTCCAGTTTTACAACTCTCTTCGTGGCTAGCAAGTAATATGATGATAAGAATAACTAAGAATATTGTAGTGAAAGTGATTAAGACAGGTTATAAATCATGTGTGTTAATGTGCTGTGATAATAGCCATAAAGGTGAGAGACAGTAAAGAAGAAACCCAATCTGGAAGAGGAATTATGGCAGGTTTGTGCTTTAGTAATTGTTGTGAAGCACCTCTTGGCGCTTTGTGGATTTCCTTAAAAATATGATTCTATTGGGTGAAAGTTTTATATGAAACGAGCTTGTTCCTGGTTTGTTCACTCTCATAAAGTTAAAATTGTGTAGTCCCTTGAAATAACTGAAGCTGGGGGTTGGGGTTTAATATCATGTGAAACTCACTGAAGGAGATGTTAGCACGTAGTCTGCTGAGAATTATTTCATTGGTTTCATGATGTTCTAACCTTATAAAAGAGATTTCTTTATGGCTTGTTGACTAATTCACAGTTGAGAGAGACTCCTTAAAATACAGTTTCCAGCATCATTAGATCATTTATGGACCGTGCTTTTGTTCATTGGAATCAGAGGGAAAAATCATGCTGTTCTATGCTACATTATCTATCTGTTGGAAAAGGGTTTTGTAAGGTAAAATGACTGTGGTTTAAAACAACACAGAAAATCTGCACTATGTATTCAGCACATGAATTGTTCTCCCTGTCCTGGAAAATTATAATTATTAATGAAAATAGAAGAATGAATGAGAAAAAAAGATTTTTGGGAAAACTGGGAGAATAATTCAGTAACTTAAAAGTGTAATTACATTGAATGATTTGCCATCTCCATATAGAGTTTTTACACCTTTGTTTTGCATGTATTGTATTTGACTGGCAAACAAAGAACAGTTCTGTCATTTTTGTCCTTTGAAATCTTTTTACCTTTGGAGAGAAACAAAGTACTCTGTACAACACCATTGTGTGTTGTGTTATATGTGTTTTTCTTAAGTTCTTCCATATGGAAAAGATTGACTAAGTGTTTCATGAAAGGCTCTCTTTCCTTTAGAAAGCTTGTCACTTATATTTTTCTTAATCATTCACAGGCTGTTGTGCAGCACTGTTGCACATGGTCTTAAACATTTGCCATTCTCTGAAGACAGGCAAATTTATCTTGCCAAAGTACTATTAGCCAAAAGTATTGTTAAGCAAATGCTCAATGATATCTACGTATTTTTTACTCTTTGTGGCTATGGAAGCATATGTTGGCTCAATTCTTTCTGAAATTTTGCTGTGGAATTGCCATTTTCTTCTGGTGTCTTCATATGATGTTTTTGAATAATCTTGTTTGGTGTTAGTTAGAAGAGAACCAAAAAGAGTCAAGTCCTGCTCCTATTTCAGCCAATATCTTCATAGGATCATAGAATCATTTGGTTGGAAAAGACCTTTAAGATCATTGAGTCCAACCATATCTGTCCACCACTAAACTATGTCTCTAAACACCTCATCTACCTGTCCTTTAAATACCTGCAGGGCTGGGGACCTAACCACTTCCCTGGGTAGCCTGATAACCCTTTCAGTGAAGAATTTTTTCCTAACATCTAAATCTAAACCTCACACTTTTCCCGGTATTTAGAGAATTTAAACCCAGAAATTAGTTTCATAAAGTCTAAGATCTAATTATTTAGTGTTTTGCCCTTTCAAATGTGTAGCTGGTGATTGGAGCAGATGTGGTGGTGTTTGTGGTCTGTGATTAGATGACCTAAAGTTTCTGAATGGATGGAATGCCAGAGAAGAGCCATTCACAAAGAGCCAAAATCACAACTCTGAAGAGAATATATGGTGATGGTTTTTTTCAAGTCAACTCTCAATTTTTAAGCAAACTCTAAGTCTTTTCTCCCTTTTTGAAGAAGCAGAATTATTTCTAGCAATGCCTACAGAGAGATCCAGACCAAATGGATCCAGGATGTTTAGCAGGCTTCACACTTCATTCTCTGTGGTCAGTTCACGCAATGCATGAGCATGATGCCTGAGCAACGTCACACACTTGATTGCTGAGGTAATGGCAATGTTTTTGTCATCTTAAATTTGTTTTGTTCTAGGGTCCTGTTAAAAGTTTGTATATCATTTACCTCATAAGCATCTTTCTGAATAGCTTTCCTTTTGGCAAGAGCTAAATCTTCAGGTCTTCTTTGAGCTTCTATTGCTCATTTCTAAAAGCAAAAATCTGGCTGAGCAACAACTGATAGTATACTGTTTTGTGTATACAGAGTATTGAGGAATTACTACTCTTCATAAAAGCTTGTCAACAAGCTTTGTAGAAATAAGAATGTTTGCACAGATGTTGTGGACAAGGGAACAGAAAGGGGATAGGAGTGTACTGAGCCTAAATTGCTATATGGAAATTGTTAATCGATAGCAGGAGACTAATCCATCAGCTCAATAGAGATGAGGCAGATCCATGTTCCCAGGTCTCACCGGTAGCAAGGCTGAGAATGTATTGCATGCACACAAACATATGTATACACTACATCCATGCATGTAATGCTCTTCCCTAGTATCTCGTCTGTCCCATACCCCTAGGCCCCCTCAGTCCAAAAGGCAATCCAAAGAGCTGCCTCTCCTTGGTTCGTTTTGGGTTTCACACCTGCATGTTAGTTCTGGTATCTCTCCTGAGACAGCCCTGGAGCAGGGTGGACACCCTGAACAAGGTTCCTGTTTAATTTGGAATCCTGACTGCCCTTGTTCCTCTGTGCGTGTCTGGGCTTGTGGAGATGGACCATTGATGAACTGATGGCTTCTGTGATGGAGGAGGAGCTGAGGAAGGGTATTATCTGGGCTCCCTCACCTACCATTGTCTCTCTGTGCTCCTCTGCATGTGTACAGATGAGCTTTTTATCACGTAACATAACACTAAGATGTTCAGGAAGTATTTTTTTTTGCCACTGATCACCAATACTAGAACATACTTGAGATAAGACTATAATTGACAAGATATGCAGTCTGCTGCCAAATTATTTTCTGCCATGTTGTGTAGTCCAAACAAAAAAACTATGGCATTCTTCTGTCAGTATTGTGTTGATATGAGCCTGTCTATTGTTAAACTAAAAGTTGGAGAATGGCGTGGGCAGTTCCCACATTGTAATTACTGATGGCATTTTGTTAGCTAACAGAATAAACAAAGCTAACCTTCAGCTCCTCTACTGGAAAGCCTACTTTTCCATAATGGGAATAGTCTACTGGCTTTTGATATCAGTGGAAATAATCCTACCGATTTATAGGGACCTGGAGCACACCTATTATGTGTATAAGGACCCTTGAAACTTTATTTACAAACTGACCTCTTGCTGGTGTTTGACTGGTGGTTTAAATATGTGCTATAAACTTGCCTCTTTTTTGGCCTGTGGTAAGCTTGAGAGTGCCAACTTAAAAAACTTAATTCTACAGAGACCTTGGCATCATTCTTAATCAAGGCAATGTAGCTGGCAGGCCTGTGGGTGTGGGCTGCCTGGTTTCTTTGGCCAGCTTGTGTTTATCAACACACATTGGGCTACTCCATTTGCCTTTTGATGCCCATGTTTCTTTTCTTTTTCTTGGTCTGCCTGCTTTCTTTAGCTTGAAAGGCTCTTAGGAACTGAGGCTGTTATGAGTTTGTGTAACAAGATCTCTCCCCAAAAGCTGCTAGTATCTACTTAGACTGTAAAGGACTAGTTTAATATAAACTATTAAAATAATAGAAACTAGACGACGAGTACCTTGTTACAAATGCCTTTTTCTTTGAATATGGTTTATGTACACAATTACTGCATTTTTGTGGTCTTAGCATGTTTGTTGCCTGTATTGTAAACACATGACTTTTTTTTTTTTTTTTTTTCCCTGCACAAGGAAAGAGAGAGACAGAAAGGAGAGGTTCTGTCAATACGTCTGTCTCTCTGTAATGCGATCACCAGGCTGCACTTTTTAGACAAACTCACAGTAGTAGCGTTTCAATTTTTGTCTGCTTTAAGCTAGGTAGTGCCAGTTACAATTGTCATGTAGAAAAACACTATAAATGTCAGGCATGTTTAATGTTTAGTCATGACCTGAAACTCTCCATGTAAGCATTTCTCGTTGACTGAAATAGAAAACAAGAGGGATGATAATCCAAGCGGTTGCACACATTCTGTGCATGCATAGACACACAATCTATCCTTTGGGCAGCCCAGTGTACTCCTCTAGTTCTAATTCAAGGCACATGAATGAAAAGAGATAGATGTTAACAGAAAAACAAAACTTTTCCTTAAAAAACTGCTTACAGGCACCATGAGACTGCACAGATTATGTGCTTCTCCCTGAGTGCCCAATGTACTTGCCACTGCTACTGCTGGAGTGGCTGTATGGATTCCTGGACCAGGGTACATATCACTGCTTCATCCTTATGGCTGAGCCAGTGTCTCTGCCAGGAGATGGCAGGGACTCATACTTGATTCCTGTGATTAAGATGGATAAGTGTCTTGGTGAACCTCCAAGGCAAGTTGATAATGTACAGAAAAAAAACAAGTTGGTAGCATTAATCAGACTTAAAGGGCATGAAATCAAGAGGAGAAACATGACAATCTTGAGATGAGAAACTGTTGTAGCAGCAGATAAATACTTGCAGCTAATCCCTTAATGGACAACATGACAGGAGGACTACACGATGACTTTCTCTGTGTACAGCCTCTGTGCTTACCAAGTTCCATATCTTATGCTTCACAGTTGTACCACATGTAACACTCCAGTGCCTTTGTTAGTCTACCGTGTAAGGAGTCACTGCAGATTTACCTTTATTTGCAGCCTGATATTTATTTATTTGCAGCCTAGTATTTTATATGACTTTTCAAGCCTTTTCCTGGTTTCCAAATGCTTGAAACTGGTGACTTCAGTATGTATGTGCAACTATATCGTTGTATCTGGTTCTGCTGACATTTTAGAAAACAGTATCTGTTGGGTTGTTTTTCCTTACTGCTTTATACTAAGAGATTATTAATGCTTCATTAATCAACTGTTCAAAGTGTGATTACTCCTGAATAGCTCTCAAAATCTGGCTTTTTACTACTTACTTTCATTAGTGCTTAATTAACAGAGGAGATGAAAACTAAAATCTTAAGCCCACTCAAGGATGAGATACTGCTTTTCAGAAGAGGGGTTCAGAGCATGGTCTGTGTTTTGCAAGTGAGTTGCAAAAATGCTGTAAATTTAGACCAATATTTTCTGTATAGCCTAGAAATACAACTGCTTTGTGCCATAAAGGAAGAGTGATAGAATTGGGCCATCGCTTTAATTTGTAATCTATAACTTTTCTGGATGCAGAAACAATAGTAAATGTCTGAGAAAACCGTTAGTAGATTTGGAAGCAAGGATTGCCCAGTTAAAATTTTTTTCCTTCTGTGGCCAGTCTTCTCAGCTAATATATTACTGCTCTTATTCTCTACTTGGTGTGACATGGTCTACTTAATGCAGTGCTATAAAAAGCATAAAAATACTTGTGATACAAAAGAAGCTTGGGAGCGATGCATTTTCCTGAGCATCTTGCTTTGTTGGTGTTATTCGTCGGTAAAGTAGCTCAAGAGAGCCAGGCTTTTTGTGACAAATGTACTAGCCTTAAATAACTGACATCATATTACATTTCCCCTTATTTGTCTTCTCTTCAATCAACATCTCAGGGTTTGACACCTCATCTGATTTCCTATAGTAAATGTCCTATGGGGGAATCGTCTGTCACATTCTTAATGATGCAAAAGGATCAGAATTTGATTTCCTACTTCAGGATGGTTGATTATTTTAGTGCCTGATCCAAATTTAGACAGTAACACTGGAATTATAAGTTGTTGTGCTTTTTAACTAAGTGACTGGGAATTATGGCCTTAGTTGCTTGCAAAAGAATATATTTTCTTAATGTTCCATGAAAACAACAAATGTTATGGATTGAGGTGAAATGGCACTCAGAACAATAATGAAAGAGCTGCCTCTGATGAATCTAGGATATAGACTCAGAACTATATTCATCCACATTTAAAATTTGAAAAGGAGGATCTTTATAAAGGATGTGTAAAAAAGGTGGACAAGTGAACTGCAGGAAATGGGTACCGTTTCAGATTTGAGAAGGAAATTGGAGAACAGCTTAGTAAATCACTTAGAACTCTAGATCCTTGAATTACCCCAAGAATGAAATAGTATTTGAGATCAGCATTCGGCATACCAGCTTACTTAATGCATTATATGCTTATTAGCCTTTGAAAGAAGAGACCTACTATAATGTGTAGTTTAAAACTACAAGAACACAACTAAGACATTTGAGACACTGATGCTGGAGTTTGTGCATAAGTTGTAAAGTATCAACCTATTGTGGAGATAATGAGTTAGATATAAGTTTCCTGATTGTTCTTCAGCAAAAATGAACTTTGAGTTACCTCTGATGCAGCACACATGCATTATTTTCTCTGAATCCTTTTGTTCATAAAGCATCACCATAACAACTGAAGTCCCTGTAGATCACTATATACAGTGAAATTGAGAAACTATATATCAAACCAAATACAAACTAGTTAGTGACACAGTTTATTTTCCCACAAACAGAGTTTTGGTTATCCTGGTTGATTACATCATTGATATACCATAGTCTTTTTAACATGGGTAATGTCTTCAAGTATTAGGGAACAAAATGTTTATTTCACCATTTTCATAGTTGCTTGACATTATGTAACAGTTGAGTTTAATGAAGAAAACTAGGTACAGTATCTAAAAAAAAATGTTTCCAGATACTAGAATATGCATGAGTGTTTAGAACTGACTTTTGTGTTCTTGCTCCAGACATTCAGGTTAAAATAAGTACTCAGGTTTCAAATACTTGAACACTTTGGCCATGGGTACAAATTAGGGAGTGTTCTTAAATGTGGCTTGTTAGTGTACTTTGAGAATGCATTTTGTATTCATAGAATCATAGAATGGTTAAGGTTGGAAAAGACCTCAAAGATCATCAAGTCCAAACTTCAACCCAATACCACCGTGCCTACTTAACTACGTCCCGAAGTGCCATGTCTAAACTTTTTTTGAACAACTCCAGGGATGGTGACTCCACCACCTCTCTTGGGTAGCCTGTTCCAATGTTGACCAAAAGAAATTTTTCCTAATACCCGATTGAAACCTCCCCTGGCACAACTTGAGGACATTTCCCCTCGTCCTATCACTTGTTACTTGGGAGAAGAGACCAACACCCACCTCGCTACAACCACCTTTCAGGTAGTTTAAGGGGGTGATAAGGTCTCCCCTCAGACTCCTCTTCTCCAGGCTAAACAACCCCAGTTCCCTCGCCACTCCTCATAAAGCTTGTGCTCCAGACCCCTCACCAGCTTCATTGCCCTTCTCTGGACATGCTCCAGCACTTCAATGTCCTTCTTGTAGTGAGGGGCCCAAAACTGAACACAGTACTTGAGGTGCAGCCTCACACGTGCAGAGTACAGGGTCACAATCACTTCCCTACTCCTGCTGCCCACATTATTCCTGATACAAGCCAGGATGCTGTTGGCTGCCTTGGCCACACTGCTGGCTCATATTCAGCCGGCTGTCAACCAAGCAGCCCCAGGTCCTTTTCAACAGTTTTCTACTCCTCTGTAGGTGTATACATAAACATATTGTTTTCCCCTTCCCATAGTGTTCTGAGGATTACTTTAACAAGTGCTCTACGATGATGCTAATAGTCAAAGTTTTTTTGGTCCTGTTCTAATTCCCATTATTCAATATTCTATTGGTTTAGGTATGTGTTTAGGAGACAACATCTGTGAAAAACTCTAAGGTATCGGAGTATTATAAAATTTACAATATGCATACAACAGTGACTGCAAATAACTCCAGCAGTTAAGAAGAAAATTGAAGATAATGCTTTAACTTATCTACAAACATCAGAACTGGTTAGGGCCTCAGATCACTGAATCAAAGGTGTTTAACTTACTTGAAATCTGTGAAGATTAGATGTGAAAACAGCTTTAAAGATTTAGCCTGAAATTTGGAAGAGCTGATTCTCCAAAGGTAGCTGTATGCATGACCATGTGCTCTCCCCGTCCTCCTCCATCCCCTGTAGTTCTGTTAGGCAGGCATTTTTTTTTTTGTAAGAAAGAAGAAATCCCCAGGTCAGGGTAATTTTTGAGAGGTGAAAACAGATTGGAGAAATGGGCTGACAGGAACCTCATGAAGTTCAACAAGGGGAAGTGCAAAGTCCTGCACCTCAGGAGGAATGACCCCATGCACCAGTACATGCTGGGGGCTGCCCAGCTGGAAAGCAGCTTTGCAGAAAAGGACCTGGGGGCCCTGGTGGACACCAAGTGGAACACAAGCCAGCAGTGCACCCTTTCTGCAAAGAAGACTGATGATATCTTGGGATGCCTTAGGCAAAACATTGCCAGGAGGTCAAGGAAGAGGATCCTTCCCCTCCACTCAGCACTGGTGAGGCCACACCTGGAGTGCTGGGTCCAGTTCTGGGCTTCCCCGTACAAGAGAGACATCGACCTACTGGATAGAGTCCAGTGGAGGGCCACAAAGATGATTAAGGGATTGGAGCATCTCACATATGAGGAAAGGCTGAGAGGGTTGGGGCTGTTCATCATGCAGAAGATAAGGCTAGGGGGAATCTTGTCAATGTATATAAATACCTGAAGGGAGGGTGCAAAGAAGATGGAGACAGGCTCTTTTCATTGGTGCCCAGTGACAGGACCAAAGATAACAAGCACAGGTGGTTCTATCAGGAAACACTTTCTCACTGTGAGGATAATCAAGCACTGGCACAGGTTGCTTGAGCAGGGGTTTGGAGCAGATGACCTCCAGAGGTCCCTTCCAACCTCAACCTTTCTGTGATGTTATGAAAATTCTTATGTAGAATCCATTAGGTGTTTATTCTTGAGAGACTAGGTGCCCCTTTACAAATTCCCCATCAGTAACCCATATGAATGGTGCTAAGGATCAGATGCTCTTTTTGACCTTCCTGTGTGATTTTTCTTTTGTGAAATTTTTACGATTTAAAGCTGTATAGCTGTTGGAAATGACTGACATGCATGAAGAAACCATATGACATGGTTGCAGAAGAAACAAGTGTTTTTAAAGTCACTGGAGGTCAGATGATATAGCACACTTGGGCTAGCCCTTTCCTACTTTAGATGACTTGAACATATTTTTCTGTACTTAATTGATGCTGGGAGGCTTTATGGGAAATTTAATCAGTCAGGCTTTACCAGTTTTCAAAAACAACCCTGTGGAACAATATTTATGTGATATTAAACTACTAGGAGTTACCAGAAAGGCTAATTAAAGCAGAATTATTTGCTAGTTTAAAGCTGTATTACATTTTTATATTTCATTCATGTCTGAGTAAATATATGTATAGAACATCAAAACAACAACCTACATATATGTGTATATATTCTATATATTTAACTTGTGCAGTGTATCATGAACCAGAATTAATTTGATGTGTGAATTTTTTGTAAATAAAGGATGAATTATGCGCACCAAACAAGATCACAGGTAATTAAACAGGTACTGCTTGGTTTGTTTATCTCCAGTGCCAGAAATAGCTCCATATCAGTTGATAAAGGATGGAATATGGTTCACTATGTATGTTTGTTTCAACCAAACACTTTAAAATACAAAATTAATTTTTATATAGCTCAGTAGTATTAACGCTCTTACTACAGAATGGGAGCACATACTTTGCAAAAGATGAAAAGGGGCTAATATAATTTATGGCATTTAAAGTATGACTTCCAATCCTCAGAATTTTTTAGGTTCTTTTACAGGAAGGGATGTTTTTATTGACGTAGAAATGAAGCAATAGGAAAACCAATCTCTGCACTGTGGACAAGTGTAGAAATGGTGATGGATGGTCTGGCAAGATGCATTTGACTTCCCGGGGTAAATATACCTATAACTGCCAAATAATTCCTTTCCTCATGCTGTAGGTTTGTCATGCAGTAAACCATATATTCCCGTCAAACATTCTCATTTTGCAGCAGACTAAAAGCTTGGTGTTTGATGAAGAAAAGTGAGCTTATTCTTAAACATATTTCCCATCATCTATAACAGATTTGTAAAAATAATATAAGTAAGAAGCTACCTGTAATACATTTTTATTTCTGCGTGTGTTTGTTTTGGTTTGGTTTTTTTGAAAGAAACAAACAAAACACTATGTTGCTACAATAGATTACTCAGGTAAGGTTTGGTGTGTGTATGCCTATAAATCCAAAAAGCTCCTGAACTCTTCACTACCCAGAGGAATGCAGTTTTTGATGAAAAACCTGATACGCTTTACATTAAGAATGCAATGATGGTGAAGTTAAAAATAAGTCATGGTGACTTACCTAACAATTATGGGATTTGTCTCTTTTTCAGAACACATGCTGATATCCTGTTTTGATACCTTTTCTTGGAAACATAAATAAGGTAAGCACTCCATGTGTTAGTCATCCTTTTATTGAAGTAAAGTCTATATGAATAATGTATGCTAACTTGAAAACAGTGTTGATATAATCACCCTAATGCTCTGTATGCTTTTGATGTTTTAAGGAATGACACAGCAGATGTTTCTCAAATATTCACATTTGAATTGAGGAGATGTCATACTGCAGAAAATGTGGAAAATATTTTATCAATCGCAGAGCCTCAGATAGGTAGTTTTGAACTGGTTTCTTTCTCTAGCTTGAGTCTTTTCAGTGACAGTGAAAAGCTGAGAAGTGCCTTCATGAAACTGGTTAAATTTAACCTGGGTCTAAGCAGGAGAAAATCCAAAGATTAGAGCTGGTGTTATGCCCCACTTACTGCAGGGCTTGATGTCTATTTGCCGACTTTGTCACAGCAATAGTTCGAGTACCTTACAACAGACAGCTGTGCAGATCAGGATCTGATGTCTTCTAAAATAAACTTTTGCTTTTGTACCCTAAATCTGTGCCAGGATGTTACAGAAAAACGTACAACAACAAACATTGACTTCTGAATTATTAGTGTCCATTAGGCTGATATTTCCATGAGGTCTTATAGGTTTGATCTCTGGAAAAAAATATATTCTGTCAATTTGAAAAACTGATGGATTGACCCTGTCTAGCAGCTAAGCCCCCACCCAGTCACTTGCTCACTCCCCCACAGCAGGATGGGCAAAAGCAACAAAAATGTGTTGGTCGAGATAAAGACAGTTTAATAAATGAAGGGAAAAAACTAACAAACCAAGCGATGCAAAGGCAGTCACTCACCGTCTCGCACCGGCAGACCAATGTCTGGCCAGTCTCTGAGCAATGGTTACCTTGGAAAGACTGGGCTATGCCAGTTTTATAGCTGAGCATGATGTTATATGTTACAGTACATCTCTTTGGTCAATTTGCATCAGCTGTCCTGGCAGTGTTGCTTCACAGCCTCTTGCCCAACCCTAGCCTACTCCCTGGAGGTGGCAGAGTGGGAAACTGAGGTGGCCTTGGTGCTGTGCAAACACTATTAAGCAGCAGCTAAAACACTGGCGTGTTATCGCATATGAACATGCTCTGGACTTGCCCAAAAAAGACAGAAGTAGCAATTTTGGTTTGGAGAGATTTTCACATAACATAAGATAAGGACCTGGCTCTTGGGATATGTACACATGGAGAGATCAGACTGTTTGTGAATAGACATTTAAGGCTCGGAGGGATGGGTTCCACTTACTTGACAGTTGCTGTGGATCATACATGTATAGATATTGTGGAAGGGCCCCAAGCTCTTGCTGTTAGATAATTGAACTTACCATAGAAGCTGTTTGTGTTGTAACTGAGATGGGGAAAGAAAAGTTGGAAATGAGAGATGGGATCAATCAAATGTTTGCGTGAAGGTCTTGCCTGAGCTGATTGTTCAGGAAGACATAGATGGAGAGGAGGGAAGAGAACTGATGCTTTTCTTGGAAGGTCACAAGTTCTGTCTTATTATTGTGATGATCCCTTTACAACTACTGGAAGAACTGGGTGCCTCTGCTTTTTGCACAGTGCTGTGACAGTGTGCACAGCCTGCGCGTAACAAAACCCACTCATTGGGGACTGCTGCACCATCAGACTGCTGCAGCTGAGGTTGGAAGATGGTCACCTAAACGGATGCTAGTCACCTCTGTCTGAAACCATTGTGTCCTTTTGCATAAGGAGACAGCCCTGGACAGAGCAACTACACAACCGTCCTGGCTGCCAGGTCACTTGCAGTTTGACTTTCCCTGGCCCAAGCAGTCAGTTACACGGCTTTCCTTCCCACCCTCCATTCTCCCCTGTCACCTCTCTCCCCACAGCCCTTGGTCCTCTCTTGTTCCCCTGTGTAGTTTTAGGGACAAATCTTCCTGCTAGTTTTGAGGTTTCTTGCTTGAACAGTTCAGAAAAAGAGCTCTCCAGTTGTCTTTGAAGAATTATAAGTAGCTTCTGAATTGGAGCCTGCAGGCAGGTTTCCAGGCCGAAGCTCCTGCCCTTCCAGGCACACAGAGGATAGGGATGGATGAGAGAAACACCATTATTTTTTCCCTAAGTAGCTGCTTAGGTAGAATAAAAATAAAAGAATTAGAAAAGTGTGTAGTGAGGTCAGTTGAGGAAGGTGCAGAGACATGAGTTCATTAAGGTTTGTTATTGCTTAATTAAGAATTCTTTTCAGGATCAGGCTCAATTTTTAACACAATCAAAAGATATTCCTCCCTGTTTGACACTGGGTGTTTGGCAACACTCTCAGGATTAAAGTAGCAATTTTTTTCTAGTTTAGTAAACATGCTGTACCATGTCCCTTCCTTTCTTCATTCCTTTATGTTCAATCTTGTGAGATATGTATATAAACATATATGTATATATAAATCTTTTAAGAAAGCAAAAAGATAAATTACCCCTTTAAACTTACTGCTGTGTTATTTTGGTACATCTCCTGAGATATCTGGGAGGCTTGGTCAACAAAAGAGCTTGAAGACACTGTCATTAATGAGTACCAAGGAACACATAAATAAATTTCAATTATTTCAAATGCTCTTGTTTTTTAAATGCATAATATACCTTTCCCATATGCACATGTAATTCGTATTCTTGACTTGTCTTTATTGTACATGTATTCATTTTAAATTTTAAGCAGCTGAAGTGGGTTCCCAGTGTTTTAGTGTTACAGTTTTGTGCACTGACATTATATGCTTCTTGTTTTGTGTTGTGGTTTAATTAGGCAGGCAGCTAAACATCACACAGCTGCTCACTCACTCCTTGCCCCCCCCCCCCCAGTTCATGGGGTAGACAATCAGGTAAAAAAAATGATATTCATGGGTTGAGATAAAGACAGTTTAATGGGACAGAAAAGGAAGAGAAAATTATTATTACATTATTTAATAATAACCAACACATGCCCAGCCAGTTCCCGAGCAGTGATTGCTGCCTCCAGGCCAACTCCCCCCAGCTTATCTACTGAGCATGACATCATATGGTCTGGAATAGCCCTGTGGCCAGTTGAGGTCAGCTGTCCTGGCTGTGCCCCCTCCCAGTTTCTTGTGCCCTGGCAGAGCAGGGGAAGCTGAGAAGTCCTTGACTGGTGTAAGCCCTGCTCAGCAACAACTAAACCATCAGTGTGTTACCAACATTCTTCTCATACTAAATCCAAACCACAGCACTATGCCAGCTACTAGGAAGGCAATTAATTCTACCCCAGCCCAAACCAGGACAAGTGTTGTCTTACTTAACAGAAGAAATTTGCATATCCTGGAATTTTTTGTTGGAACTTATGCAGAAATGGATTTGGCCTCAGAAAGCAAGTTCTCAAGTATTTTCATCAGGTGATTTCTGTGAATTGTCATTTCTGGTTAGCATTTCCACCTTAAGAAAAAAAGAAATTCTGGTGAAAACAAACCCCTTTAGTTTAAAAAATATGCAATACACAAGAAAGACGCATAGTTTTGCAGAAATGTAAATAATAATATCACTGAACAACTTTTACTTGTTCAGATGCAACTTCAACATGAAGTTACAAATATGGACTAACATACGCTTCTGAAAAACGCTTACTTTGTATGTTAATCTTGATTTTCCAGTATCTTTTTAAAGTCACAACCTCATTCCAGATTTGTCAAATGAATCTCAAGTACTCTATCACAAAATAAAGCATGGAACAGGTTGAATGGCAAACCCATTTCATCCTGTTTTAGAATAACAAATTTTGGTCTTTTTATATTAGAAATTCACGAAAGAGTTGAAGGAAAATTCGCACTTCTCCTTTGTAGCTTGCAAAATCTTTACTTTTCTGAAATAATGAGGTAAAATCTGTGTACTTTCATTTAAACTTGTCTCTTTTTGTCCAGTGAGTTTAAGGAGGTTTTGCATAATTTAGATATTCCTTGTACTTGCAAATATCTTCAGTTTGCTCTGATGCTTTTTCTATTGGATCCTTTAAAACCACTACACAGGGGTTATAAAACTCTGAATATTTGTTTAATGCAGCCATATTCATTTTTCTCAGTCTCTTTCATGGTTATTTCTCCTTTCTCCTTTTTTTTTTTAAAAGTAGTCACTGCAATGTCTGTCTTTTCTTAGAAGAACCAGCTTTTTTCGTATATTGTAATAAGACAGAACAAGTTTCATGGAAATAGTTTGCGAGAAAACTGTTGGATTTTCTAATAGGTCTGCTCTCCACTGGCTTGGCTGAGCAAGATATTTAGACAGTTTAGTGATAAAGAATTAATTTCATTGTCACTGAGATTTTGTTTTCTGAAATGCTGTTGTTTCTTATTTCTATATTTCTGTATGACTTACTGTTTTTTTTACTTACGAGTGTTTGTGTTTGAAGACTGCAAATTTAAATAGTTTGAGAAGACTTTTGGTCATGATGATTTCATGTGGAGAAATTGTTGTGCTGAGATTTAACAGCATGTCCTCGGTGGGGGATAACTAGACCAAAGAAATAGAGTCAACAGAACGTTAGAGCAAATAGCGAAAAGCAGTTCCCTTAATACAGCAACCATTACATATGTGGCAGTACAGGATAGAGTATTAGAGTGACCAATTCTGCTTACTTGATTCCAAGAGGTGATAGGACCGGAATGGGCTGATTCTGCTGTAGACTTACATACTCTCTAAAGGAAGCTCCACCAATGCTATCAGTTACGGGCAGTTTCATTAAGTAGCAATTCTGGTATCATCCTATTCCAATACTTTCAAAGCCACTGCAGTCTTAATGCTCATGGGGAGGGTCCTGCTGCAGCCTTGTGCCTACCCACTTTTACATACATTCTTATTACAAAGTCATACACTGTTCACACTACATAACAGTGGTGTTCAAAAGAGTGTGTATTTGTATGAATATAGATACATTTTAACAAACATGTATGGTTATAATACTTTCTGAACCACTTTTTATTAATAGTTCATTGTAGTGATGTTATTGGTATGGACATAGAAGATTCTTTTCAAAGAAAGAAGAAAAAAGTAAGAAAATGCTATGTACTGCAGAGTTGGCGAGTGTATTAGCAACAGTTTTTGAATTCTGCTGGTGTTTGTAGAATTCTTTTGAATTTTTTTTTCTATTTTCTTTTATTTTGAGAAAAGCTGGTGATGTTGCCTTGAGATGGAAATTCCTGGGAAATCATTAAAGGCTCCGACAACAACCAAAAACTATTATTAGACTTGTGTTTAATTCTAGCACGATGTGTTTACCTATGTTTTTGTTTCAGAAGAAGAGTTTTATTTTCACAGAAAATAGTTGCTAATTTTTCTAACTATTCCAAGTATTCACCATGTGTTCTAGCTTTCCTGTATTGACCATCTCACACTATTTTCCATGCTGGTTGTTGCCTGGCAATAATATATTCTTTAGTGTTCTTAATAAAGGAGGCAATGCAAAATTGGTTTACAGCATTGCTGTCTGTTAGAATTGTTAATTAAGCTGTGGGCTCTTTTTGCCCTTCTTTGCTAGTCATGTATCGCTGCTCTGGGTTTTTTTTAGGCATCAAGAAGGGTAAGCAACTGGTTGTATCTTTGGTTGAAGCTGCAAAAGAAACCTCTCAAGGCCATACAGTGAAACACCTGTTATTATTGTCACCTGCTGCACTATTCCACCAATGCCAGAGCATATGGAGTCATTCAACTTTAGAGTTGCATTTCTTTGGTTTTTGTCTAGTCTGGGCATGCTTTTTGCAACCGGTGCTTAAAAACAGGAGCAGCCTCCTTATTCATACCATCTTTCCATCTGATTTCTGGGAGATCTGGGTCTTAACCAACATAATACTGATTTTTGGGCCTTTGTTATTTTTATTTTGTGAGCTCAAATATTTTATGTGGGCTGAGGTGATGATTTTACTTTCTTTTTTTTTAATTTTTTTTTTTTAATGCATCAGAATCCCTTGAGAATTTTTGGCATTTTATTTGCAAAGGTGATGTTTCTCTCCATGTCATCAATGCAACTTCTACCATACCAATGATTGTCTCAAGCAACTCAGTCTTCAGATAATTCTGTCCTTTGTTCCACATCACCTACAGTCTCTTCACCATCTGAGGTCAGTGTTTTGCTCTCCCTCCTTTTTTTGTTGGTTGTCAGTGGGACTTGGAGTGAGGATTGGTAGGATTTTGGGCCTGAGTGGTGGGTGACAAAATAGTCTTTCAGTGGACATCCTCTTAGACTCTTTTTCTCAGTTTTTTGTTTCTGCTCTTGTGCAGTGGTTTGTGAGAGTTATTAATGTCTGTCTTGACCCATCTACTGTGTGTAGGCTAAGTGAAGTTGGTTTTGCATGTGTTCTCAGGATCAAAAGTACCTGTATTGCCATCTGTCTTAAGAAATCTCTGCCCATCAAAAAGACATTACTGCACGAACGTGCAAAGTGGAGCATGCCAGTTACAACATGTCACCCAAGTAGTAGTAGTAGTAGTCCCTTAACTTAAGGAGGCTTTGACTTGATTGCTTTTGATGACAGGAAGATAATAGGAGATCTGTGTTTTTAAGAAGAATATTAATTCAGGCTTTCTAAAACCTAAATGTGGCATTTTGTCTTCTGTCTCAATATCTATTTCTAAATCAGAGGAATCAGTGTTTAACTGGAATGTATAAAAACATTGACATGTCTGTGTTTTGTCACAACTGCTCTGCTTTTCTGAAGGTAAGTAGGAATGCTTAATAGGCCAAGTACTGGAACATTTCTTCCACTCATACTGCATTTTGTACACTTTGCCCCTTACTGTGTTGTGATGTGAATGCATAATCCTAAACATGATCTTTTTCCCATTCATTTTATTCTTCCTAAGGGGTGTTTTGCTTCAGTATGAGATCTCCTCTCTCTCTCATTTCCATCAGATTACATCCTGTCACTTAAATCAAAAGTGACTCCTCTTTAGTGAGATTTTAATAACATGGTCTGGTTCCAAACAGAACATATTTGAAAAAATATTGTAAGCTGTGTTTTCCATGAGGCTTGCACACATCTCCACATCGATTTTCTCACACAACAGTTACAGCATCAGCTTAGCAGGTGATTAGCAGTAACTTGTATTTTGTTGTATGTTTTTGCACTAGGTGAGTGTTGGTGGCTGAAAATTATTATATTCCTGTTGGTAAGGAATCTGATGCATGGGTAGTTTTGTCCTATATTTCCTTTCCTTGATAAAGCTTAATTTCAAGCAGATGTTCTATGCCTTCAGAGTGATACTGTATAATTTTAATCATGTGGTACATGCTGTGTGGGGTTTTTTGGGTATGATCAACACAGGTGTTGTAGGATATGTTGCTCTCGATATCTGTTGGCAATGTTTTACTGTTGGTGGTATTTAGCTTGTCCATGCCGAGTGAAACAGCAGGCTGTACAGGGTAAAAAGAAAGCTATTACCACTGCTGTTGCTGCCTTTGGCAGTTTTGTTAATCCAAACTCTTGGTTCCTTTGACTTTTAGTACAAGTTCCTGAAAATGAAAGTTTTCAGCTTTGTTACAGTGTTTTTTTTGTTTCCTGAATATGTATAGTGTATCTGGGGCTTAGTTTTTTTCTGAATCAAAATGGATGTAAACTTCTTCGAGAAATAAAGGGAAACAATTTTCAAGATCTAGGTTTTGGTTCAGGAGATGAACCAAAATCCAAATGTATTTTTTTGCTCTTGGTCATATATGTTGTCAAAACAGTAAGAAAAATATACTTTCTTTCTTCCCTTCCTCTCTACAACCTATAATTTGAGATTTCTACACTTCTTTCCTAAGACCAGAAGATTTTCATCACAAAAGTGATAGTTTTAGTAAGAAGTGCACTGTAAGAGTGGGAATTGGCTTCCATAAAAGGTCACAGGGCTCTGAATTGATATTTTGGTAGTAATGTAAGAACTATGTCCTGAGGGTTATATTCTCCTCATGTTCCCTTCTCTCTATAAGTGTTCATTGGGTTTGACTTGAATATAGGATGAGGGATTGGATAATATTTTTTCCTTCCTGTATGATTTTGACTTCTAAAAACCTCGTGGGAGGAATTCAACCTGCTGATATATCTTTTGAAAAGTTGAAATGTTTTATATAGAAAATGTCAAAAATGAAACATTTGGATGTTTCAGAGTGAAATGCCCTATTTTGAAAACGTTGCTGTAAAATGTGTCAATATCATTGATGGAAAATATTAAGCAGGACTAGTCCCAGTACCGACCCCTGGGGGACACCACTTGTCACTGGTCTCCATTTGGACATCGAGCCATTGAGCACTACCCTCTGGATGCAACCATCCAACCAATTCCTTATCCACCGAACAATCCACCCATCAAATCCATAGCTCTCCAATTTAGAGAGAAGGATGTTGTGGGGGACTGTGTCAAAGGCTTTGCAGAAGTTCAAATAGATTATATTGGTTGCCTTTCCCTTGTCCACTGATGCAGTCACTCCATCATAGAAAGTCACTAGTTTGGTCAGGCAGGACTTGCCCTTGATGAAGCCATGCTGGCTGTCTTGAATCACCTTCCTGTCCTCCATATGCCTTAGCACAGCTTCTAGGAGGATATTTTCCATGATATGATAAAGCCTGTGCTCTTTTATATTGGGAAGGACAGACAGGCCTCTAAAGACCAATGAAATCAAGGGAAGAGAGAAAATTTCCTACTAGAAAAGGTATATCTCCGGTCAGAGAAGGTATAGCTATGTAAACAGCTGGTGCAATGTGAAGAAGGGAGCATTGGAATAGTGTAGGTGCAAAGCAAACGTACCAAAAAAGAGAACCTATTGTGCACTTGTTCAAGTAGACTCAGTGTCCCAGTGACAGAGAGGTGTCAAGTATTAAATGAAGGGACAGTGAAAGTGTCTTTCTCAGGATGTTGCATTCTAGCGGTGATAATTCTAATTGTAGAGAAATTTCAGAAGTCAGAGGTGGATGTGTAAATGCTAATAATACACTGAAGTGTTATTGGTCTTTTGGAGTTCTGAGCATAATGAAATTATGAATTGAAGCTACTACAGGTACCTCTTTGAGCAATAAAAGATGATTTATGAGTCCTTGGATTATAGTTTTTGCGCATCATTTTAGGGGAAGGTAGATTTTTTTTTTTTCTCTTTCTTTAATTTTCCTATTGATGTTGGCAATTGGTAAGTAAATGGAATACAGAAGTAATTACTTTGTATCTGGTTAATTGTTTTTGACTTGAATTCTACTGCCCTTCATTCAGCTGGATTACCTGCAAGATTGCTGGTCATTATTTGTTCTTTTTTGCAGGTAATGCTGGATTCAAGAAGCTTTCCTAAATGTCTCACCTGTAATGATTACCTGTTACATTTTGAGCCCTGTTTGACTTGCTTATCTCTTTCAGTTTATGACTTGGGCCTACTTGAATGAATATACAGTTCTCTGGCTTGGTCCTAGTCTGAGAAGTTACTTGCAGCTTCCAGTAATTCAGCCAGAGCTGACAGATCCCCGCAGTACACCAGTCCGCTCTCTGTCACTTGGGCAACATGCTGCAACATGACAAGGGGTTTTGTTTGCTCTGGGCCCTGACCTTGATGGGTTTCAGTTTCTATACATGCTGAAGACAACCTCTGTTTTATATTGTGGGTACCTACCACCTGGCATCCTGTACAGATAGTTGACCAGTTGCATAGCTTGGGAGATTTATGCAATGACTGCTCCTTTGTCCATGTGGCTGGATTCCCTCCCAAAGGAAACCAGCTTATATAAGATGTGTGCTTATGCTGTGTCCCACATACGTTTAAGAGGTGCAAGGACAGTGAGTGCATCAGTGCTGTGGTACAGGCACAGCCACTGTTAGTATTAGGAGCACATCTACCTGCCTCCTTGCTGGCTACTTCTGTGCTATCACAGAATTCTAGTTCTCCTGTGATGTGAATAATCTCTGCTGAGTACTTCACCTGTAGGAAAGGAGAGAGATTAACAGGACATCCATGATGTTTATCTCTGCTGCGCTGTGTTGTACAGCAGAATCAGTTCATTTTGCCAAATTTTAGAAATTTTTACAGAATCTGAACACTTTCAAAACAGCATGTTTGGCTGCTTTAGCTTCTTTGTAAATTATATACATAAGTTTTTGTCAGCTTATCCACACAACTTTGACAGTGTTTTATTTTTAAACCAGGAAATAATGAAGTGATTGTAAATATTTTTGCATTATTGGAAAAGTGTGAGAAATTTTGGTTGTATTTTTTTTTCTTCCCATTTGAATTGATAATCTAATTGTGAAGTTTGCTGTTCAGTATTTCTTACTTTAGTTGTAACATTTGCCCTTTAGTACTGCTTGCTTTAGTTGGAAGAATATGAAGTGTAGAAACATTACAATGTAGTAATGTTTCTCGTTTTACCTGATTGTAGAAAAAACACTTCTAAATCAAGTTTTTAAGCCCTCTTAACACACTGCACATAACAATACAAAAGACAGGTTGTCAGAACTGGAGTGGTGAAACCTGTGTCCAAATATTTTGTTGTGTACACTGTATTTACTGCAATTAAATGCTGTACTAGAATATATGTTTCATGTACTTGAAGCAAAAAAAAAATCCCGCACTTTAATATTGTGAATGCCAGAAATGCTAAGCATTTGGTAAGCTTGACTCAGATCTCCTGTATTTATATTTTATTTATGGTGTAAAGACAAAGTAGTCACTAGACAATTTTTTGTTATAATCAGTGAAGTCATGCTTGTCCCTTCATGCCAAACGTTTGCCTTTGAGGGAAATGAGGGTATAAATACAAAGGGAATTTGACACGGCATTCATCTTTCATTGATTAGATTGCAAGAAAGATTGTTACTGTGCTATGGCAAAAGTAATTTGACTTGCAAATATGGATTCAGCATGTCTTTTAAGTATCATTTTTGTGGTTGCTCTTCATGTAGGATGTAACCTCAGTCACTCCCTCAGTGCAGTTTAACAAGGTTGCATGGTATAACTGACTGCAGAATTAGCTACCTAATGCAAAGCCAGCGGAAGAGATTTGGATTTCAGTAACCCTGAAATGTGTCTTCAGATCACTGACTTGGCATGGGGCAGAAAGCAAAATGTTTTCACATTGCTTGTACAGTTCTGCATTGGTCAGTGTGTGCAAAATTAACTGTTACAAGGTCATGAGACCATCACCATGCATGCCACCTTCCTTGTGAGGAGATATTTGTTTCTCTTATAGGATGATTTAAGATTTTTTTCCTCCCTTTTTACAGTGGCACTCCCTATTTCTATACTCAAACCTCTCTGATGATGTAAATATCTTTTCTAGTCAAAACCAACTCTGACCTCTAGGGTGAGGTAAGCAAGCAAGCAGACATCTAGTAAATATTAAGGCTTTTATATGAAATCATCATCAAAACTGCTGATTTTTTCTTTTTTCCTGTGATAGGAAGGTCAATGACATTTCTATATCAAGTGCCATAGTGGTCAGAAAGGCATATTTTGAAGAGAAGAATTATTTGCAGTTTGGCAGAGGTCGCGGGTGATGACAGGAAAATGTAAGAAATACCCTCCTAGCTCAGAGTGGCTGTCTGTCAGTCCTCATCCTTGGTCTCCAATGGTGACAATGGGACATGGGGGCTAGGGAGAGCTTGTGTGCTTGTATGTGTTCTCTGGTCCTTTGTCCTTGTACTTTTCCAGGATCTACAGCTCTGTTAGACACATTAGAGGGTGCCTCCTTGCCCAGTCCATTTAGAACCCACCACACATGGTGCCTGAAATTGTCTAACCTGTCTTTAAACCTGCCGATATTGTCTAGCTCCACAGCCTCCTGTGGCAGCAAGGTCTGTGAGTTCCCTGCTCGCTGTCCAAAGAAGCACTTTTATCTGGTTTGGGCCACCTCCCACTGGTTTCATCAAGTGGCCACCTCTTTCTTGTATTGCAGGACTTGCTGAATAGCAGTTCATTTATTTATTGCTTTTGCGACTCTCTAAACTGCGATCCTACCCTCCCTCAAGCTTCTCCTATAGACACTTAGGGGTCCCAGTGCGTGTTTTTTTTGAGTCCTCAAGCTCTGTGCATGTGTCCTGCTTGTCTACCTGCGCTCTGTTTGTGAACACAGCATGTATAGGTAGAGCCCAGCCCTATGGTGTTGGACAGTCTTGAGGTAACAGGGCTGTTGGTACGGAGTTTCAAGTATGATTTCTATGGTGTTTCTAAAGTCTGCCACCTCTCAGATAGAAAAACAATAATGTTATTTTCCACCTCTGTAGAAGTTTCCATATGAAAATCTGGAAATGTTTGTATAAATATTAATGAGTTCTACTTTAAAGGAGCTTTATGAGGGTAGCAGTAAGAAAGAGAAGCATAATATGTTCCTAAGTGGAAAGTCCTAAAATATACTGTACATTAAGTGATATTCTGCACTGCCTAATTCTTTTTACATAAACTATTAAATCTGATTTTATTACATTATAGGTTAAAATTACTTCAATCAAGACATTGCTTTGGGATTTGAGTTTTTTTTTAACTATGATCTTTTGATTATACCCATTAAATCTGCAGAGTAAAAGTGATTAAAATGTTATGTTCTGCATATGTCCCCCAAGTATACAGAGTTTTTACTGCTTGTTAAAATAAGAAAGTGATGACATTATTATGATGTAGCCTGTATATAACCTATTTAATATAAAATGATACTGAACAAATGGAATTTAAAAGTCAGAGAGCATGCAGATTACTGTAGTCTAAGAATTTTTAGGATTTCTTAGAAATCCATATTTTTTTCCTTTATAAGTGCAATATTACCCATTTGTGGTTATTAAGGTACAATAATTTTGAAATTTCCAGCCGATCATGCAAATGGTTTGAGAATTTCTTCCTGAAGCTTGATTAAATGCCTGCCTAAAATTCAGGTTTTGTACACACTTAAATGCAATCCTTAAATTTAATTGAAGTTACTCTAAGAATATTTTTACTCTAGAATAATAATTCTGAATCTAGTATATCTATCCTAGAATTATCCTTATTATCCAGTGTCATGACAGTAAGAAAGAGGTTATGTGAAAAAGGAACGCCGTCTCTGAATATACACTTACAACAAACTGAGCTCTGAATTCAGATTTTGGGACAATTGGTTTCTCTCTAACTTTAGGAATGTTCACAATTGATGATGGGTGGATTTGGTTTGTGTGGCAAAGTTTTGTTAGCACGGGGGCTACAGGGGTGGCTTCTGTGAGAAGCTGCCAGAAGCTTCCCCTGTGTTTGCCACTGGCCAAGGCCAAGCCCATCAGTGACGGTGGGTAGCACCTCTGGGATAACATAGTTAAGAAGGCAAACAAAAAAGCTGCTGTGGGACAGTAGCTGGAGAGAGGGGTGAGAACGTGTGAGAGGCGCAGCCCTGCAGGCCCCAGGCCGGTGCGGCAGGAGGGGCAGGAGGGGCTCCAGGCGCCGGAGCAGAGATTCCCCCGCAGCCCCGGGTGCAGCCCACGGTGAGGCCGGCTGTGCCCCTGCAGCCCA
>NW_009259685.1:370393-380242 GCF_000687185.1 Egretta garzetta
AGGTTATTTTTTTTTTTTTATCCTCTCCTACTCTGATTTGATTGGGAATAAATTAAACTGATTTCCTCAAGTTGAGTCTGTTTTGGCCGTGACAGTAACTGGTGAGTGATCTCTCCCTGTCCTTATCTCGACCCACAAGCCTTTCATTATATTTATTTCCTCTGTCCAGTTGAGGAGGTGGAGTGATAGAGTGGCTTTGGTGGGCACATGGCATCCAGCCAGAGTCAACCCATCATAGTGGGGAATATATTGTGTTTTTTTTCTCTTTGCATGCCAAAGCCAACAGGAATGGGGTGATAAGGGAGGGACACAAAAGATACTACTGTAGAACTGCAATTCTAAATAGACCTGATAATAAAATTATGTGCTGTCATTGAAAGACACTACTGATGCAAAGTGGACACCTGTTTTGTCCAAAAGGCTTAGTAATAATATCACAGTGCATCTCTGTATTGAGATAATTTTTCTTATATATTGTTTTGGAAGTCTTCAAGTGGCATCCTCCCTTTCAAGTATGCACTTACGTTTCTGGTTGCTAGCTCATTTTAAGTTGGCTCCATGAATATGTGGAATGGTGCCTGCATCTGCAGTATGAAACTGTTCATGAGGCAGAAAACAAAGGTTAATTCAAGAAGAAATAGCTGTTTCTTAAGATGTGTCTTTGGTTTCCTGGCATTATGCTGCCAACCGTTGCTGTAGATTTCTCTAGCTCACCTTGTTGTTTGATGACTGCTTACACACTGTAATTTTACTCATAGATCTTCTCTGAATATTTCTTTTTTCTTGGTATTTTACTTCTTTACCTACTTCAGGAAGAGACTTTGTACATGTGCTTTCAGACTCTGGGCTGCACTAAATACAAATTGCTTGCCTGTACTGTGGCTTATGAGAAAATATTTGTCACAGGCAATGCTGGAAGGAGAACTTGCTGCTTAACTATAGGTAGTGAAGAGCTGACCCTCACCATTTTGCAGGGGAAACCATTTGGGCTTGGGGGAGAAGAGGGATGGAGGAAGGCAGAAAGGAGTCAACTCACTTTTAAGATATGTAATGCTTTTACATTTCCCTACTGGCTCAGTGCATTAGTTGGCTTGTCACATCACATTTTCTGAGCTTCTTTGTGTTATGTCACATAATATGACAGAGATAACCCTTGTGACAAATCACACAAGCCGGCATGTCAGCGGGGAAATAGGAAACTGACAGTTTTCTGAACAGTCCTATAAAAACACTCAATAGAATTCTGTAAAAAGTAACTTTTTAGAAATCTGGACCTATGTTTTTTCTTGCTGAAAACCTTCTCTTCAAACAAACTTCAGAGTACGAATTTAAAAAAAATAAGAAAAAGAGATGAAAATAACTGACATAGTAGGGGCTCTGGCTGATGCGTGGGAAAAGCTTAGACTGGGATGGTGGATAGGGGATCCAGCCCCAGCTTTCTGTTCTGCCCACACTACACGGATGTCTGAGCTGCTCGTTGCTCACTCCTGACCTGCAGTTTTACAATCTTAAAGCACAACACCGGCTCACGAGTAGCTCATGAGCAGTTTCTGTATGAGGAGAGCCAGGTAGCATTTCTCCAGCTGCACTAAAATAAGTAGCTGTTACTTGCCCTCAGAGGTGGGTGGAATCAGTAGATCCTCCCTCCCATCCCTAACCCACTTTCTGTCTTTGCACTTGATAGTAAGGAAATATTCAGACTCTCTCTTCTGTTGTAAGAGGCTGATGTTTGTGTATTCCTACTCATTATTTGTATTAATTCATCGTTTTCAGTTTTTATTTCAAAGACCCACCTTTTTCTCCTTAGTTTTCTACTTAGCATGTGGCTTTTTAATGGGGGGGGGTGTGGGTGTGTGAAAGTGGTTTTGGCAAAATGTCTTTGGTTCTTGGGTGGCACAACCCTACAGCTGTTATAAAAAGAGAAAGCTATTAGAAGTAGACGTGAACTTTCACATTTTGAAAAAACTTTGCTGTATATTGTACCTGGTTTCTATTTTTTGTTTTTTTATTTAGTGCGTGGTGTGTGCTTACAAACTAACCAAAGCAACACATATTTCTGCTCAGTGTGTTCAAATCTAACTGCAGCATTCTCACTGAAATTACATGGACTGTCACAAATTTAGAAGTTTTGGGGGAATCTTTGTCCTGAAATCAAAAAGAAGACTTATGTGTAACAGGAATTGGTAGTTACTTAGGTATGCAATGGGCTCTGTTTAATGTTGTCAGTGGCTCTTTCCAAACAACAATAGGAAAAAACCAACTTCAGTACAGCTGGTGCTAAAGTAAGTTGTTATGTACAAATATAGGACCTAGAAAGCTGATATACCATTGCTCTCAATCGTTTCTTGTACTTTTAAAACTTAAAGGATGTTGAGTGATTGATAAAGCCCTCAGGCTCTTTAAAAACTATTATTATATTTCTCTCTGCTGCAGTTACTTCTGCCTGTCTGTGTTTTCCGTGTTCCTGGACAGCTAAAGCAGTAGCATTACTTAAAGAGCTTTATGAGCAATTTGGCAAACTCATCTGGGGGTGGCATGTCCCCATTTATTTTCCATTATTGTTTAAAATAAATAAAAGATATTGTAGTAGCTCCATCTCTCAGGGCTGTGACTTATGTTCCCTAAAATAAAAATATTACAGTAGTTTGGGATGTTACTGCAGCTGCGAATGCTACCCTAGTCTTCTCCTAGAAGTTATGATCCCAGAGTAGTCAGCACTTCATCCATCCTGTTACAAAGCAATCATCTCTGGCAGAGGGGTATCTTACAGCCAAAAGCGCTGCCTTACTTTAACTCTTGCAATTAGATATACATACCAGTAGTTCAGTTTAACCAGTTTGTATGGATAAGCAAAAGGTTTGTTGCTGTTGTACGCTGTTGTTTACTCATCCTCTCAGGCCTCAGTACATGATAGGATGTTTGTTTTTGTAGAACTTCTATATGTGAATAATGTCTGCATCCTTATTCTGCACCAGGAGGAGGTAGAAGATGAGACGGAGAGAGAAATGGTACAGGGTTCTTTCTGGAACTAAGAAAGACCTGACAAGAAATGGAGTAATAAAATAGTTGTTTAATGTGTAATAGTTGTTTAATATGTAGTTTTAACAAGATTATAGAATAAAAACAGGAACACAGATAGCAAGTAAATCTTGTAAATGTCCGTTCAGATGCTGGGAACAGTGGTTTCATGCAGAATCAGACAGATCCTGGATGGACTTCCCCACAGCATGCTGTGCAGATCCTGTTCATGGAGAGGTTCCTCCTCCCCCACATATCCTTGTGCCTTTTATGTTGTGTAACAACCAGAATCATGCATCTTCTCCTGAGAGGTTGGATGTTATCACATCATAACATTCACCAGTGTGCATCACGGACTGGCGCAAGGCACTCCAGCACATTCCCTTACAGCAGCTGGTCAGGCTAACTTATGGGTTTCTCAAGCTGGTTTCTCAGCAGCTACTCATGCTAATGTACAGGTTTCTCCCAAGGTGTAAGGATGAGTAGAGCAGACATGACCTATTCAAGACCTTGAAGTCTTCTGCAAGGTTCGCAGTACAGTCCTCTAGTTGGCTACTGGTTTTCAAAACAATGTTGTTAACTAGGGCTATGTTGAAGTTGCATAGGGAGGAGAGGCTGGAACCTAAAGACAAGGGGGAAATTAAAGTTTTCCTGGATCCTCCATGAGTGGTCACTCGTGAACTTGAAAAGCCATAGGTATGTATTTTGTAACGAATCTTGATGACATGCAAAAAAATCTCTGATGGAAACACCTCAGGGATTATTCTTTGATCAGGTAACTGCAAGCATTATGAGTCAGAGATGTAATTGTCTCTTCCAAAATTTATTTTCTGTGATGATAGAATCAATTGCGTCTATACATGCTGATTCTGAAATAGGAAAATAATTTGTTGGATGATTCTTGTTGTTGCCTTCAGCATTAAAAAGTTCCTAAGAATTTGTAAAATAAGCTCCTGTTTAACACTTGCAGGAAACTTTCCTGCACTTGCAAGAGACTGTATAGGAGGTCCTGCAGAGTTTGTTACTGGCTTCTCTTCTTTAAGAATATATTGCAATCTGGAATCCAAACCAAATCAAATTCTGCACCTGTATAGAGGCGAAATTCAAGAAGACATATGTGCAACACAGACAATAAAAGAGTTCGATACATTTGGGGGGCAGAAGGATCATTTAATGTAATCTCTTGTAGATCTCAGGTTGTTAAACTTCAGTAATCTCTGTTTTCAGCCCAGCAGCTTGACTAAAATACACCCATCAGAACCAGATCCACTATTAACTTCCTTACTTCCATTAACAATCCCATACACATCTGTAAGAGGAAGAAATAGTGTCTGAAATCACAATTTCCCTGCTTTCCTGTGGTTTGGTGTGTCATTTATGTAAAATGTTTTTGGCAGTGTATCTTCCTCCCTCCAAAACAGCTTAATTTTGGTTTTTGCTTGTTAATATTTATAAATTGCTCGATATAAAGAGATTGTTTACAGTTGATTGTGTGTGGTGCTGGCATTGGTTAAGATAACTTTATTTTTCTTCATTTTTGTTACCTGATGTTTAAAAGCACCATAAGCCATGATATACTTCAGCAGTTGTTGCAGGAAAACATGAAAATAGCACCTTTCTTCCTGGCGTTCAGTGGGGATCTTTTAGGAGTTGCTTCCATTAGACAAGCCACTTCCTGACCTTTTGTGTTTCCTTTTTGCAGTCCAGCTGTGTGCAGTTGTGTGGACTTTACCTTCAGCTAAATCTTTTGTTGTTCCAAGACAACTTCAAAGCCTGTGATAGCAGCTGGCTGTTGAAATTTATGACTATTCTGTGCTCACTTTCAGCAGTGGTGTTATATCCCCTCACTGTTAACCATTCAGTTGTACAAACATAAACACTCTTCCATGAAAATATTAGCTGGACAGGAGTTTTCATAGTTCAGTGCTGTGCTGTATCAGTGAACAGGTGTTATGCAGTACAATATAGTATTATTGTGTCATATTATGGTATGTCCATACAGTTTTATGATATGCTATTATAACTAACGCTTTCCTGATCTGATTTTCATGATTTTCCTATATGGTTTTGCAGAATCTGTAATACAATTAGTTCCTCCCAAAAGGGAGGTTTTACATATTAATCCCTATTTGTTTTTAGTACTCGTTGCCTTTCCTACTTCATGACTGTTTTTGTAGTTCTTACATGCATAGCCTTACCAGAGCTATGCTCAGTAGTAACATGATATACTGAATACTGTATTGTATTCACCTTTTTTCCCCCCCTCTGGGGTCTGGGGCATTTTCTCTGGTGGGGATGCAGCGACAAAAAAGCATTAATGAATAACCCCTTCACATAAATGAGAACACTTAGTGTATCTGCATCCTCTGTTTTACTGAACACACAAATAGCACAAAATCAGTGCTTTTTTGTATTATGTAACTAATTATGAAAGCTTTGGGATCATATGAAGGCTATTTGGTTGACAAATTTATAGGAACATCAATTGAAGCTTAACTAAAATCTTAAACCAGTTTGGGGCATTTGAGACAAGGACCGGTTAGTTGAAAAACATCTCGGTAAAGGAAGCTTATATATTTTCACTACTCAAAGTATTTTTATCAGTTTTTAGCATCTCCATAACTGTCAGGAAGTGTAAGTGTGAAAGTTTAGTGTTTACATACTTGGTATGTTGGTTGTGTACTCTGTGGTACGTACTCCTGATCTTTGAAATGCTGTTAAGATCTGAAATATATATGTTTGAAATAGTAGTGTACTTCAAATAAGAATGTGCTGTTAAATATTAATTTTATTTAGGAAGTATCTTGCTGTTATTTCTTGCTTCCCCTCCCTTGTTCTAGTGAAACCCTGGTTGATATTTTTTTCAGGGATACTTTTACTGGCTTTTACTTCTTTGAGGTTATTAAACCCACAGGGTCTGACTGATTTAGCAGATTATGCCCTATTTGGCTTGGTCTTTCTGTCTTCTGTTTATAATTCTCTTCTTTCTGATGGATACGTGTGACTTACTTGCACTTGGCCAATTTGTGCTTTATTTCCCTTTTCACATGTTGTGAGCTTGCTAGTTCTTTTTTTTTTTTTAATGATCATGTTCTTTTTAATGATCATGAATAATTGAACACAGCCTTTGAGTTTGTTTTCTGCTTTCCCATAACAAAATGTGTGAGAAAAAATATCTTTCTGGATTTATTTTGATTTAAGAGTTATGTTTAAAGTCAAAATTGAAGAGCTTTTCGTAAGCACTCTTCTGTTTTTGTTCACTTATACATTTGTTTGCCAAAGTGCACAGAAGTCTGACTTTTAAACATTGCACAACAGTTGAAGCTGGATATACCTGATCCCACTTGTTTTTGTATAGCTGTGATATTAAATGACATGAAAATCTTGCAAATAGGAAATTAATTTTCCATAATGTTTGATTTTTCATGAACTTTTTATTATTAGTGATTTCAAAGTTCTTGTAACTGTCAATAAATATGTTGGGAAAATTCTGTGTCTGTGGACATGTGCACAGCCATTGTGCAGCAGGATAGCTATGACTTAGTCTCCATCACAGTGACCATGAAATGATAGAGTTCTCAATTCTTGGTGAAGTAAGGAGTGGGGACAGCAAAACCAGTACCATTGAATTCTGGAGGGCAGATTTTAGCCTGTTCAGGACACTGGTTGAGAGAGTCTCTTGAGAAACAGTCCTGAAGGGCAAAGGGGTCCAGGAAGCCTGGGAATTCTCAAGAAGGAAGTCTTAAAGGCACAGGAGCTAACTGTCCCTATTGTGCTGTAAGACAAACTGGCAGGGAAGACGACTGGCCTGGCTGAACAGAGAGCTTTTGCTGGGACTCAGGAAAAAAAGGAGAGTTTACCCCTTTTGGAAGAAGGGGCTGGCAACTCAAGAAAAAGTACAGAGATCTCATTAGGTCATGCAGAGAGAAAATTCAAAAGCAAATGCCTGGCTAGAACTCAACCTGTCCACTGTTGTAAGAGGTAACAAAAAATGTTTTTACAAATACATTAAAACCAAAAAGAGAGCCAAGGAGAATCTCTGTCCTTTATTGGATGTGGGGGAGGAAACATTACCACCAAGGATGAGGAAAAGGCTGAGTTACTTAATGTCACCTTTGCCTCAGCCTTTAATACTCAGACCAGTTATTCCCCGGGTATTCATCCCCCTGAGCTGGAAGACAAGGATGGAGAACAGAATAAACCCCCCATAATCCAGGAGGAAGCAGTTAATGATCTGCTGGATGCTCACAAGTCTATGGGGTCAGATGAGATCCACCCGAGAGTACTGAGGGAGCTGGTGGAGAAGCTTGCCAAGCCACTCTCCATTTATCAGCAGTCCTGGTTAACAGGGGAGGTCCCAGACAATTTGGAGGCTTGTCAATGTGATGCTCATCTACAAAAAGGACCAGAAGGAGGATCCAGGGAAGTACAGGCCTGTAAGCTTGACCTTGGTACTGCAGAAAATTATGGAGCAGTTCATCCTGAGTGTGCTCACCAGGCATGTGCAGGACAACAAGGTGATCAGGCCCAGCCAGCATGGGTTCATGAACAGCAGGTCCTGCTTGATCAACCTGATCTCCTTCTGTGACCAGGTGACCCACTTAGTGGATGCGGGAAAGGCTGTGGATGTTGTCTACCTGGACTTTACTAAAGTCTTTGACACTGTCTCCCACAACATTCTCCTAGAGAACCTGGTGGCTCAGTGCTTAGAGAGGCGTACTCTTCACTGGGTAAAAAACTGGTTGGATGGCCGAGCCCAGAAAGTTGAGTGACCTAGATGAGGGGCTCGAGTGCACCCTCAGTAAGTCTGCAGATGACACCAAATTGGGTGGGAGTGTTGATCTGCTTGAGGCAAGGAAGGCTCTACAGAGGGATCTGGACAGGTTCGATCGATGGCCTGAGGTCAATTGTATGAAGTTCAACAAGGCCAAGTGCTGGGTCCTGCACTTGGGTCACAACGACCCCATGCAGTGCTACAGGCTGTCCAGCAGAAAAAGACCTGGGGGTGCCGGTTGACAGCCAGGTAAACATGAGGCAGCAGTGTGCCAAGGTGGCTAATGGCATCCTGGCTTGTACCAGCAATAGTGTGGCCAGCAGGAGTAGGGAAGTGATCATGCCCCTGTACTGGTCACACCTTGAATACTGTGTTCAGTGTTGGGCCCCTCACTACAAGAAGGACATTGAGGTGCTGGAGCGTGTCCAGAGAAGAGAAACGAAGCTGGTGAAGGGTCTGGAGCACAAGTCTTATGAGGAGTGTCTGAGGGAACTGGGGTTGTTTAGCCTGGAGAAAAGGAGACTGAGGGGAGACCTTATCACCCTCTACAACTGTCTGAAAGGAGGTTGTAGTGAGGTGGGGGTCGGTCTCTTCTCCCTGGTAACTAGCAACAGGATGAGAGGAAATGTACTGAAGTTGCGTCAGGGGAGGTTTTGATTGAGTATTAGGAAAAATTTCTTTACAGGCTGCCCAAGAGAGGTGGTGGAGTCACCATCCCTGGATGTATTCAAAAAATATGTAGACATGGCATTAGGGACATGGTTTAGTAGGCTTGGTGGTATTGGGTTGACTGTTGGACTTGATGATCTTGGAGGTCTTTTCCAACGTTAATCATTCTATGATTCTGTGTATGGATCACAAATATCAGAATAAACACACTGATTATGTTTGGGTTTACCAAGTTAAATTCCTTTCATTGTCATAGGAAATGATTTACTTTCCATGTTTGCAGATACACTTTATTGCAGAGTTATCAGGAGAAATAACAGGAATGTCATTGTCAGATGAGCATTGATTCAGTACAGTTTGGTGACATCAGACACCAGTGGTGGCTGGAAAAAATGGCATGTTTGAAGATTTTGAAACTTTTGAGTCAGCAATTAAAAAAATAAAAAACTTGTGCATAGTTTCATGAAATGCGATCATGCAGAGTATTAGAAACTGCAGTTTCAAAAGCTGGACAGATTGATGGTGTTCTTTTATCTCTATGGCAACGCAAACAAGGTGGAGCTAGAGAGATGTTGCAGTGATGGATAAGTGTATACACATAATTGGTAGTTATGAGGCCTCTGGTATATAGTTTTTTCCTCTACAGCTTAATTTAATACTTTTGTTTCTAAGCTTTTTCTAGCATTATGCTAAAGACTTTGCAGCCATTTTTGAAACCATGCATTTTAAAGACTCTGGCAGTCTAGATACAAGAGGGAATATTCCTTGCACATTGCTTCCTTTCACCGCCGGGTAATGCTTTTATGCGTGTAATCCTGTTCTTTTCAGGTTTTATTTTTTGGACATATGTCTTTACAGGGCATTTTCCTCACATCTTCATACTGCAGAAAACAAGGATGATAAAAGAGCAGGAGAAACATCTGGTATAAAGCTTAAAAATTGTCTCAATCTCACAGAATTAAAAAAATAAACACCAGGAAAAATAGAGTTGGGATTATGTGAAGACAATACAGATTTGTGCCTTGAGGAGCTATATCTTGGAGTTATGAAGGGACATCAAAGTTTGGAGCTCTTTAGTTTTTCTTTTCATGTTTTTGGATCTTTGGTACACTTCAGCTTACTTTCCCATGGCATCACTTTTGTACAACTTGAGCATCTGAGCTGTGTCCTGGGTAACGAAGTCAGGTTATCAATCTGGCACTAAATAAAGACCTTGGCCACCCTCCTCCTGAGTCACGTGGCAGGATGTTCAGATAAAAAGATCTTTGTTGGTTTTCAAGTATAGAATTTCTTCAGAAAGTTGATAATGTTTTGGGGTGGAAGAGGGGCAGTTTCCTATGCTTTTCAATTAAAAAAACCCCAAAAAACAAAAACAAAAAAACAAAAAA
>NW_009259685.1:380795-476556 GCF_000687185.1 Egretta garzetta
CGATCCTTTCTTCCCCCCGCCTGTATTGATACTGGGGGTTACCCCAACCCAGGTGCAGGACCTTGCACTTGGCCTTGTTGAACCTCATGAGGTTCACACAGGCCCACCTCTCCAGCCTGTCCAGGTCTCTTTGGATGACATCCCTTCCTTCTGGTGTGTCAACCGCACCACTCAGCTTGGTGTCATCCGCAAACTTGCTGAGGGTGCACTCGATCTCGCTGTCTAAGTCATTGATGAAGATGTTAAAGAGCACCGGTCCCAGTACGGACCCCTGAGGGACACCACTCATCACCGGTCTCCATCCGGACATCGAGCCATTGACCACTACCCTCTGGATGCGACCATCCAGCCAGTTCCTTATCCACCGAACAGTCCATCCATCAAATCCATAGCTCTCCAATTTAGAGAGAAGGATGTTGTGGGGGACCATGTCAAAGGCCTTGCAGAAGTCCAGATAGATGACATCCATTGGTGTCCCTCTGTCCACCGTTGACGTCACACCATCATAGAAAGCCACTAGGTTTGTCAGGCAGGACTTGCCCTTGGTGAAGCCATGTAGTTTCTTTATCGTGTCCTTCATTGACTAGAAATGATCCTTTACTGGAGATAAATCACCCAAGTGAACACTTGAAAGAAACTTTGTGTAAGACAGGAGTGCAGTTGGGTATTTTTTGTAACAAAAGGAGTTTTAATCCTCTCCTTCCCTATCTCAGAAATCTGCAAAACAAGCCTCTTCATATTTGAACCAGCAACAGGAGAAGTGCTGTGTAAATGTGCATGATGGTGACATATTGCAACGTATTTCTCAAACAAAAAATTTTTCAGTAAGAAAGTCAAATTTCAAGATGGTTTAATGACAAAGATGATATTCTGTTAAAGCCACTTTCTTATCAAGTTATTGTTGCTAAATTATTACAAAAATATGCTCCTGGAAAACCTAGTGACTGGTAAAATTTCAAAAAAAAATTAAGAAAGCTGGGAATGAAAAAATCACCTTTCACATTGCCTTGAGCTCTGTTTTCTCTAATGATAGCTCATTTGGTCCTGCAGTGAAAACTGTTCTGGTTCTTTAATATAGTTAATATTTACTGAGTATACTTAAGCATCAGTCAGTTAAATTGAGTGGTTTAGAGTCAACAACCACTGGTCATTCACTGTTTCTACATCTCTAAAATTATTCAAAATTAGGTCAATAGAAACTTAGCAGAGAAAGAAGGACCAGAAAGCCTCCAGACACCGGGATTTAATTCGACACAGGAAATCGTTACAGCCAAGCCGAAGTGGTAGGTCTTGTTAATTTTCAGGGGTATGCAGTGGGCACACTGATTTTATCAATGTTGTTGGTATTGTGGTGTAAGAACGTTGTTATGGTAAAACACGCTGTGGATTTAAACAACTGCCTTATTCTGTAAATGTAGAGGTAAAGTTTCAGGAGATACAGGACTGGAGAGACATAAAGCTTATGGAACATGCCTGGGAAGAGGAGGTTTTTAGAAAATCACTTCAGGATGAAAGGCAACAATTAAAAGTGGTGAATCTGAGTAAAACTTTAAGTCAATGACTTATAGAAATTGATTTTGTTTCTAGTCTTACTGTAGAGAGTTCTGTTTAGTGTTAGACATCCATACACTTTTTCTCACCTTCTTTGATGATACATATAGATACCTTGATATCTTGTACTCAGTCTGATCTTTTGGACATTTGAACTGTGTTTCTTACCAGGAGGTATTGGTCTGTTATGACCCTGAAAACAAAGACGCTTAGGTAAGGTATAATTTAGAACGCTATTTATTAGAGCTAACACTAGAAGAAGTGAATAGCGTAAATAATCTTATGCCCCGTCAGATTCTGGGAGTCCCAAGCAGTGTACAGATCTCCAGGAACAGGACTCCAAGCCACATGCAGCATGCCATGCAGACCTTGTCCACAGCAGAGATTCTCCCCTTTTGGTCATTCAAGCTATTATAAGATTTTCTTACAAGGGAACAGCTCCATTTATTACGTCTACAGTCAAACAGAAATGATGTTCTTATGAGAACTTCTTGCTACACTGTTAGATAAAGCCAAGGCCATGCAGGTGGTGTAATCACAGGTACAGAGCAGGAGCTGCCTGCAGCCTCCACTGTTCCAATGAGCTGGTTGAGTTGATCCTGCAGCCAAGGTATTTGTTCAGCACAGGACTGAGGGCAAGGCTGTATGCGCAGCAGAAGCAGGATCAGGATCACTACATTTGCATCACAACTTTATTGCTGTGGTCATCCTATTGATTTTTGTGGACTTGCTATCCATATGATTATGGTCCTAGATATGACCTTTCCAAGAATTCTTTGGGAACCAGGAAGGTTCAGGGCAGTAAACTATCAATGTAGAACTTATTGGCCATTTCAGTGGATCATACTAGCCATAGGACCACATCAGTGCTCCATGATCCTTTAAAAAAATATATTGTCTTTTGTTAACAGTCTAAAATAGGACTCATAAACAAAACAAACATCTGAACTGAGATGACAAATGTTCCTTTGAAGGTGGACTGTGGGGAGAGGAGAGGAAAAAAAAAAAAAAAAAAAGGCACAGGGTAGCTAAGCCTAATTCTCCCAGAGGAAAACTGTGTTGAGAACTCCAAACTAGCTGTGAAATTATTACTGAGTGAGTACATCAGTGGCTGGGATTTCACATGATGTTTGTTAAGGGAACCTAAGCTGCATGGGAAACAACATCCACAGAGCAATTGTATGCTGGATGAGTAAATTTGATAAAATAGTATGCAGCCAGTGTATTTTTGCATACATCTTTTCAGTGACATTTCCTTTGAAATATACTGTTTAGTGGTATGTAAGCAGCTTTTGTGCTATAAATACTATTTATTATAAAATATCTGTTAAGCAACTTCTTACAAAATTTTCAACTGTTGTTACTTATGGGTGTGTTAAGTCAGGCTCTTACAAGGAATCAAGCATGGTTGAATTTTTCTACTGATGTTTTCAATAAATACTTATCTTTTGTCTCTTTGTCAGTGAGACAGTCTCTGTGGGATGTTTCCAGTTTTGTTCTTTGTTCTATTTAAAAAAAACAATTAAAGGAATAAATTATGCTAACTTCCTTGTGCACAAGGGAAGAAGGCTTGAAGTGATAAAGACATCTTCTGTCCAGACATTTAGAGTGTGGAAAGAAATGGAAGAAGGCTCATAAGATCACTACAACTGGTTTACTCCAGAACTAGTATTTTGTTGACAAGATGGTGGGGTTTTTTTGTTGCTGAAGTCAGTACAAGATGTGCCTCTGAAACTGTTCACTGTGGGTTTTTCTCATGGTTCGTGGACATGAGCTGTGCTGTGGGGTAACCTTGGTTTTTACTGTGTGCGTAAACATGGGATATTCACAGTGCCTTGATTTTAAATTCTTACCAGAGGTTCCCGTGTCTGGCACATGGTCTGGGCCCTTTGCAGTCAGTGAAGATGATCTTCTCCAAATGCAGCTCAGCGAACATAAATCAGCTCCTCCACTGAACTAACAGCAGAACTGGGGTAACTATGGTAGGGTGGTGTGGTTTTTTTCTGGTGGTAATTTTTCAGTGGCCTAAGTAACAAAAATTTTATTTATAATTTGCAGTAGAAAAAGAAGAAAATCTTGTGGTTTTATTAAAACAGTACAGCCTGGAAAAGTGCAATATTGTTTTGGTACTGGTTGTATTATTTGAAATTGTTCCTGGACTTATATTTTCTGTATGTTATTCCAAGTATTACAGTAGAAAATCCACGTTTCCTAGGATAGGCCTCTTTTTGTCTAAGAAGATATTTATGTGGAGTATTTTTTAATGTATTCTATGCTTTAAATAGTTGTGTGTAAGGAAAAGAAAAATGAAGTTTCCTCTGGGAAATGCTGCTATTATAAAAGGTCTGGTTTAGAAGCTGTTTTTTCTCTGACATCCCCCTTAGGCAGTATCAGCTGTATTTATTGATATCTGCATCTGGCATGTTTATAATCAGAAGCTGGATCAGAACTGAGGCAGGTTATTTTAAAATATTTCAGATTCTGATGAGCAAACAGGTTTTATTGTCAATTTTCTCACCAATGTCAACATGATTTTAGTGCTGGTCATCACTTTGTTTATTTCCGCACAAAATCTATTTCTGCCCTCTACATCTCTAAAAATACTATTTGGACAAGCCAAACAACAATAAGAAAAAAGAGCGTTAAAAAAACTTCTGTTGATTTTGACAAAATAAAATTTCTGTGTTTGTGCTACAGGAAGCCAAGAGTCTTATCCTATTGATTTCACCTGAACCCTCTTTGTACCATGCAAAATCAACACACTCTGTGTGCACCAAGAGGCTTGCTCTCAACACTTACCTGAATGGGAAGCAGATAAAATGCATAAAGACAAACTGAGGGCAAGGCTGTTTATCTGCAGCTTTATTTCTAGGGCTGTGTCTAGTAGCCTGAATAAAGCTGGCTGTCTTGGAAGTAGACCTGTGCAAAGAGTACCTGGCGAGCTGTTTCTGAGCACATGGGGAAAACTGCTGGGAAGCTTGATTGTTTTCCTTGATGACTACTGCTATCACTCCTTGGAAAACTTTGTTGAAGTTAAAAGTTCTGTATGGTGCTTTGTTTGGTGATACTGCTTCATATTCCTCCCTCCAAATAGTCTGGACTCGGGTCTGAAGTATCCAAACTGGTGTCAGGCATGAAAGGGACTGATTTTTTGAAATGTTTACTCTTGCCTTACCACTGGGCAGGGATGGCGGGGGTGTCTCTGTGTGTGTGTTGGTATGTGGATGTCTCTGTGTGTGTATGTGTAGAAGACACATCTGTGCTCTGAACATACCATTTCAGCAGCCCAGTTCTGGCTGGATTGCTATAGGACAACTGAAGTTTTGTGAGGATCTACTAAGACAATTGGAGTTTGGATGAAAGTATGTAAACACATGTTGTGTGAGCCATGTGGACATATTGTGAAAGTGTCATGGGGTAGCTGGTGAAGTATGGATCTGCAGTCCTGAATAGAAGGCGTTGGACTGGAAGGAAGCAGGACAACCAGAAGGAGCGGAATAGAGGAGTAGGTATGAGAAGTAGGTTATGAAACAAAGCAAGAGTAAGACTGGTTGGGAAACACAAAGAAAGAGAAAAAGAAGAAACTCAGAGGACAAATGGTGAAGAATTCTAATAAATTTTTGTTTATGCTAAAGAGATTTTGCTAACTTCTGTGAAGTCCAGCACTCAGTTCTGAGGGCCTGTGTTAACCTGGAGCCCATTCGCTAAAGATAATGCATGAGACCTAGAAAGTACTATAACTTGAGAAACCACCAACATACACATCAGCTTGCCCTTCACTCTGTCTGATGTTATGCTATCTGCTAGTGTATTGCCAATATATTTTTACCTCTTTATTCTTGAGTATAAGCTCTTGTCTTTGTACAGAAGCAGATGATCTAAAAAGAGCTATAAATATAGATTGGGCTGTGTAAGAAGTAAATCCTGAGTATGTGGCCAGGCAAGGAAGAGTTCTTTTAGAGCAGTGATTGATTTTATTGCAAATACTCAAACAGGGTAAGAAAACATAGGAAAGAGAAGGTGACAGGCATGGAAGGTTGAGTTGGCAGCAGTCATAGAAGGTTGAGTTGACCATATTACTTTAAGAAAGGGTTTTGCTCATGTTCTCATGTCAGGCTTTGTCTATAGCTATGTAAGCACAAAAGTTTCCAGTCAAAATATGGATTTCAAGCTGGTTACAGTGATTTAAATCAAATCACTCAGATTCAAATTAAATTGAAAAGTTTTGCCATTTTACATTCAAGGGGAATGCCTTCTCAGCAAGGTGCTCCAGTAGGTATCTGAGCCATCTTCTGCCAACTGTCTTCCTATTTACCTACTTAATGAGGGGGGATCATGGAAAATAATCAGTGTTCTGCATGGGGCTTTCTTTGCTGCGTTTTTTTCCCCAGCTATTTTTCTTTTTTTAGGAAAAGGCAGGTAGGGCTCAGTTCAGAAAGGATATAAAATGCTGCTTTGCCAGCTTACCTGGAGGATATTTTGAGGTTCTAGCTTTTATAATGAAAGGGAACCACTTATGATCCTACCTAAAACGTGGCTTATCACCCCTGTGCTGAACCCACATGATTCTGTCTCTGTGGGACTGGGTAAGAGTGTGCCACATTCCCAGCTTAGAGGGCAAGCTTCATCCTTGTTAATGTAAATGACAGGCAATAAACCTGCTAGAACAGCAGTCAGATATGAGAACTTTTATTGCAGGAGGAGAGGTTCATTGCATAAATAGGGAGAGGCTTCTCCAGACGTCTTCAAAACTTCTGAACTCTCGGTATGAGAGAGGTCAGAAGTTGCTGAACTCATGTTGCAAGAATTCAAACGAAAATAGACAAGATTTCCAGCTAGCTTCAGTAGGCTTGTGGTCTGTGTAGGTGTCTGTTGTAGTAGAACTTGCTCTATGTTGCTTGTTCTCTGTTATAGAAGCATCACAGGGATTGGCCTATGCTAAGGAAGACAAGAAGAAAGACCTTCCCCTTGCCAAGGAAGACCAGAAGAAAAGATCCTTCCCTCTACCCTTACAAAGCTGCTGTATATTGTACTAGACAGTGTTTGTGTTCGCAGAGAGTACAGATTGAGCACCAGAGAAATGTCAGCAAATAACAAAAACAATAACCAGTGAACTGCCTAAGAGAGTCCTTTCTCTTTTATTCTTGATGTCTGAAGTGATTTTCATATGGGGTAACTCTATTTTAGTAGTGAAACATTTATGCAGTGCCTCAGAAAATAGCTGTAGGCTGCTGGAAAAGATTCTGCTATCTAGAAGAATAAAGGACATACTTCAGTAAAATATTCAAGAAGTGGCAGATATATTTTGTTACTGTGTTTCATGAATGCACAAAATAGATCCCTGCGGAGGTGGAGAATGAGATGAAGGGAAATCCACAAAACTGATTATGCTGAAACCAGTGCTGCAAAGTCATATTTGAAAGAACAAAGGGTTAGGTACTTGAGCGAGTCTGTGTACATGTACACTTGTATGCTAAAACAGTGGTAGACCAAATCTTCAAGAGCTTTGGGTGACTGAAATCATATGTATTTTTGATTCTCTCATGGTGTCCCTAATCACATGTGAGAGAGGCATTTTGCAAGGGTGAAGCTGTTCTAAAATGTCCTGAGGTCCAGGCCTGGACTTCTTTGCTACTGTTTGCCATGTTGCTTACCTTTTCTGCACAACGATCATGATAGCCAGTATTTGAGAGGTGGAAATACATTTTCTTCCTTGGTATTAGGTGCTGTGCTTAGCTTGCTGTACCTGGCCTGGCTTTTCCCCTAAATCTTCTCTAGATTCTGTGGATTTAAAATTTGGAATAAATTAAATCCCTTGTATGAAACAGATGGTTTTCATAAGCCCAAAATATTAAAGACACTCATTCCTCCACCATTTTGGTGATTTTTTTTTTTTTTTTTTAAAGACTGGAATTAGACAAATATTTATTATATGCAGTGCTTATTTATAATCAGCTTCATAATCCATATGCTTGAACCTCCAACTAAAAGCAAGAGCATCTCAGTCCTTCCCCCCTTCCTCTAGGACACATTAGTAGTCCTTTTTAAAAATTTTTTACTAGTCTGCTAAGGATAAAGTTTTTCTATTAAAGAATAACATGTAATAATGCATCAGCACTCCATACTTCACTGTCTTGACATTCTTAGCATTACAAAATTCAAGGGACAGAGCCTGTGCATTGTATGCAAGCATGTGACAGTAGTTCATTTGGCTCCAAAAATATATATATTTTCCTTGGAATGTGCATTTCTAAAGGCTGCATTGCACTCTGAATGTTTGTCTACTGCTGCATACAGACCTGTCCTCCTGTTCTTCCTTTGCCTAGCTCCCTTGTTCCTCTTGCCCTAGATGAAAATGTAGCACTTCAGGTTAAGAAGGGAACTCTTACTTGTTTCATTAGGATCTCTTTAGTTGGCCCTTTCAAGTGGCTGAAGGGCACATTTGTCCTTCAGCTGACTCCATCTTCCTTTCACTAAAGGGCTTGCTTTCCTCTTAAGGGTTTTTTCCTGTCATAGCTGGCTTCTGCGGCCATTAGCTTCAGAACTGGAGTGAGTCACTTTGACATCCAGACTCGTACTACGCTCTACCTCCTGAGACTTCTTCCCTGCCACTGCAGCAGCCCAGCAGCCCATATCCCAGAGTACTAGCAGTAAGTTTGCCCTCACTTGGCCCTCTCTTGCCTTGCTCTCTGCTCAGTTCAGTGGTTTATCGTTTGGTTAAATGCAATTCTTTGTTGTCATGAGATACATGTTAAATGAGATAAATTTTACATTTTGAAGGAAGCGCAAAGAAAAAGAGACCTCAAGCCTTGTACAAATGAAATGTGTCAGACCTGTATATGACAGTCTTGAAAAAATTGTTTAGGGAGGAACAAGTGCTGGTTGACCTTACTGTCAGAAATGATCATTTGTGGGTGTTTTTCTTTCTTTCTTTTTTTTTTTTTTTTTCATTTGCTACTAGCTCAGAACTGACTCAGGATGATAATATGCATGTTCTTTGCTGTGAGATTTGACAAACAAATGCATGACTATTTCTGGTACTAGGGCAAGTCCGCCATGACTTTGTGTAGCCAAAGCAAGTCTTGAAAAGCTCCAGGGACGGGAATTCTCCAACCTGTGTGGTAGACCTAAGTATGTATACACATATCTTTGAAGGAAGCAGCAGAGAACAAATCACTCTGAATAGTAGGGCTGAAACACTTTAATAGAAGTGAGGTTTATTGCTGCTACAGTCACTGGTGATAACAACTGTCATCTTTGCAATGGCACAGCACAACTTTGATTCATGAGCCTGTTTCTGGGAGGAACAGACTAAGTGATATTTCTGCAGTGTTTCATCTCCCTTGGTTTTAGCAGGTTCATTAATGGCTTTCCCTTTCTTAACATGCAACTTTGTTTGCAGTTAGTAGGGTGCTGATTATAATCCTTTTGTTTCCTTTTATCAGTGTTGCTCAGTCACTTGTCCTTCAAACAGTGTAATCGTCCTTGTGGGTTTGTGCTTCATCAGTGTCTGTCTCACTAAACGCATGATCCCATAGTCACCCGGTGAGCTCTGAGTAATCCTTGCAGTCAACATCTTTGGAGGGAAAAAAAGCAGCACTGTATCTTGTTAAAATAAAATAAAGGTGTAGGAATCACTTCTGCATCTCATTGAAATTGGAGAGGCTAAGTATTCCTGACACTGAGAACAAAAAATTATTATTATTATTATTATTATTATTATTATTTTATTTTTATGCCCACCTAGTTGTGGACAAGGACTTGTTGCGCTAACTATTGTAACAATCCACTACAGAACAAGGAAGCATTCCCTGATAGCAGCAGTTACAAATGTACAGATGATGCAAACCCTGAAAATGATTGCAGCCACCGGTGGGGATTTCAGTGAATCTCTAAGGACTTGTGCAGCACAGCAAATACATCAGACACAGGTAGTAAGGAGGGAGAGTCCAACCCAAAACTCATAGAATGACAAATCTCATCTTGACTCCAAAAGATAGATTTTGGTGTTTTGGGGTTTTTTTTAGAGCTGGCTGGTAGAAGTCAAATGAAGCTGTTTCAGCAGCAGCAGAATTAACATCCCTAGGTTTTCTATGGATTTGTCCCCCTAGTTTTTCTTCCTTGTCTCCATGGTACTGCCCTACCCAATATGTTTGGCTGAGGAGAAACAGCAACACCTAGGTATAGTTACAAACGAACCACAACGTGCTGACTTACAGCTTGGGTGTTGCCACTTGATTACCTAAGGACCTAAGTTATAAATTATTATTTAATGATCTACTCAGCCACCTATTTTTTTATATGAAACTTGCCAGAATAGAATTAATATATTTAAGGCAGCTCCATTCTGTCAAACTCAATCGAATGTGGCTCATATCCTCAAAAAAGAGAATAACTTACAAAGCATCGTATTACTATCGTGGGGAAGCATGCTCTTGTATGTCAAAAATGCGGTGCAACGTCTTTGGGAAATGAGAGGTAACCAGTGGCATCACATTCCACAGGGGCTTGGTAGCCTCACAAAAGTGCACCTGCAGGCACCAGAAGCAAAAGTCAAAGTAAAGCAAGAGTAGCAGCTGATCTCTGAAATGGAACAAAAATATCATTTTGATTAATAAGACTGTAAACAGAGACAACTGAGGGCAAATCTGTCATACAGCAAACTGATTTTTCATACATGCAGGTTTGACTGTCAGACTGAACAGAATAGTTTGGATTTTGACAAATATTTGAATTTTCTGTAGTAATCCTTAGAGTGTATCTGCTAGCAATAACAGGCAGAAGGAGCTGGGAGCTAGAAAACCAAACATTGCACAGATTTACTGTCATCATCATAAAAAGAAACAGTCAAAGTTTACAGAAAGACATGTCTGGGTGGGAGTATATGTAGAATATTTGTGGTAGTTCCTTAAATCTGCCTGTTTTAATTTGAAATACTCACAGTGAACATATTAACTGCAGCTGGTTATCTTCTTTCTGTAAACTTAAATGCATAGTGAAAAACATGTAAAACAAATAAAACTTGCATGAGGCATATATTTCATATCTAACAGGAAAAATGCAGTCATGATTTTCACTTAAAAATAAGCTAGTGACATAGATAGCCATGGTCTGTGGTCTGATGCAGCATTTTAGAAGTGTGGTGTATTTCTCTAGCTGTTTGTATTTTGAGTAGCCACAGAATATTTGGTAATTCCCACACATTCCAAAAATTACTTAATACAGCGAGAAAGATGATCAGACTTTAATGTAAAATGAACAGCAAACAGTGACCGCTATATAAACTCCTCCTTCACTTTGAGGCTGCGTGATATAAACTCTCTTGGGCTTCATGGTTAAAATAGACATTCTTGAAGTAGGAGAAAGCCAGAGTAACTTTTAGTAAGTAATGGTTTGTGCATTCTTTGAAACCACGCAGCTTGATTTCAAGCAAACAAAAAAACCCCAGTGCTCCCCTCAGCCCTCCCCAACTGAAGTGCTTTCCTTTAAGAAGCGATATATAAGCCATGGGTTTGTTTTCACAAAAATTTCGAGTCACACCGTTATGTTTCTATAACATACAGTTTATTCAAATCGTACCTCATCTGAATAATACTCTGTAGTTCATTGCTGATGTGAGTCAGGTTGCCTACAAAAATTTCAAACTCTAGCTTGCTTTTGGTGTCACTTCTTTGGCTTCTTTGTTCTATTCTTTTACTTTTTCAAATGTATCTTATTTTGATTTCCTTGGCTTAGTTTTTGTTTCTCTGTTTTCTATTGTTATAATTCAAGCATTTTTTACTGTCTTTTTGAAAGCAGTGTAATCAATTCAGTGTAGCATTAAAATAATTCACTGTATAATTAACTTCAGGTCTTTCAATACTTGCTTTTGATATGATGTACAAAATTATTTCCCTTATGAATTTCAATAAGTTAAAACTCTACAGAGCTTAATGGAACTTTAATGAAATGATGTTTTATCACACTAGTAGTATTTGAAACGGGTGGCAAATCAGTGAATGTAACTCTTGCGTTTCCTAAATATCTTTGTGGAATATAAGGGATAAACACAGGCTCCATGCAGCTGCATTAATGGTTACTGGTTAACGATTGTTCCTTTTATAAACACATGTGAGCAATATTCTTTTTTGAGTTTTATTCACATTCTTTTAGAGAGGAACACATTTCACATCCTTTTAAAAAAGCCATAATATTGGAATTACCGTAATGTCAGCATTCACCACTTGCTCAGTGTATTCTTTTGCTGTTGATCTTTTTTCTTTAAGTATCTAGTTTCTTGATTAAAAAAAAACCAAAAACCCCAAACCGTAACAACCAAAAAAACCCCATAACCCACCAGCAGGAAGTGGATTGGAAGAGATGGCTTATGTGAAGCAGCTGTAGGACTTCATTTGGTTTTCTGATGTGTGATACGTAAGGGACCTTTCCTTTCTTTCCATAACTCCATAACAATAGAAGTGTGCAGGAGTCTCACAAAGCACTGAAAAGGAGGAATGAATCAATATTACAGATTACAAAAAGAAAGGTGACATATAAATTGACTGATTTGCTGGAAAATTTCTGAGTGACCTTACTAGCTGGCATATTTTTTTTTTTATAAAATGTTATTTTTAGCATCTTTTTTCTTCTTCCTGAACTGTTATCTTCACTGTTTTAGCACCATTCAATAAATGCATGTTTTTCACATTAAAAAAACCCCAAATCTGTAAATTAAAAAAGAAAGATAAAACAAGGGGGAAAAAAGTGGTAAATAACAGGGCAGAAAGAGAATATTTCCATGTAAAGGTACTATAAAATCCCCAATTTCCAGGACAGTTTTTGAAGTTGGCTGGAAAAGCTGTTCCCCCCCTAGCCCCACCTGTCACCCTTTTTTTTTTCTTTTTTTTTTTTTTTTTTTTTTTAATGAAATGAAATCTTGCATTGTCTGTAAATCCAGACTTCCACTATAGAGCTACATTTGATAAGACAGTAGGTCCATTCTTTTGGCATAGGAGGAGATTAATTTTTCCATTGCCAAAGGAGAGATTCTTGCTTTCAGTTTTAATCCTCCATAATCCCCCCACCACTTCTGTGCAAAAGTGCACAGAATAATTCAGATATGTTTCCAGGCTCAGAGAGGCTGAAGGTGGATTTGGGATTTAATTTAATTTTTCTCACAACTTTGTTCTGAAAGCATGAATGATAATTAATTGAGTTGTGGGAGCTTACTTAGTACTGCATTATGAGGAAAGGCAGTCCTTTCTACAGAAGCTACTAGTTAAAAAATTAGGCTGCACAACTGGGATCTAAGGCTCACGGGTTTTGTACGTGGCTATGCAATAGCTGAATTTTGATCTGTCAAACTGACAATTGCACCAGTAACTGAATGGAAGTAAAGTTAGGCCAAAAACATGTCCAAGGTACATTGAACTCTTAATGAAAGCTTGTGTTTTCTCTGGCAGAGATACCCTTTCTCTAGCCAAACTGGGAAGATAAGTAACAGCTTGTATCCACCCCATCACGTTTTTATTTAAAGATTTGATCTTAGATTACTTATTAGGTGTGTTTCGGGTAGCCACTTATGTGTAGAAAGCAGTACAGCTTGGTGACTGTCGTGGAAAGACACACCATCAACAACAAAGGAAGGGAATCATCAAGGGATGCATAAAGGTGGAGTGAGCTTGCAGAGGAGATTAAATATTAAGCAGTATATGTACGGAAAATGAGGATGAGAAGGTAGTTTGGAGTGCACAGTTCAAAAGAAGTATTGTAGGAGCTCATGAGTGAGTCAGGAGAAGGTGCGACTAGAAGATGGCCTTTAGTTTCAAATGAGCTGCATGTAAGGAAAAAAGATTAAAGCAGATAGGCAACATGCAAGGAATGAGTAAGTTAGTAAAGATGCAATTAGTCTTGAATTGCTTTCTGTCAAGAAGTTGCACATGTAGCTTTGTATGGTTTGCCTGGAATCCGTCAGCATGCAATGGAACTCTATGGAACAATCAATCTGATGTCTTTTAAACGCCTCTCTTAAAATGGAGCCAATTGTCTTTTGGAGGTGCTTCTCTTTCATCAAGAAGAATAATGTCTTAAGTGGTGGCCTCAAATGAACTTCTTAGCCTGTAGGTAGCTGGAACTAGGAGCTTCTCATCCTAAGGAAGTGTTAAGAACTGGAGGAGTGCCAAAAAAGCACAGGGACAAGGGACTGTTGGTGAGATTCCTGATTTCAACAGAAACCTGAGCTTAGTAGTCCCCAACCCATGTGTGCCTGCACATGTGAGTATCTGTCCCTCTGGCCACAGAAAGATCAAGTTTAAACTGTAACCCCAAAGACAGAGCCAACTGTGATATAACCTGGAGCATACTGCTTTCTCAGGAGGCTTCCCCAGCTTCTGACAGGATTAGGCATCCTTGCTTCTGTTAGCCTGAAGAGTTCTGCATTCAAGAACTGGTCTTTATGCATTTCTGAGTGGTTAAGATTTCACTGCTATTCCTGACAGTTTTTCCAATGGAAAGAAAGAACCATTTATTGATTTCTTGCAAATCACCTGACTCTAAGATTATCTTTCAAAGCAAATCCCTAGAGGCCATAGAAATTCTAAGTTTTCATGCAATTCACTGGACTCATTTCTATGAATAATGAAAATGGAACTTCACCTAAAACTTAGAGAAATATACTATATGTTTAATTAAGTAAGTTTTCCACACACCGCATTTTCTCTACTATTTAAAATGTTTGTCTTTTAGGGAGGATTTAATCCACTGAGCCTTTTTAAGTCCCTAGAGTTTTCTGTCCTGGAGCTTAAAACAGTGCATTCATCATACCTTTTTTCCCTTCAAATGGTAATTGTTCTTTCATAATGTTGGGGGGTTTTTTAATGTCACTATCATGTTGAATAACAGAAGGTTCGACTATGCTGCAGCAAATTTTTATTCTACGTGCATAGTTGTATTAATGAGAAAACACACTGAGAAACTTCTCAAAAAGTCTGAGAGTTGGAAGGAGGCAAGTCTTTCTTATGTTCTGGGAGAAAGATTCCTCCTGTAGCATGTCTTAAATCTTAAAAATCCAACTGCCTTTGTGTGCAGAGACAAGAATTGATCTGTTTATTTTGACCAGTTTATCCTGGACATTCGTGAAGACAGACATGGGGGAAGGAATATGACTTGACTAAGCCCCTACTTTCAGTTGTCACTTGGGATAACTGAATGCATAACAGAACGATGTCCTCATTTCTTTCTTGAGCTTTTCCATTTTTTTAAGGGGCTGTCCCAGGCCTTTCCCATTTTAACCAGTTCCCAGCCTGTCGCAGGACTTCTGCTGTTTTCCTTCAAGGATGTCATGTTTCCCTATGTAAAGATGAAGGAGGCATTTAAAAAATTGTCATCTGTTCTGGGCGTTAGGAGTCCTGACCTCCAGTTTTCAGGTCCTGTGGGAATTTCCCTCTTAATCCATTACCTTCTGTATTATTGGAAGGTTTTATCCCATAAGCGACTTCACATGCAAATATATTATCTCATGAGTAAGTAAATGACAATTTAATTAAGTCTAGTTGAAGTCAACAGGAATTCTTATGCACATGGCTTTGCAGATGCTAAAGGGTAGGTCATTTTGTATTTGGGAACAGGGACTAGAAATCAAAAGCAAACATTCATAAAACATGCTGGAGAGTTTGTTCTGGTTTTATATTAAGCGCTTGTCAGTTCATATGCTATATTCTATCAGAATAACAGTATTGTATGAAAAATTATTATTTGTGAGCATTTAAAATATTTGCTCTTTAGTGCAAAACAGAGTTAGAAAATGTAAGAATTTAAGGAAATGTATTATGAATATTGAGGATTGCACTAGCTAATGAATATAAAAATATATTTTTAAAGAGACACACTCATTTTCAAGAATCTAGAAGATTCCAAACTGAGACATAGTGGGGCTCATAAAGCCCTGCTAAAAGATTGATTTAAAGCTGTTTCCAGTTCAAATGCGAGTCAATGTTCTTTGTGTCATTTTTTATAAAAGCTTTGAAGAAAACCATTATGCATATGTTCATCCCTGTATTTTTCTAAATGAATACAATTTCTTATTTATATCATGCCTGTGCTTTTACTATTGTCCTACTAGGTATATTAGGAAGCTAACCTTTGAAGGACACTGAGTTTTAAAGCATTCCAAGACTGTTGATTATGTTAACATCAGAAAAAAATTAACAAGATGCAAATCAGTCCTTCTGTATTCTTGAATCAAAGTTCTGTTAAAAGTAAATGTTTTCTTCACAATATTAGGAAGAAGAAAAGCAGGCTCACAGACTCTAAAGGAAATAATTGTGTGGTACACTGAATTTTTTAAACAATAATAAGAGAAGATTTTGTTCCAGGGAAAGCTGGGTCCTTTTCACTGTCAGAAGAATTAGAAATTAAGTATTTTTTTTTGTCATAAAACCCTGAGACTACACAGATATTCCCTTGTTTCCTTTATCCAGCTAGACTTGGCTTTTTGTATTAATTAACTGTTTGTACCTTTGCTTCTGATTTCTGATGTTTTCTGGTAAGGTAAATCCTGATTTTTTGTTGTTGCTGTTTTAAGAACATTCTGAACTTCACAAGTTTAAGTTTGATCTTTCTCTCTGGGTCTTAAGACTTGTGAGCTTTTCTGAACTTGTATTTAAACTTAACTCTTTAAGCACAGTTTTCCACTTCAGTGGAAATGTGCTTGGACATCCAAACAAGAACAAAGCAAACCCAATGTCAATAGCATTATGTATTTAAAAACTGCCAAGCCTGCTACTGTAGAAACAGTATCCCAGTCCTCTTTTTCAGCCAGGCTAATTAGCAGTGCTGTGTTAAATGAAAATATCCTGCATGCAATTCCAGAGCACAATTTGTTTAGAGCTGCCTCTGTTTCACAGGAAGAAACAGCTCACCCTCTGCAGTACTTGGGCTGGCGTGTTGAGATTCTGTGTTAAGACAGAGCGTGTTAACATCTGTGATCATAGGAGCTGGCTGAAGTACTTATGCTAGGAAGGAGATCTCGTGTCAGCTCACCTAGAACACTGGCTGCTTATTAAGCAAGAAAGTCTTCAGCCAATCAGTCCAGTTAATTAAATGATGAATTATTTTATTAATAGCTAAGAGCGAGACTCAAGTGAGAAAAAGTAATAAAACAGTGCCTGGAGGAATTACTTGCTCTTTGGGGCACTTTTTAAAGTTCATTTAATTGGAATATTTAATCAGAAATTGGAGGTGGCAGTTGCAGATTTGATTAAGGGATGGAATGAATAGGAGATAGTTAGAAACTCAGAAAGAAACCTCAGGTCATGGATTGCAGGTTTTTGCTGCATTTTTTAGTAATATTCTGAAATGAAGCAGTAGTAGAAAATTAGCAAGCCAAGTAATAAAGAATAAAATAGGCCAATGTAAGAATTATGAATACTGGTGTTTGCTAGGTATCAATATTGCATAAGTATATGCATTTGTATACACAGACACATATATTTGTGTTACATATGTATAAAATATTCTGAGACCCATAGAAGTGTAAATGGCCGCCAATGGCTGTTTCATAAAACTGTTTACTCAAGTTCTGCTAAGAGCTTTGTGTGTGTATGAAGTTGCATAGACTGTTGGCTTGTATGATCAGCAAAATTAGATATTTTCTTTTACAGCAGAAGTAGACCATTGAGGTGCTACGGATCCTGCCACCGTCTGATGTTTGCAGACTGCAAACAGCAGATCAGATGTGGCAACCCCCTCTCCCCCCATTATTTCAGTGTTTCTCAGCATCTCTTCCTTTTTAGTACTAGACTGGAGTTTAAATGTACGTATGTTATGTTGTTAAATAATGCAAATGAAAATTAATGTGCTTTGAGTCTCATTGGAAATCTGCTGATGACAATGAAAGGAATGCTGTTAACTACAGTAAACACAGGGTCATGTTTTGCATTAAGAAACACTAAACATGGAGTCTAAGTCATCTCATATTTATTGAACTAATTCCTAATGCTGTTACTAATTCATTGAGAAATACAGTCTCGCTCAAGATATTTCCCAGGAAACTTTCAGTCTTCAATTTGAGTCTTGTAATTTCAGACCACATTTCTACACAAAGGCAAAAAAAAAAAAAGCCTGAAAAGCAGATTCTACATTCACAACCATAGCCTGTTAAATGTTAAGACTGTATCTCACTGACATGTTATTTCCAACATCTAAATTAATTTAACAGTTTTAGTTAAATTTAAAGTTTGGAACAAAGAAATTATTTTTATCGTATCATCTGTATGCATATGTATGATACTGTAAATGTCCATTTAGTTTATCTTAGGAAGCTTGCAACTTTAATGGTATTAGTGTGAATTACTGCTTAAACACATAATATATTATGTATCTGTTGAACATTATTTAGTAAAATGTAATTAATATATAGGTTTTGGTGATTTAGTCTGGAGAAATGTACATCTTAATCTTCAGTAGCAAAAAACTTAGTAAGGTCCAAAAAAGTATACATATAAGTGATCAGTAGTTGTAACAGTTATGTAAGTAGCCAATGGACCTGAAATTATTCCTCTACCTAACTCCTAGAGTTTAGTGTAAGAGGTGGTGGAAATGGAAGCTCATTGCCAATTCCCCATCTGTGCACGTCATACACTTTGCTTGCTTCTTTGTGGTCCTTCTTTCAGGCTTCTGTGTTGACTGTATTAAGGCAAGATGCTTATTTACGGGGAGTCCTGATCCAATTTGGTATTTCATTTCTATGTTTCTAAAGATAGTTTTAATTTTCAATGGTGGTTTAAAATAATGTATTAACTGTACCAAGCTGTCAAGAGTTTTGGAGAGAGGACTCCATGCAGAGATGCATGCAGACACAAAAATTGGGAGTCCCTAGGGAGCAGGTTTTAAGAACACACCTACACATGATCTGTTTAGTGTGGCTCAGCCCTAGACAGGTAGAAGCAGATTCCATATCACTGATGGCACAAATTTTTTTCAGCTGGTTGGATGTCTCAAGAGAAATTTTTCTGGTAGATGCATGTGTGTGCATGTAGGATCTTGAGGGATGCTTTGGCTACTGGGCTAGTTCACTGGGCAGGGTTGTGTGAGCAGGAAAGAGGAGCTAACTGGTACCAGCCCTTATTCATATGGACCAGATTTAGTCATCCTTGCAGTCCTGAAGATTATTTTGTAACCAAGGTACATAAAATCCCCAGTGCCGCTAAGCTGTAACTGTAGAACTTAAAAACTACTGATTAAAGATTTAGTAAAATTACTTATGAATATGTCTGTGGAAGACAAGCCCTTGGCACCTTGTAACGTTCATTTTTTAAATCTGTGTAACACAGATCACATTTCAAGAATATTGGGCAGCCTTGTCACCTGCCAGCTATCGTGTGCACTGACTGTATTGCTATCCATGACTTCGTTTGTTCTGTACTTAAGTGTTACTTTATTTGAAAGATGAATCTGCAGTGAAGCATCATCTCACATGCAGCATAATATACATCTAGTTCTGAATACTGTTGAAGCACTCACATTGAGATCATGGTGAATTTCTACCCTATGGAAATCTGCACTTGATTAAATTAGCATTTTCTTGACAGCTTTATAACTTTCATAATCTGTGACTGCTACTTCTGATAAATGTTCTCCTCTTGAGAGACTGAGAAGTACTTTTAGCAAGCTGTACTGTGGATGCTTCTGTGCCAAATGCAGCACATGACATGTTCAAGCCAGTTTTATTCCAGTCTGAAAGTATCTATTTTACTTACTTACCATCAGATTTAACACAGCTATTGTTGTTATATTCTTTTGGTAATTATATACACAGAGCATGGACTGATTAGGTGCAACAGACCTCTCATTTTCATTTTGGTGTCTAGCATGCAATGATGGCATGCTCTTATGACAGTGAGCAAAAACAGTAATGAAGGGTGAACAGCCCAGAACAAATATTTTTAAGTGGAAGTTAAGGATGCAATGGCTGGTAGCTTTATGGTTATTGTTGGCCTTTTGTCTACAACTAAACAACATTACAAATAACACCTTCTGTGTTGTGTTCAGAACATGAATTTGGGTAGCAAGCTTACTGTAGATAAGATAAAAAAATGTAAATGCCTATTAAAATGGTTTTTTAGCACGTTTCTTTAAATCACAGGGAATAAAAGAGAGGTGCATACACTGGGGTGATAACTTAGTCATGTCATTCTTACTGTTGGCAGATTATAAACATCAGGGAGCTGGGTTCACCAGCAGGCTCCAGTCATCCTGTCCAGCCTGTAATCATCGAGTCTACCCAAGACACATTAGTTGGTCATCAGCAGTCACCTGGGTCTTGAGGATGGTGCAGGAGGACATGGAGTAGAGCAGAGGAGGAGGGCTACAGACTGGCCAGGGCAACTGGACCCTGCTGGCACACATGAGCCCCAATGATGTCAGGTGGAGCCTTTGGAGTTAATCCAGATCATGTAGAATTCAGGGCAAAGGTTTCCTGTTTCCTTCGATGGATTGATTTTGAGGCATGTTTTAAGGCAGTAATCATGCCTGTACTTGCTCACTCAAGCCTTTTAAAGAATATATGGTCCTGCTACCCATCTATTAGTTTCAACGGCCAGTATTTCTGTAGGAGGAGGAGGAGGCCTCATTTTCCTCTTTCTGCAAACAGATGTGCACATTGCCACTTTTTACATTTTGCTTGTACTTAAAGTTCATTTAACTGCTTAATAGAATTTTATTTGTGTTTATTTAAATTTGTATGAAGTCCTAGGTCAGGCTTTAATAGGTTATCAATCCCTTATCTCTTTTTAAAGGAGGCAGTCTCCCCCAAAAGATTGCTTGCAATACTAGAAATTCAATCTGCAAATTAACCGAGTGCTGTAGTTCTGTGGGGTTTTTTGGTGTTGTATGTTTTGTTGTATATAGCTTTCTCATATGCCTTCAATTAGTAAAAATGGTAAAGAAGCATATTGCAATCTGCTGGCTGCTTTTAAGGTATCTGAAGAATATTCTAAGAGGAGGTTTATTTATGTTTTTGAAAATTAATGGGAAGAATTAATTGATGGAAATTTCATGTTGAGTTAATGACCCAATAAACAATCTGTCATCGGATTTCCTCCGTTGCTAAAAATGTGATAAAGAGTTGTTAGGGGGAATTTACAGAAACTAGAAGAAATTATGTACTGTATTTGTAATATCATATGGTCACATTATTAGCCTGGCTTTTAAAATGTGTACATTTGAAGAATTGAATATAATGGTAAGTCTGCTGTTTATTGCCAATATAAATTCTGCAGGTACAGATTTACGGCTGCTTCCTACTGCAACTGCACTGATTTCAGTAATTTTAAGACTTTTTGGTTAACCAGTATTTTTGAAATGCTTGAGATTTTTCTCTTGTTAGGTGTCACATGTTTCTTTTCGTCTTTGTAAGTTTATTTGGTTTTATTAACTATATATTTAGCACAGAAGGAAATATTATCTCACCTTTCATAACACAAAGTGTGATCTTGACCATTGTCATCTGGTTTGCAGTTTGAATGAGGAAGGGATAAAACAATCCTTCATGGCAACAACTTTGGATTGGTTAAATGGGGAATACTGAAATGTAGCTAGATATGCTAAAATGTTTTCAACCACAAGCAATCATTGTGATTGTTGCTACATTAAGGCTAAAAGAAGACACGGGATTTCAGAATGGTTTGGTTTGGTTTTTTCCCTCGGGGAGAGCAATCTAAATGCAAATACGCTACCTGAATAAAATCCAAGAAGCAGGTATAAATGAGTCTTGAGGGGAAAAATCAGTGGTGATGACACTTGATAAGTTAGTCTGTCCTGCACTTTGCATGTGAAAGCATATTATTTTTTTTCTTGATTCACATTACATTTATAAATAGAACAAAATCAGCTTTTTATGCATTGGTGATCTAAAATTATATAGCTGCATACTGGGTGAACTAGTCTGAACTAAAATCAGAAAGAGGTCTACTGTGACACCAGTATGTTAAGAGTTCTGAGTCTGTGAATCAAGTGTTCTATTGATTTCATTCAAAGTAAGACTGTAAAACACAGTTTCAATGACAAAGTCATAATGGGGAAGCATAAAAGTGAGGAAGGGGAATTCTCCAAGTTCTAGAAATTTGGAGAAGATCGGAGCATAGAAACCAATGCTGTTCAAGTCTATTACTATTATATTGAAAAACATACCCTGGGAATTGCTGATGTCCCGTGTTTCTTCCTGCTCCTCCCCGTCGGACACCAAATTCTAATTGAATAATGTATCCTTGGCCCCTGGATCTCTCCAACAGAAATAATCCCGTGTTTTCAGAAAGGTGTGGTTTCAGGCCTGCTGTTATGTTTGCCACGTTTCAGTCAGGACAAGAACTTCTGCAGTTATCGATGGAAGTCAGTATTTTTTCTTTATGACCCCTATTATTTAAACTCTCAAACTCAACCAGTGAAGTTTTGAGCAAAGACCTGATTTTGTTACCGTCTGCATACTCTGCATCAGTTTGCTAGGGAGCATACAGGAGTTAATAAGGATCACCATGTGTGAAGGTCTGGATTACAATGAGGTTGAACAGTTACCAGGAGACCATTCTTAATTTAAGCCAATTTAAGATAAAATACCAGTTTAAAATAGTTGCTTACAAGATTTGATATACCATATAGCATTTTACTATGAAATATACAAATGAAGAAAGAAGAGAATATTAATCTACTTTATTAGGATGAAAATTAAATGAGTTCCTCCCTTCACTCTGTGTTCAGTTGTGTTGCTGCAGGTTTCAGGGAAACATCATGTTTCAATGCTGTTTACTACTTAAATCACATTCCTCAGACAGAATAAGTTCCTGGTGAAGCATATAGTTTTTAGAGCCAGTCTTTCTTGGAGTTTCCAGGAATTCTGTTTACATTTGGTTTTTTCCTCCTTAACGTTTTTTTGCTTCTGAACTTCCAAGAAATCAGGATTGCTAATTCTCCCCTTACCTTGTGAACTGCCCTTCTTCATTAGAAACACCAATATTGTTTTATCACATCTGTTGTAATCCCTGAGTCAAGACTGGCTGATCGATGCCTTCACTTGAGGCAAAGTAACACTTTCTTTACAGCAACACAATGTGTGAATATATCCAGCACGTTTATTTAATGTCTCAACCTGCTTAACCTGGAGCTTCATTTTAACATGTGGAGGGTGAAATATTTTATGTAGTCATATAAGTTACACCTTAGTAAGTGGGGTTTTTTTCTTGAGATCAGGTATGAAAATAATTGACCACTGTGAGTGTTACGATCCAATTCTGTTTGGACAAGAGGAAGGCCCCCTTGCTTTCTAGCCGACCTCAGACGAGTCTGGGGGACCAGGGGCGGCTGGACCAACCTCTTGTTTCAGGTGCGATCCCTTCGAGCGAGATTAAGACACAAACGAGGTCAGATGTCCTAAATCCACCCGTTTATTAATTCTTCGGGGGAAAGAGAGAAAGCAGTGACAGGAAAGGAAGGAAGGAAAGATAAGAAATAAAGCGAGAGGTCCAGGTAGAAGAGAGCAGACAGTCACCACCATGGATCCGCGGCGTCCCGGGGGTCTGTGCTTCTGGGGTTTTTGGTGACTGCACACAGAATCTTTGGTGGTCTCTTCACAAGGTCGGTGATCTTCCTCCGGCGTCTTCGATGGTCTTCCACGAGGTCCCCCCGCAGCCTGAGACTGCAGCCTTTTTTATAGAGCGCAGTCCAGCACATGCGCACACATTTTGCACGCTTTCCTTTTGGCGGGCTAGGTTCGTGTGCTTTCTTGTTGCTGGGCAGGGGCAGGGTTCTGCTCGCATGCTTTAAGTGGCAGCAAACTGCAAGCCTTGGTGGCCGGGCGGCCCCACCTGGGTGTCCATTGCCTCAGCCAGCCTGCAAGCAGCCTTGCCTGTGGCAATGCTGAGCTTCGCACACTGCCACACAAAGGAGCAAGCTTTGAGACAGCTGGCTGGCTATTCAGTCTCCCACAGTGAGCCATAACAGTTTTGGGTGTGACTGAAGGCAAGCTGTAGATGTGGCCTATTTTAAAAGAAAAAAAACCAAAAACCTTTTAATGAAAAGCTTGGTCAGGTTCTTCAGGTCTGTTCAGAAAAGTTACTTTAAAAACAGCATTGAGAGCCTCTTTCCTTGATCCTGAAAATCTGTTTGAAGATTAGAAAAAAAATATAACTGCCTCTTATACCTGTCTTTTATTACATGTGCACATTTGGTGAACTGGAGTTAGAAGCTTTCACTGACCACCTTTCACAGAACCCCTGGGAGACCAGCTGATACTGGGCATGTACGCTAATATCTAAAGGTTAGGATAAGGATCACTACTCAAGCTCTTCCATTTTCGAAGTACTCTCTGGGTGACTGGAAAATAATGGAGGAATCAGGGTGTGCATCTCCCACTTCCTAGGAACGTCTGTGCCCTTTTGTTCCTAGATATCCACAAACATATTTTTTAATCTAACAAAATTCTTTGGCTGTATGGTTTATGAATAAGATATGGTGATCTGTCAGAAATCTATTTTCAGAGGAATGGATGTAGAAACAAACAATGTTTTCTACCCCTTTCCTTCCCACACACAAATGAAGAAAAACCCCTATCCAAACAAAAAATCTTACCATGCAGACAACGTTATCATTCTCAGCACTGAACACTGAAGAATGGGGTTTTTCCCAGCTGTAAAGGTCATCTCCTGCCTATAAGTAAATGAATGATTACCAAGCATACGTAGAGAAGAGCAAGGGAAGGGAAGATGCATCACAGATTGAGATTCTATTTTGGGATGTTCAACACATTTAAAGTAATTAGTCTTCTGTAAAGAGACAATGCATTAATGAGCAAATTAATGAGTCTTTTTGTTTTCTGTAATTTTTGTTTTCTGTAATTTTTGTTTTCTGTAATTTTTGTTTTCTGTAATTTTTGTTATTTGATACTGATCTCAAGTTCCTCCATCTTTGCTTGTCTTGTCATATAGTCATCTTCCAGACCTACATTTTGCCAATGTGTTAATTTACGTATTTGGTATTGTGAGAGAAAGAGGCTTGGTTTTAATTAAATTGTTGATGGATGTCATTAAATAATGAAAAATGGTTTTAGACTGAACTGCAAAAAAACCCATATAATAACATATAATATAAAAACATAGAGTAAATTTTTATACTAGCATTTACATTTCAGCAAATTTTACTGTGATTAAAATAAGGTCCTTATTTCAATCACAGTTTCTATGCATCTTTCCATTTTAAATTTGTATTTACCTACTGATCTGTTTTATATCCATTAGGATTAGAGGAGCTTTCACCATATGTTTAGTCTTGTTTTAAAACTTTTCAACATGATCATCTGTCATAAGGGAATGTGCCATATATACCAAAAGCACTGGTGAAACCGGATTGGTCAAGATGGAGTCTGGAAAAGTAAATGGCTGGTAGCTGGCTTTGTCATTGTTAACTGTCATAGTACCCATCTTTGACATGACATGATGTGATATTTTGGCTACCATATATGAACAGTCAAATGTTCTTCTAAAGCTTTTACCTATGGATCCAATGCTGTGAATATATTGCAAAGATGAAAGTCCATCCTGTATTGCGCCAACCTGTATCTAACTTCACTTAAGCCTTAAAATGGATTTATGAGGGATCTTGAAGGATTATTCCAGATATGGAGCTAGGATTCTGCCAAATATTACTCATCTCTGGGTCTGTAAGAATGGGGGGTTTTGTCATTTTATCTGCTCTTCTTGATTGGTTTGTAGCCCTTCCAAATAGACTTCTATTCCATTCTATCAGCTCACAGTAAAGATGGTACCAAGTCAAGAAGCAGCCTACTTTCTTGGTTAATGGCTTAGTTAACCCAAAGTGCCGGCATAGAAATAATTTAAATTATATCTTCTACTATTTTTGTTCTGACAATCATATAGAGAAATGAGAAAAGTAATTTTACATCTGAATAAACTGAAATCTAAGCATTAACGATAAAATTTCTCACAGTGTACTTAAATCAAGAAACAACATTATGCTTCTGAACCAGTTGGGTATAGTGCTGTCTCACCAGGTTCAGAATCTGGCTCCTGGCTTCAATGGAAAATGAGCTTCTCTGATATCTGTTGCTTGTTTTTTATTTATAAGGGTGCTGTGTCCAGACTCTTTCCTGTCACTTTGAGCCTCAGCAATTCCCACAGTAATTTATGGTGCCAAAAGGTCAAAAATGGCCTGCTAGTCATTTTGATGTGGTCTAAGGCTTAGTGTTAGATCCTTGTTGTTCTGGCCACAGGATGGGGAAATGTAAAGGAAATATTCTTTTCACTATATGGCTGCAAACAGAATGGAATGTAGGTCAGATTAGCTTCAAGGGACATGTCAAGACCCACTTCTATCTTGCAATGAATTAAAGAAAATGAGTTCTAAGGAGGTTGGAGGGATCAGAAGTGCAAATATGGACTATGAGCCTGTCTAAATTGTTCAACCAGTCAAAGCTTAAAGTCATCTGGGTACAAAACTTGACTTGAGTGGAAGAAATAACTGAAGGATAAAGACATGAATTCAGGATCAGACTGAATGGAAATGGTAAAAGTTGTTCCTGATGAAACCTTCCAGTAGCAAACAGAATAAAGCTTTAAAGCAAAAGTGTCCTTAGCAACCGCTCTGCTTTTTCCTTGTTTGTTTTTGAGGAATATAATTGAAATCTCCACGTACGTGAAAATTACAGGCTGTAGTTGATAATTTCCTTTCTCTCAGGAAACAATGGTGGAGTTCAAGTTATAACGGATCTGGTGCTGCCACAGAGCTTGGGTCCTGTGAGGCTCTGAAACTCCTGTCATCACTCTCATAAATTGGTGCTTGCCTTTTGATTCTTTGTCTTGAAGATACAAAATAGTGGCCTTGTGTATTTCAAAACAATTTTCTTTCGTATAAGGTATTTGCCAAGAGTGAGCGTACAGCACACACCCTTTCATCCATACCATGTTGTGGCACACATGGATTGTTAATGCACTTGAGAACTCATGGCACCTTTGTCATTATTTTTTATTCTAGAAATGGCTGGCTCAGTTTCCATTGTGTTTGCCAAGAGAGTGAGCCGTACACTCAGTATATTTGTCAACAGCTGCAAGTTTACTGACAAAGATGTAATTAGATTCATGCCTAAGTGTACTTCCTAGGGAAAAGTACAAACATTACCTGTCAACAGAGATGTTGTTTTCCCCAGGGACTATTGTAAAGGGACAGGTTTCCCATGGAACTGTTGTGCTTTTGTGTGACAATCTGAGGAAAAAAAGGCTTTTATCAAAGAAAGTATCATATGTGTGCCTAGTAATTCTTGTATCTCTTGTCAGTGTTGGCTGCGTTATTAATCTGTAGCTGGAAAATAGTGGGGGCGCTAGGAGACTGAGATCCAGATCCCAAAAGGTATTTAAAACCTGATAGCCCTGAACTTATTGGACATTAAAAGCTTGGATAGGAGCTGGATGGTTAAAATCCTTTGCAGTTTACCTGTGTGATTTAACCAAGATTTTACATAAAGACCTGAAACCTAGTTTTGCATAATGTTGAGCAAGAGCATAAACAAATGTGATGATAAAAGACTAGTCTGGTGCTATAAGAATATGTATAGCATGAATATTAAAATTTAAAACAATTTTATGCTTATCCTGATTTTATTTTATTTTATTGCCTTTTATTTTAATTTTATTTATTTATATATGTAAGAAATACTAGGTTGGGAGAGGGAGATCCTTACCTCCCAGTGTTCTAGAGGAAGTACAGTGATTTCTGTCCTGACTAGTTAATTTTAAGTCTTACCCTCTCTCTTGGAGATTTCCCTTTTGTCCCACACTCACTTGGATAGTTGGGATCGAGACTCTTAGGGCTGAAAGACAATGAAAATGTTGGGGTGCTCTTGGCACTTTTTGCACTGCTTAGATATGGAAAATAGTCATGCTTTAATATATTTTCAGTCTAGATCAGAGTTCAGCAGACTGACAGTCTGAAAAACATAGTTTTAAACCAGTGTTTTTCTTAGTTGAGAAGTATGGATTCCTACTTGGTTCAGAAATTGTATTACTTCAGTCAGTAAACACATGTTGTGTTATAATATTTTAAGACTTTCCTGGACCAAATAGATCTAAACTTATGAATACTATGGTGTTTCTTCAAATGTAAGGTCATATAAGCACCTGGAATTATCTGGCTTGTATTTTCTAAATCTTAGAAGTGGTGTCAGTGAAAAGAATTCTTAAATGTAATGTTTTACCGAAGTGGTAAATATACCAGGTGTATTATTCATATAATGACTTTAGGGCATGTATTGGTAGTTGGTGGACTTAATAAAAAAATGAACAGTTGGTGGATGAAATATATCGTATTGTTTTCTGTTACTAGCAAAGACAAGTAACTTCTAGTAGCATATAGCACATCAGTGGCTTTTACACTTAATTGTATTGCTTAGAGGCAAAACCATATTCCTCTGTAAGACAAGGGCAGGTGGATGGATAGGTAGATGGATAGACAGATGAAAAACTAGAATGCTTCATGTGATGACTGAGACTTGAGTAATAAAAAGAAGAGAAGAAATGCACAGGAAAGGATGCAAACTGCATCACTCACAGTTTGGGACTCTACATATTTCCAATTTTCATTAAAAAAAAAGAAAGGAAAATTGGACTAATGTTCTGTGTGTGCACATGGTAGGAAACCAATTTTAATAGAAATAATGAAAAATGTTTCTGCAGGACTTTGAAAGGGAAGAAGAAAATCCCTTGGAGTTTTCATGCCTTGCTTCCTTTTATGTGTTGACAACATTACTTATATCTGAAAATAGAAAATGATGAACTGTACTTTTATATCATGTTTTGATAAATAATTAAAAGAGGACATGTGTTTTGTCAGCTTTTAAAATGTTTTGGATGTCTTGCAGGAAAAAGAAAAATTTTGGATTCACTTGCACCCAAAGGATTTCCCAAAGATCAGAACAGTTAAGAGCAGATAAAATATAATCTGAGTTTTAAAATAAAAAAATAAAGAATTTTTCCAAGAATTAAGAACAGACCCTGGTGGAGAGCTTGTACAAGGAGGAAAGCAAGTAATTTCTGAGAGCCAAAGGAAGGTTATGTCTAATCTTGTTTCCTGCATTTAGATCCCTGACCCAGTGGAAGATTGTGTCTTGATTTGCCAAAGGTCCTAAAATTGTACCAATTAAATTTATTAAATGACAGAAGTTTGAGACAAGAGTTTGAAACAAAAGAGAAAGGAGGTGCAAAGTACCTTGCAGTCAAGTCAAAAGACAGTGGAAAGGTCCACACTGTGAAAGACATTGTAGTTTTTGGTAGGAACAGTGAGAGTGAGGTGGAAGTGGAAAAGGATCATAAAAGATGGAAGGGTTCTTTTTTTCTTGAGTTTCACATGGGAAGAGAAAATTACTAGGTATGGAATTATATCTATGTAGGCAGAGTATTTCTGTACAGTAGACTTTCCAGTAGATTTATATATGTAAAAATCTACTAAACCCCCCAAATTATAACAAAATATAGTAAATGGAGAATGTTCAGCATTTTTGACTGCTGGCATAAGGTGTAAAGGAATTAGGAAATAAATGCTAGAGATAGGTCTTCTCTTTCTTATCCTGCAGGTACAACTGTGGAGAATGGGAAGAAACTTTAATTTGGCCCCAGCTGAATTGGTTGTATGGTCTCGTTAGTAGTCTGGTCTTACTTGTGAGCAGAAGCAGACTGTTTGCCTGCAAAATAAGTGAGAGATTGATGAGCAGACCAGAGTGTTATCTCAGCACAGCCTGTCACAAAATGAGTAAAGTTGAATGCAATTTGAATAGCGGTTAAATGATCCCTGCATGCAGATGAGTTTGTTGGGATTATTTTAAATCACATTTGATCTCTTTTCCTCTTCTCCTACTGGTAATTCTAGATACCAGTTTTTATATTGCTACAGATTTGGAATTATGTTTATCCATTTTGGAAAAATTGGTTACCAACCCACAGGAAAGAACGGCAAACTGTTTCTCTTTACCAGACAATAATTTGGAAGATACAAGAAATGAGGCAGAATTTTCAACTTTAATCGCTTGAAAATTGGAACATTGTATGGGTAGAGCAGTTTTAGGAAAACACCAGGAATTACCTAGAAAAAAGAAGATAAAATAGACTTGCAGAAGAAACTTAAAAAATGCAAGATATCAAACCATTTATATCCCAAAACAAAAAGGTGACACTGTGATATTGAAAGACTGAGTAAAATAGCAGTATGAAGGAACAGATAAGAAAACAAAAAGATGAGACAGCTCGATCAATAAATAGGAAAAAAAAAGGAAAGGTGGAAGCTGGAAGATATACATTGGGTATAAGTGTGCAGGAAGGTTACTAGAAATTCTGAAGGTAATTCTAGTCTGGTTGAAGACAGAACTGAATAATGGAGGAAGATGAAAAAGATGAATTTGAATGTTTTCAAAAGTGATTTCCTGGTGTAGCTGAAGGTGGTTTCATGAATTCTGTAACTGGTTTAGTAATCAAATTTTATTATAATACTTGGATGAAACAAATTATGATATTAAGAAAATATGCAGATGAAGAACACTAATAACACATCAGGAGTTCATACCATATCAGTAGGGTTCCTGGAAGTAAGAGGACCCTCTGTTGTAAAATTGTTTAATCCTTGGATAAAAGAAATGTAGAAGAAATTAAGGTCTGGAATTTGAATGACTTTAAGTCTTAGATAACTCCACTGAAAATTAATTTTTTGATGGTAAAATTCTGATGGTATCTCCTGCTTCATATCATAACACTAAATGATCTCTCAAAATTTCTTTTCAGAAGAGAATAATAATTGACATGCAATCGTGCTTGCTATTTATGTAATTATGTAGTCTTAATCATGATTATATCTGGGCATGTATTTAGAATTTGGACACCCAGATTACATTTTGTACACTTTCTTTAACAGCTACAAGTCTGATTAAGATGAATATGTCTGTGTAGCTCATTTAAATATTGAAAATAAAACAATTTTGAGAGCATTTTTATACAATTATCATAACAGTTAATCACATACTGCTAAGTATTCAGAACAGAAAATAAACTTTATGTATGCTTAATTGGAGAAGTATGGAAAAGAAATAGCCAAAAAATACTTTAAAGCACATTATGAAAGTTCAAAAATTCCCATCACCAGCCCAAGCCTTGTACATTTCCCATAATTGTTTCATTAACCAGTATTTCGACATCATGTCTCCATTGCTTTCTTGTTTATTCGTTTGACAAAGAAAGGTTTAAGGAGGCTTTTCCTTTCAAAAACTGTGATCTTTGACTGCAAGTCCTGGAATTTTGTAGCTTACACTCTTAGTCATGGTTAATCTAAAACCAGGCGATATGCCAGTGCTTCTCTCTTTATTTGGTCTGGTCGAATATATTTGACTTTGTCCCTGCTCCATCTAATTACGTTCAAACTTCAGCTAATGGCCACTTCCACTTTGCCTCCGTTGCATTCCCCTAGTGCCCTTATTAGGTGGCTTATACTTAACTCTGCACTTCCTAATCTTGTTTTCTTCCCTTGGAGAATAGTATTACTTTCTTTTCTTATCCTAACATACTGTTTTTAAAACTGATAGGAGTCAACTAGTGTGCCTTTTGACAACACCTTAAACTTTTTCAGGAGGAATCTTCCATAGGAAGCCTTTCCTCACAGTTTTTGGGGTTTTTTTCCTGATTTCTCTAGAACTTATGCCACTTTTGGGAAATGGACATGTGGGATGGACAGCTTCTGGAGCAGAACAAGAAATGCTAGAAGAAAAATGTTGAGGTATCTCTTGTGTGCCGAGGTCTCAATTTCAGTCTTGTATTAAAAGACGCTTTTATATACTACTTGTCCCAAAACCTTGACTGGAGTAGGTTTGAAACTTTGTATTTGTAATTCAATTGCTAATACAATCAAAGAGGATTCCAGAGGGCACCCTGTTACCCTTCAAGATGGATCTAAGGAAATTATCTTGTACTTGCTAAAGTCCATGTGCCGTGTAGGTTCATTGATACACCTGTCATAAAATCATTATGTTTGGCCTTTTAGTTCTGCTTGGATATGTATTTACCTTTCTTAGATAGAAACTTCTGAAGATTTTCTTTTTAATGAATTATCACCAATACAGGCTAAACTAGTTCTTAATTCTACAGTTTGCATTATTGTTGATGTATTTCTGCTGGAGTACTTAATTCTGATGGCTTATTTTTATTTGATAACATTTTCCTTTTTATGCACCATGTAAAGAGGCCCAAATCTGTTCTTATACCATTTTTGCAGGGATATCGTGTGCAACTTTAACAGGTATTTCAGTAAATACAAACCATGAAAATTCTCACAGTGTAAGCTTAGACATAATTTAGTATGTGTTACAGAGCCGTCTAACCTGCACCCCACTCATAACTATTAGAGTGGTGCTGTGTGCTACCTCTTATAGAGGAAACAGCATTTTTGGGACTCTTTGACCTGCATAAAATAATGAAGTTCAGAGAGAATATTGGCACATACTTAAGCAGACAACAGTTGGCTGTAAAGACAAGTGTCAGTGTTTTTTATGCATCAGTAATGATTCCTAAGATTTCATTCTAAATCAGCCCAGGAAACAAACAGTAGGTGCAATGCCTGATGCGCATCAGGGGTTTGATTAGTCACGATTTCTTCATGTCTCTGAGCATGCAGATTCAGCTGGTGGTGCTGCATATGCACTACTAAATCTGCCTAGAAACACAGTAATGTACATACGGAGAGGTAATTAACCCTTATCAGGCAAGTTACCTGAAGCGTATCCTCACATGCTTGTGATCAAAAATGAAAGACACAATTTATCGTCTGGCTTACAGGGGAGCCTCTGTTTTGTTATATTTCTCTCACTGACACTAAATATGCCACTTTTTCATTCTAATCAGGTTTGTTACTTTCTGCTGCTTTGATGAATGAAAAAGGCAGTAAACCAAACTCGTATTGTATTCTTACATAGTCTCAGACATCTTCCACAGTTGTTCTTTTCGTTTCTGATCAAGTTCTTTACTTCTTTTTACTATGGTCTTGATTCTAGTTAAAAGCCTGTTCCAAAAGGAGTTTGCTGGTTTTTTTTTCTCTCTACAGTCATAAGGCTCTTCTCTCTTATTAGCTTCTTTGGCTATAGAGCTAACAAAGTTAAGTGTAAAAGGACGTATGAAAATCAATATGTTGAAACAATGAGACATAATACAGAAGAAGTATAAATACTTATATGTAAGTAAATTGTTAGGGTTTTGCAGCTGCTTACTGCTATAATATTTGAGGACAGAAAAAGGACTGCTTCAGTTTGAATGTGCTGACTGAATATAAATCTCCCATATATATGCATGTGTGAAAGGGCATCTTTTGAATTACCGAATGTTAAGAGTTAACTACAAAACTAGAAAACAGATCTTTTTTGTATTCAATCTCATCAGTTTTAATAGAATAATTTAAGACTGACTTTTATGTTGTTTTTAGGAAAAGATCTACAACAAGGAGTTAAATAATTAGATTATATTGGAATGGTATTTAAAATTTTCTAGATTTCAATATAGATATTTTTTAAACTTTCTTCTTCGTATTATTTTGAATATGTGCACTTTGAACTGTGAATTTACAGGATTATGACATAATATTGCTATTATTCCTATTGCTTTTATTTTTCCATTTATTACAGGTAGTTAAGAACAGTTGCTTCTTGATTCACATCAGACATACGTTTCTGCATGCACTTGTCTCTGTTTGATTTATGATTTGATGTAGCCCAACTAGGTTATGTGAAAGAAAAAAAATTTCTCCTTTGCTTCCCCCCTGCCACAAGGTTATTGAATACTGGCTGCTGAACTCTTCCTCTCTGAATTTTTTTTGTGACTGAACAGGTATGGAAAGCAGGTGGCTAAAGACTGACTTCACTATCTCCTTGCTTGCTGGTCTGTATAGTTGGTTGGATATTGAAAAATTAGAAGGATATGTACTTCTTAAGGTTACACAAATTTACTTTCCCTCAACTTTTTATCACTGTAAAGGAAAGGGACTCATGGGGAATTGGGTAGATAATAATTTGATGTCCTGGGCATTGTTATTTAATATTATTATGTTTAGACCATCTTTTCCTAGAAGCCTTGAAAATTCAAGACTACACATTGACTGGATTCCTCCTTCATTCTCTCCTCACTCAGTGAATTGCAGAGTTACGAGAGATTCCTCCTCCCTCACTTCTCCACAGCCCCCAAACTCCCCTCCATTTCCTAGTGACAATGTCTGCATAAATGTGCTCCTAACACAGAGGAGCTTCCGTGTATCATAAGCAGTTGCTCGGTTACTGCCTGTGAAAGAAAAACTAATAAAGAAAAGAAGAGCCTAAAATTATCATGTTCTTTTGCAGATCATGATGATGATGTATTTTTGCCCATCTACTGTTTCTTATTTCTATTTAATGTTGATAAGTGTATTTTTAATCAGGTTAAGCCATGTGGTTCAAACCTTATATTCTGGTAGGTCCATGAACATTGCTTTTTTAATATGTCATAACTTTGAATGTATTGCCATATGTAGAAAGAAGGTTAAAATCATTCTGTGTTGCTTCAAATAGTCTGGTGCATGCAATGATGCTGTTCTCAGTTGATAGAAATTGTCACTGGCACATGACAGATGCCGGGTGATTTGGGGTAAACAGTTCACTTCAATCTACCATACACATGGGGAGTAATTAGCATTCTTAGTGGCTCAATATACTAAGTGCTTAATAGAACATATTTTTCTTATTGGTCTCCATGTGGCTGTAGTTCATCCACTTCATTATTCCTACCAGGTTTAATTGCACATGTTTGCTCAGCTTGTCTAGAGTTCAGATACTCTTCTATTGAAGAAAATTCTTTAGTCCTCACACAACTTGAAGACATACATTTGGTTCTGGATGATGCTCGAACTGCTGTTTGTTGGGTTTGGAGCATTTTTTCTTGTGCAGTGACTGTCAAGTGTCAAATCTTTGTGAACTAGATTCTATTTCTTTTGAACTTGAAATTTTTATTGGTTGTCAAAGTGCTCATTCATGAAGTTGTATGAGTAAGGAGAAATATATTCATGGGGTGATCTCAAATTCAATTTCAGCTCCTTCATGAGCTGTCTTTATCCTTTAATGCTTAAATTTAAAGGCCTTTAGGCCTTACTTTCTGTCATAATTGAACATATACTGTATTTAGACTATATTGATTCAATTTCCTATGGTGATGAAAGCTTCAGATGTACTCCTTTCTGATTTCAGTGAAAATCTCTTACTATTTTTATTGCCCAGTGTCCTGGTTTCAGCTGGAATGGAGTTTATTTTCTGACTAGTAGCTGGCAGAGTGCTGTGTTTTGGATTTAGGATGGGAATAATGTTGATAATACACTGATGTTTTAGTTGTTGCTAAGCAGTGCTTACACCAGTCAAGGACTTTTTAGTTTTTCGTGCCCTGACAGCAAGAAGCCGGGAGGGGGCACAGCCCCATAGCTGACCCAATCTGACCAAAGGGATATTCCACACCATATGATGTCATGCTCAGTGTATAAACTGGGGGTGTGTGACCACTGCTTGGGAACTGGCCGAGCATCAGTCAGCGGGTGGTGAGCAATTGCATTGTGCATCACTTATTTGGTATTTTATTTTATCATTATCATTACCATTATTATTATTGTTATTATTATTAATTTTCTCTTCCTTTTCTGTCCTATTAAATTGCCTTTATCTCAACCCATGGATTTTGCCTTCTTTACCCCCAATTCTCTGCCCCATCCCACTGGGCAGGGTGCAGAGTGAGCCAACGGCTGTGTGGTGTTTAGCTGCCTGCCAGGTTAAACCACAACAGTAATTTTTGGCACCCAGTGTGGGGCTTGAAGATAATGAGATAATGACAGATATGAACAGAGAGTATTAAAACAAATTTTTTTATAAGCATTCATTATATTGGTTTAATAGTCACTCGTCACAATGTTGATTTATTTGCTCTCAAAGTTGTTGTGCTTGCTCTCAAAGTTGTGTCATGTAACACCTTACTTGGTGTATGTGTTCCCTGTTGTGCTGGTTATCACTGCTGGTGGCTGGATCAAGGTCAATTTTGCTGCACTGTGTAACACTTTTATGATATGATAAAATTATTGGTCATGAGACTAATCTGGTATTTGTACTTGGCACTACCATCATCTCTGTCCCTCAGGAGTCACCTCTCAGAAACTACTACTAATTACACTCTTTACCTTTTCTCCTCTGAGAACCAATGTATGGGGGAGACACTTTCCCCCGCTCCTTCACTTTCTTCTTCTCCTCCAGGCTAGTTACAACAGCTCTTGAGAATTTTGAATATCCTTGGGATATTCAAACCAGCATGTTCCTATTGTTCCTATGTCTCCTGAATGTGTTTCAGGTCTTGTTTAAGGTTAAACTATTTAAGAATACCACCCAGAGATCTACCACTGCAACAGGCACTGTGGCTACTCCAACCCCAGCAATAGTCACTGCGGCTAAACCAGAGAACCAACCTGTGCCAGTAGTATCAGTCATCCCTAAACACAAGGAGAAACACACAAGAAAATCAACTTAGTTAGTAAGGGATGAAGATGAACCAGGGCCATCATGAGAATAGGAGGAGGAAGAGGCATAACCCATAAATGAGATGGTCACTACCCTATCCCTGAATGAGCTATGAGATATGTGAAAAGATTTCAGTTTTCCAGGTGAGGACATTGTCACCCGGCTGCTCCAATGCTGGGATAATGGAGCCAGTATGCTGGATTTAGAGGGTGATATAGCCAAGCAGCTGGGATCTTTTTCTAGGGAAGGGGGCATTGACAAAGGGATGAAGTGTTTTCAACTTCCCATGCTCTGCCAGGTGCACAAGAAGCTGGGAGGGGGCACAGCCCCATAGCTGACCCAAATTGGCCAAAGGGATATTCCATACCATCTGACATCATGCTCAGTATATAAACTGGGGGCAATTGGTTGGGGGGCCAAAAATATTTATTTAGCAAACTCTCTATGGAATGTTTTGCAAATACTTTATTGAGATTTTCTGGAATTTTGGATGACGGTGATTTGAGGCCTCAGTTCATTATTGCCATCTCCTAATTATGAGTGCACAGTTCACATACCAAAGTTACCAAGGTTAAGCCTCAGAATTAATTTCCTGGGAAAAGCACTATAAAACTTCAACTTTATCATTGTTCTGCTGCTGTTCAGCATTGCACATTCATGTTCATGTATTTTTAATATGTTTGCTAACGTCTTTTTTATATGGCGTCTGAACAACCACTAGTTGCTGCTTATTTTGATTGTATATAAATTTATAATGTAATTGTAATCTTGAGCTCCTTTCTGTGGCTGTAAACATTTTTTCAAGTAGAAGAGTGACCAGCATGAATTCAGTGAGCTGGCTCTCATTTCACCTTTTTTTTGCTCTTCATTGTTTGTACATAGTTGGCTGAAATTTACATTGCCTTTCTTTTAGCTGTCTTCAAAACTGTATGTGTAGGATGTCGTTATGGTCTGCATATGGTCAGAGCACCTTCATCTTAAGCTCATGTCCTGGTCCGATGTCGGGGAGGTTTCGATACAATCCCAAGGATGAGATTAAGACACTAAATCCGGTCAAATGTTGTACAACCTTTCAACTTTATTTTTGATGCGGAGGGAGGAGGGAACCACGTGAGGAGGTAACAGAGGAGGTGAATGGGGAAAGGCAAAGGGGAAGAACTGAGGAAAAAAGAGGGGAAAAGGGAGACGAGAGAAAAGGAGAGCTAGAAAGGGAGTGGGTTTACCTCAGGGAGGACAGGATGAACAAGAGAGAAAGAAAGAGAGGACTAGCTACCACCACCCCAGATCCAGCGATGTTCTGGCGCCTCTGTCTGTGGCGTAGTCGACGCTCTGGTGCCTCCGTCTGCTACTCCAAGTTCAGTCCATGCACTGATGGCGTCGTCAAGGTGGATTCCAAGAGGTCCAAAGGGGAGGGATGAAGACAGGAAAGAGCCCCCTTACTGGACTGCACACACTCCTTTTACAGGGGTTGGGGTCCCTTGCTCATGGGCAGATCACACTGGCGTACGTGCAGTTCGTGCCATACGTGCTGTCTCCTTCGGATGCCTTCTACCTTTTTTGTGCCTTGGGCCTTGCACAGGCACAAGGTGTTGTTTGTCTGCAGACCGTGAGGGCAGGATCTTCTGAGTGGCAGGAAACGGTGGTACAATGGCAATGTCGAGACAAACTACATTCAGTAATGGTTCTCTACAGCTCACCAGTACAGCTACTTATTTTAGGATTACAGAGGCCATTCTTCAGAGATTTGTATGTCTCTTCTTCCTTAAACCATAGTCAAAGAATAAAATAATGAAAACACTCTTTGTGTTTCTGATCTTGTGTTATGAAACTGCTATCTATGCATCAAAGTCATTAACCCACTTATTGGCTGCCTAAAGAAAATTGTTATGAACCCCTGATCTTTACATCCAGAATTAAATTAGATTATTTGAGATTCATCTTAGATCAAGTGTGATTGTTGTTAGTGGTGTCCATCAGTTTATTCATAGATAATCCAAACCATTTTCAAGGCGTCACTGTTGATTCTGAGATTTCACTATAATATGAAGAATGTAATGTGTCTTGTTAGATAAGTATTACAGAAAAGAGAAATTCTGTGTGACTGATTATGAATTCCTAAATTATTTCTAGGTGAGAGACTCTCTTACCTGTCATTAAGCTGTGGAGGACTGCACTGTGTCTTTTGAAAGACTTAGAGCATCCTTTACAAACTTTGGACTAGACATGATTCTGCATTACAACTTTCACTTATACTATAAATTTTTTGAGATAAGTATCACAGAAAAGAGAAATCCTGTGTGACTGATTATGAATTCCTAAATTATTTCTAGGTGAGAGACTCTCTTGCCTGTCATTAAGCTGTGGAGGACTGCACTGTGTCTTTTGAAAGACTTAGAGCATCCTTTACAAACTTTGGACTAGACATGATTCTGCATTACAACTTTCACTTATACTATAAATTTTTTCCAGATTAAAAGTTCTAGAGACATCATAAGTCATAAATACTGCTGTGTATGTTGCTGCATATTTGCATTTCAGCTAGAATTACCTTTTTCAATCATACGTTAATGAACAAAAATCCAGCCTTTTTGAGTCTACTTTAGGTGCTTTTTAGACTTGCGACTGAAAGAGGTGAATCATCTTGACCTTATCTGTTGGATCTTTACGTGGAAATGTAAAACCCTTCCCACAAATAAACTCACCCTCTATAAAGACAGATTTGGATAGTTTTGTTTAAATAGATTCCTCATACTATCACCATGTTATTACTATGATTTAAAAGTACACTGGAGTGTTAATTTTAGGAAATTTATGAAAATAGTATAAACATAATGATGTGTGGGGGTGTAACTATATACATAGTTAGCTCAATGAATTTACTATCACTGATGATCTCTCCATAAGAGTTAACTCAATATTTTTGTGCATTAAAAACTTTTTGACTTCACTTATTTACATGTTCACAATATTTTCTTGTTGCAGTGGCATCTATGATGTTGACACTTGAAGTGGCATGTCTTCCACAGAGAAGCAGGAGAAAGAAGGAAGAGAAAATGATGAATGATGGTGAATTCCTTCTTATCACACTTATTTTCCAAAACCTAGTTTCTGGTGAAGAAGAGAGCAATCTCATCATCTTCTCATGAAACAAAACAAAACAAAACAAAACCCAAACAGGAGAAACACAGCACATGGCACATGGGTCATTAAAATAGAGATGGATATTGGTGTGGAATTGGGTAGCATAGAAATGGATAAGAATCAGATCATAATGAAGGCTTCTCTGAAGCTAAGATGACAATGAGAGACTCAACTAATCTTTGATGTCAGGAAGGTAAGACAGAACAGAAAGGAGAAGCAAAGGGTCCTCCCAGATGTGAAGTATACAGATCTGGTTCTTTAAGGGATTTGCATGATTCCATTTTACGTGGAAGGTTTGTAGTTTAATATGGCATTTTATTATTTTTGGGTACAAATAGAAAATCTTCTGCTTGGGTTTTAGTTATTGCAGGACAGAGCTCTGTGATATGTGACAGACATTGTATATATAGATAAATATATGTATGTAAAAGTGGATGTATTTCTTTAATTTAAAGGTTTGAAAAGGCTTTTGTGTTGAAGTTAAAGATGTGTTTTGCTCTGCTCCCCCAGCAATGAATTTGGGAATTGTGTGCAAAGGTTCGTAGAGAGAGAAGCTTTGGTATTTGCAGTGGCCTTGGTTTCCATGCTGTGCGCACCCTTCTATCATATAGTCTGAGCATCTCTAGCTATTGTGAAACAGCATTTTGCTACTCAAGATGATGTCTGGAAAATTGTGTGAGGCAAGGCTGTAGTTTCATCACTGCGCAAAGCATGGGTGGTCATGCATGCTCTTGATCAAAATGATTCTTTACTCTTATTAGTAAAATAAAATGGATAGGAGAGGAAAGAAGATCCTGCAGTAACCTAAGAAGATACGTGCATATTATCCTAGGAGCTTGCCTAGGCCAACAAGTTACCTCTGACTCTTTGTGTCTATGTATCCTAGATTCAGGTTTTGGTAAGAAAAGTTGCACAGATTTTTTCCTTTGGCAGTATATCTTCAAAATGCCTATTCGTTCCTAAGAAATTATATAGAAGAATGTGATAGATATTATTGCTTATAAGCAGATGATATTAAAACTACTAGGATAGTAATTAACAGGAAAAATTATATAGGTTCTGTTTTTTCAAAAATGTAGAGATTTAGTATACTGCTTACATGGGCTGCTACCAAAAGTGAATCTGCTTCCTTCCCATTTTGAAGACAAGGTATTTTTCCCTCAGCTTGAAAGTTGTCTGTGGTTTTAACTACTTATCTCTAAAACTATCTTGCCAAAGTATTAAATTGACTAATGTCACAGTATTGAAATAATGGACACAGGTGTTAGACATTCTTCTGTTGCTGTTAATCATGTGATAGCCTCTTGACTTACGGCATTCATAAATAGAATTCCTTATTCTTGTTGTTTATTTATCATGATAAGAATTTTACTGCCAGAATCTGAAAATCAAATTGAAAGAAATATACTATTTAAAGGGGCAAATGTGAGGTTTTCTTGCCAGTAAGGGCTAAGATAATAATGTTAGAAGGTGTCTTTTCTCTTTGGCTTTCAAATTTTTGTGTATGAGGTGTAGGAAGCAATAAAAGTTTAATAAGCTAGGATGGCTAAGATGGCCAGAGAACAGCAGAACTTTTATCAGTTTGTGTGATATAATGTCCAAATATTACTTAATTTATATCTGTAGGCCTATGAGAATGTAAAATATTCTTTGTCAATAAAAAAATCTTAAAAAAAAAGAAAGGCAAACCAACAACATAAAACCGTCTTGGAGTTTATTCCATCTAAAATAATTTTGAAACATATATATTGAAAATACATTATTTGAACATTTTAATGAGTGTGTAAAGCAAAATAGAGCTCCAGTATTCATGAAAAAAACCCACAGCAGTGTAAACTTGATATCTCAGAGAAAAGTTAGAAAACCTTTCACTCCTAGGTCATTTTTTGAAGTGTGACTGAAGGGATTTTGTGTTAGGTCGGGTGGCAGTATCTGCCCAGTGTCTAGAAACAATTGCTGGCATGCAGATAACAGCAGTGTAATTGGTAGCAGATGTGAATTTGTAGATTCACTCCTGAAGTGAATCCATTAAACATTTTTGCAAGAATATTTTTACATCTGAAATTGTTCTATATATACTTCTTTTATCAAATGTTAGAAGCTTTCAGACTCCAGAATTCAAAGCGATGACTTACATAAGCACTGTCTTTGCCTTAAAAAGAAATTAAAACATGGCCACACACATGGAATCAAGATATCCACCCAATTAAAGTGAACATTAACACATATTTTCCTGGAACATAATTCATGATGTACATTTCTTAAAGATGTATTAATTTGATCTAATTGTAATCAGTGGCTAATTATACTTAGATTAGGGAGAACTGGAAGACTGGTTTACAAGGAGGATTAGATGAATTAAATATGCGTTGGCTAATCAGATGTCCACACTTATATTAGATTAAATCCCAAGCAAAGTAGGTAGTTATTTAATCATAAGAGAAGATGTCTTGCTAGTTAAAATAATTCAAGTTAAATAGACTGTTCAGTCTAAGTAAGAAATCATTCTTCTGGGCTGAGGAATTAACTATGGGAATGAGTGGCATTAAATATAATGTGTATTTAAATTAGAATCCATAACATTTGTAAAAGCAGTCCTACCTGGGATGAAGATGTCCAATGTGGTGTTGTAGGTGATCAAAGTGATGCTTTATGAATTTTGTATATGTTACATTGGTTTTGGAAAAAGATCCTGAACTTTTTGGCATCAGAAATAGATAAAAGTAAAAAATCTGTTAATCTTGGGCTCCGGTTTAGTGTATTTCCTCATGTGGCACATAGTATATGTGCAATGTATTCTTATATATAAAACCGTAATCAATACAGTAAGATACGGTATAGGAGGAGATGTATGGAAGCCAACTCTGCAGTCAGCTATTTAGCAATAGAGACTTTTTGTGCATGTGAACAGTGCTGTTCTTACTACTTACATTTGCTGTGTTAGTAGCTGGGATCCAGAGAAGTCTTTAGCTTCTCATGCATGGTTGTGATACAAAAATATTAGTAACAAAATTGTCCTACCTCCTCAACTGATAGATAAGCTAGATAAAAGGGTGGAAGGCTCAACACAGACAAAGAGAAGTAATATGCCCAGTGAACAGTACATCTCTGTTATTTCATTGCTCTTAAAGAATCATTGTTATAGGTATGTTCCATCTATAACGATAGAGTAGATCAGGAGTTTTCCAAAATCCAGTAGGCTGGGCTGAAATGTGTGGCCTGAAAAAGTTTTGTTTAATGCCTCCTAGTTAGTCTAAATGACACTGAGCATGCTCCACAGAAGACTCCAGGACTCCGATTCTTGCAAAATGGACCTATGCACTATTAGCTAAATAAATAGAAAAGCATGAATAAAAACTTTGAAAAGTCACTGTGCTTTGGAAAAGAAACTAGGTTGGAGCCACATGCAGAAAGAAGAAACCCACCCACATAAAATAGGTCAAAAGTATTTAAATGCACATTGTCATACTGTATAACTGATAATGTATATTGTTTCAGGCTATATTAATTTTATGTAGTTGGAACTAGTAACTCATTATATCTAGATTAGAGAATACTCCTTTATAAAAGGATTATTTGTCTTTAATGTGCACTGATTAATCATGTAGCTGTACCTATTTTTAGAAGAATTATATGTCTCACAAAGAAGTTAATTATCTGGCATAAAAAGAGAATACAAACTTATGATTTGCTATAGGAGAGAAGGGTTTTTTATATTAAACTGAATTCATTCTGAAGATTTACTTTACAGAAATTATAGATTACGCTAGTCATGACTGATTTTGGCTTAATCGTGAATGATGAGATCTACCCTATATGAGATTTGATGCATAGTATCTAATAGAATTACTGCATGTTAAATTGCATGCTGCGTTGGTTCTATAGGTTGTGAGCAGCTCACCAAGAGGAGGAATTCAGGTATTTGCATGTTATTATCTGTTTAATTTGTCATAGAATCATAGAATTGTTTAGGTTGGAAAAGATCTTTAAGATCATCAAGTCCAACTGTCAACCTAACCCTGCCAAGTCCACCACTAAACCATGTCCTTAAGCACCTCGTCTACCCATCTTTTAAAGATGTCCAGGGATGGGGACTCAACAACTTCCCTGGGCAGCCCATTCCAGTGCTTGACAACCCCTTCAGTGAAAGATTTTTTCCTAATGTCTAACCTAAACCTGCCCTGGTGCAGGCCATTTCCCCTTGTCCAACCAGAGCATCACAACAGAAAGCAGAACTAGACAGAGCCTGTATCATGTTAGTGCCATGGCTATCACCGTGAAAAGGGAAAGCAGACTTCCTGAAAACTTGGTCTGATTTGCCCCTAGGTTACAGTACTTTGATTACTTACAAACAATAAAGGATGTGGGGCTGTTTTGCCCCCTCCTGAATTGACTGTTTTTGACTAGTTGAACATGTAATTGAGGCATCACTGGCTTACTTCTGAAATCTTGAATGCTTGTTCCTGTCATGTAGGCAGTTGTTCTTCTGTTCCCTATAAATCCTCACTCTAGACCACCTCCTCTTCCAGTAACACTGCAAATATCCTTCTTACCATCTTTTGTCATATGATAAATCTACAGGTCAGTTCTAATAATTCTTGTTACTGCTGTTTGGCTGGTTTTATGGGCAACAATGAAACCAGGATGGAAAAAAAGACTGAAGACGCTTTCTCTGGAAAAAGGGTGTTTCTGGAAAAATGAAGTTTAGTGACAGCAATATAGTAACATCTCCAGAGTGTAGTAATATCATCTACACACAAGCATCTTTTAATAATTGTAGCTTATCACTCAGTGACCATAATTACAATGTAACACTTGGCAATTACAGTTCAATTACACTTTTGTTGTGGTTTATACTAGTGATTACTGTCTATTAATCTAGCCAGAGAGTTAATTGTATGAGCTAGATTATTTCAAAGTAAATTTGGTGTGTTTTATGATCCTCAGCTTTGAAAAAGTGAGTAGGAAAATATGAACCCAGACAATGAGCATAAGTTAGTCTCCAGCCCATGTAACTGACTGGAGATTTGACTAATAAATGGTAATGACTTTCTGTAAATTCTATAGCAGGGTTTTTGTACTACTGTGATGGTGTATTTAGAATGCCACCACAAACACTGTGTTGTCATGGAGGCTTACAGGTTGACGTGTACTGAGGACACAGAGTAACGAATCTTGTTTTACTATTAAAATTAGGCAACTATGTTTCTCTACAATTTATAAAAAGTATTTTTTGTTCTTTATACAACTGGTTTTCATGATTTGTATTAAAATAAAACATTGCTATGAAAAGCTAGCAGGTAGCTTCAATAACATGCACCAAACCATCATCCATATGAATGGATACCCTAGGGTACGAGCTCTAAATCAATTCATCAGAGATTCCTAATAATGAAGCAATTAATTTGAGATGGGAAAAGATATTACTTGCCTTCCAGAGCTGACAAGTTGCATTTCAGTTAACTCCCCCTTCACTTCTTCCTTCCCTCCTCTTGGCAAAGCTGAGTTTTTACTCACAGCCATGTGTTTCAGACTTAGCATCTGTCAGAGTCCTAGCACTGCCTGAAGAGACATTACACAAACACACATACCTAAGCAGTTTAACTAGAACAGGTTGCGTGCCATGCACTGTTAAAGCTATATTCAAATCTGTTTGCATTTTATTTTGTGCTTTTCCAAAGTAACAGTGACTTTGGGAAGCAAAAAAAGAAACCAAGCCAACCAACAAACCCACCCCCTAGTAAGTAGTGCAGTTGCAACATATATCACAGCTCTCAGTAAAGGCAACAAGAGTGTGGAGGAGAATTTGGTTATATAATTTAGGTGGTAATGAGACCATTGTTATTTCAAAGTTTACAGCTTGATAACATATATAAGTCCAGAGACTAAATCATACAAATAAGATGTGATAATTGAGTACAAAATGAAGGTGTGAAGAATTAATCCTAATCTTCTGGGCAAATAAAACTGCCACATGGAGCTGTGCATTATGCAGTTAAATCTGCTATGATGAAACAACTTGTTGTATCTGTGGTATAGTAATGAGTTCAAGTACTCCCCAGCTGGGCTGGAAGTAGGCATGCACATGACCTGAGCCAACCTTTTCTATCTCAGAACTGAGAGTGACTTTGGCAGGCGAGCTGACTGTAATTGGCTGTGCTCAGCACCTTAGCAGATGTGCTCAGCATGCATTAGGATCAGACTATTTTGTCTCTATGCAGCAAAACACCACTGAAAGCCACTGGAGGTTTTGTTTGACTAAGGTTTCCAAATTGGCCACTGGGTCTGTTTTCTCTACTAAGAAATATGTCATTCTCCCATGGATTATTTTTTTTTTCCCAAAAATCTTCTTAGCCTAGCTAGTATGTTGTGTGCTGAACTCGAAATATCCTGAGAGTGAGATGTGGTATGTGTTGGATTAGATAAATTCACCTCTGCATTTGTGCATATTTAAGAATGATGTCAAACGATTAAGGTGATGCTAGGAGATGCAGCAGTGGGGGGTTATTTTTCACATAAAGGGCTGATTCTCCCTAAGGAATTTATTTTCTAGGGAAGTCTGTTTTAATTCTATCACCTCACAGGCCTGGTCCAGCCTTCACAGTGTGGTTATGGAAAGCTAGAGGATGTACTTGGGCAATATTTTGATAATTTTAGTTCATGTGGCCTTAACAAGTGTGATTCTTTGTAGTAATAGAACCTTACAGTTATTTGCAGGATTATGATGTTGTTTAAAACTAATTGGTGGGAAGGAGTTAGCTCCAAATAGTACATTTCCAGGAGCAATATATTTTATAGTGAGTAATGTATAAGACATTAAGCTTTGAAGTCTCTGAATCCCTGTTTTCATTTGGGAATCCATTATTACTTCTCCACCAAACAGTATACTGGAGTGTTTTTCTTTTTCTCTGTCTGAACTAAGGCTATGAACAAAAGGTAATTGAAATTGTATTGCCAGATAGATAGCCTTTGAATGTTTCCAGGTCAAGAGATACAGCCTGTCTCTAGCTACAAGTAGAATAAAAAGGAACATTTTCAATTATGTTTGGTAAACCGAGGAAGATGATGTCCAACAATTTACTTAATTAGTAATAACAGTGAGGGAAATAAGTGCCAATAAGAATCAGACTGTAATCTGTATTTATACAAATCCACAAAGTGTGAGTATAGCGCAAGGCATTTCCTGCATAGCTTTACTGAATGCCAGCATGACTAGCACAGACTCCACTCTCCTAATGCCCAATATGCTGATCAGATTTCCCATTACAGGTAAGGAAGAGGTGAGGCTGTGGCTCTTGTCCTCTGCTGGCTCAGCTCCGGGGCAGCAGGCTCTATATCCAGGCTAATCTGGGCCGGATTGCTGGATGCAGAAAAATCATCTTCCAGAAGCATCAGGCCTACTGTAGTGGCTGGATCTGTGAAATTGGTTTCACTCCCAGGGGGCTGTCTTTTGAAAATAGAATTGTTTTTTAGCCTTTGAATTAGCTTTTTAATACAGAAGTTGGCTAAATACTTGATCATAGATGACAAATAACTATGTAACTTAATGATATCAGATTAAGTAAATTGTTGGATGTTGTGAGAACTCGCTTTTGCTTCATGTAGAAACTTTGACCTTCGGCATGGTACTTGAAAGAGTTCTTTATCAGAATACATAAATATTTAAATTCGGGTATTCTGCAAATTCAAGCATTGTCTGTGTGCATTTATTCTATGACTACATTGCATGGAGGAGATAACTCCTTTCTGTAATTTTTTCCCAATGACGTGATAATTATTTGTGTTCAGAGGGTTTGTTTTAGCCTGTTACCCAAGAAAGGGATCGTATCATGTAGCTGTAAAGAGCAGCACCTTTGCACCGATTAATTTTGCTCCCTGAAAATGACTTTAAAAATTGAACCAAACTGTCTCTGTTCTTTTCCATTGGCTTAACAGTTTTTTAAAATATTTTATTTTATTTGTTGTATATTATTTTGTTTTACTTGGCAATTAACTTAACTAGAGGCGTAGTGGTGTGGTTTAACCCAGCAGGCAGCTGAAAACCACACAGCTGCTCGCTCACTCCCCACCTCCCTCAGAGGGGATGGGGAAGAGAATCAGAAAAAAAAAAAGTAAAACCTGTGGGTTGAGATAAAGACAGTTTAATAAAAGAAAATAATAACAATAAAAATAATACTAATAATAGTAATAGAATATACAGAATATACAAAACAAGTGATGCACAATGTAATTGCTTACCACGTGCTGACCAATGTCCAGCCTGTCCCAAGCAGCAATCACTCTCCCCCTGACTAACTCCCCCTGAGCATGGCGTCATATGGTCTGGAATAGCCCTCTGGCCAGTTGGGGTCAGCTGTCCTGGCTGTGCCCCCTCCCAGCTTCTCGGGCACCTGGCAGAGCATGGGAAGCTGAGAAGGCCTTGACTGGTGTCAGCACTACTCAGCAACAGCTAAACCATCAGTGGATTATCAACATTCTTCTCATCCTAAATCCAAACCAAAGCACTGTGCCAGCTACTAGGAAGAAAATTAACTCTATCCCAGCCAAAATCAGGACATGTGGAAATAAGGCTGGATTCTTTCAACCTCCTGTCCTGTGCCTAGTTTCTCAGTTCCTCTCTCATGTGGAGTTAACTCTGCTATTACCCTAGAGGCTGTAAGAGTAAGATGCATTAGTGCATTAGGGTCATGCAGCTACCTAGGTTAAGTGTTAGGCAGATCACAGTATGTCTTCCTAAAGTCCTCTTCTGGCTTATTTGATTCATGGAAGTGCCATGGAGGGAGAGAGAGAAGAGGAGGGTTGTCAGGAGATAAAACGTTTTTGACCAAATCTGTCTAGAGATTAAGGTGAAACTGATTAAGCAGAACGTCAGTGGATCCAAAAGTCTTAACATGGCAGTTTTCAAAACTCAAATATGAAAAATAGCTTCTTTAGACCTAGGAAGAAACTTTATTTATTTGGAGACATTGGAACAGTTCTAGCTGTTGTTGCTGGCTCTCTTTATCTACAGAGATGACTTTTTGATATTTTAAATATAAGATGCCAGTACAATTTTTTCTTTGACAAGTTGATCTTCAGTAGAGACATATTTCTGTGGAAGCATACCTCCTTGCTTCAAAATGAATAAACAAGATTTAAAAACCCCACAGCCCTCAAACCTCTCAGAACTTTTGAGGACTTTCAGATTTATACAGATCTAATCGTAGTTGGTCACGTTATTTCTGCAGTGTACCAGTTCCCAGCCTGGTATGTGTTGGAGAGACTTCCCCTCTTCCCAGTGTCCATTATCTTTATCAAATTAAAGGCCAAAGAAATTAAAAAATTAATTTCAACTTTGGGGGAGAAGGGCAGGGAAGAAAGACCACTTGGACACATTCTACCACTGTATTCAAACACCACTTTAGTAAAAAGAGAACTTTATCCTGTGCAAATTGAGTGTGGAGCAGAATCCTCATATATATCCCAGATGAAATTTCAGACCCCCAGGCTACACAGCATTCCAAAATCTCAAAGTCACTGTCTGACCTTGAGAAATGGCTGAGGAGCTATTAATAACAATTGTAGCCTGGCAGACAGGAGAAGAGAGAGTGCCTGATGTTGAATGGGTAAAAAGGGATCTAAACTGAGTAGGTTGTTTTCATCTCTCACCAAAGTTGAAGCAAAGGCAACAATATGCAGTGTGGGTTCCCTTGAGATAGGTGTGAGAACATTGTTGTTCAATATTGTTTAGCCTGGAAAAAAGGAGACTAAGGGGGGACCTTATCACCCTCTACAACTACCTGAAAGGAGACTGTAGCGAGGTGGGGGTTGGTCTCTTCTCCCAGGTAACGGGTGATAGGATGAGGGGATTGATGATGCCTCAAGTTGCGACAGGGCAGGTTTAGATTGGATATTAGGAAAATTTTTTCACTGAAAGGGTTGTCAGGCATTGGAACGGGCTGCCCAGGGAAGTGGTCGAGTCCCCACCCCTGGTGGTATTTAAAAGACGGGTAGATGTGGTGCTTAGGGACATGGTTTAGTGGTGGACTTGGCAGGGTTAGGTTAATGGTTGGACTTGATATTCTTTTCTAACCTAAACGATTCTGTGATTCTAATATCTTTATTAATGATTTGGAGAGAAAATCAGATAATAGAAGTAACAACATTCCTTGACAATGATAGCCATGCCTAGTATATGGAAAAACAGGCAAAGTCAGTCAGAGTTTTTAGAAGTTTTAACTGAATCCACGTGTAAACTGCAAATAAATTTTATATTCACTTTCTTCTGCCTGCTTTTCTAGTTCTCTTGTCTAATGCAATGTATTTCAAAATCATTCTAAATCAGAGCTTTCTGGTTGAGAGCCCTAAAGAAGTCAATGCATTAGGACTTGTAGCAGGACCAAAAAAAACCCAAACCAAAGTAAAGCTATCTGCAGATAGAGCTGGGAGTTTTACCTCAATGTGGCAGGTTAACATCCCTGTGAATGACAATGGATTCAATCTGAAACTGGGAAATGCTGCAGTGTCTCTTGTGACTGGGAAACCAAGAAGTAGAAGACTGCACTGGTGATATAAAACAGGGCAGTATAACAGCTTTTACCGATGGTAGAAGCTCATTCTCACACCCAGGAGGTATCTGGGAGCTGACAGCATCTGTGTCAGGTCAAGTATCTCACAGTTCTGTATGTTTCCTTTTTCTTCATTGTGGTGTTGCTTAGTGCTTTGAAAAATTCCAGCTATTTCTTGAATAAAACTAAAGGACCTGTCCATTTAAAGTTAATAAAATCATAAAGGTCATAGAGAGGTAAAATAGCTTCCCACAGAAAGGATAGGGAGCATCAGATGATGTAGGTGTAATGTTCATAACAAACTAGTGGTAGTGGTTCTTTAATTTACACATAAGTAACCTATACAACCCCTTGCCCCTTGCTTATTGCAGATATTTAGGATTTATGAAAAACAAACAGATAATTTCTTAAAAGAAGGAATCTACAAGAATTCTTCCTATGCCGACAAACACAGTGCTTCTGGCTCAAAATTTCACTGAGCTGCAAATTGGAAAGTATTCGTAGGAAATAACAATGCTTGCTTGCTTGCTTTGAGTACAGAGTTAGACAGATCTTTGGCTGGGTTTTGTATGGCTACTCTTTGATGGGTGTGTTGCATCTGCTAGGCTCGGACTCATCGGGCTGTTGGCCAGAAGGTTTGGCTATGTCTACAGCAGCACGTAATCCCGCACAGTAGGACAGGATCAGTAGCCTGAAGCTGAGGCCCCTACATCTATGAAATACGCTACTCAGGGTTTCTCTTTGGAGTAGGTTTAATCTCATCTTCTGGACTGAATGTCCCCATCATGTATGTGATCATGATGCATTTGATTCAGTATTAGGGAATAAATAGTGGTTTGTGTACTCCTGAAGCAGAACTTCTAGTTTGATTTCCTGTCGAGGTAATCTATTTTGTGCTCACCCAATCCACCCAGTGTGCTGAACCAATGCACAGTAAGTGGGGACAGGAAGGGATTTGTTTCAAATTTACACTGACACTTTGAACCAAAATATTAATATAGCTTAGTCCACCTTTGTCTTGGTTTCTTGCAGACAGATTTTACTTCCCATTTGTATAGCAGTGATGTTGGTAATGGCTGCTATTTTGGAGTGACTCTTTTCTGGTATGCGGGGCTGGTCAGATGCCCCAGCCAAACAAGTCCAGTAATTAGTTAATTAGTATTATTAATGTGTATGTTTAACAGGCATGTCTGCAGAAATAAGGGAATCAGCTGTGTTGGATATTATAATAGTGCAGGTTTGTATCACAAGTGCTGAAGTCTATCTTTTTGCTTGGCTACACAGAAGAAGAGATTTCAGTATGACAAAACTCCTAACTGAAGACTCATGCACAAATTCAACAACATGATGATGTGAATGTTTTCTGCTTGTGTTTCTGAATTATATTTCTGTCACATAACAGAGATAGCAGTCTGATAACAGTGATACAGGCGCTGCAGAGTAGATCTGTGGAAGCTCGTTTACATTTAGATGGAACCGGGCTGCTGTCCTCAAGCAGACAGCGTAAGGCAGTGACAGAGGCAGGGCCTTCATGGAGGTACTGGAATGTAGGAAAAAAGTGTGAGGTCATGAACTCTGCGGAGACAAGGACCGTGAGCTAATTTTCTTTGGCTTCTGTGCAGGTGGAGGAGGTTGGGATTTCCTTCTGGCATTGCAGAGCAGACTGATTCGGGAATTGGAATGATAATCAGTGGGTTTGGCGCTGTGAGGAAGAATGTGGATGCTGCTGCTTTGAGGGGAAGAGCTGGTCAGGTGTGTCTTGCTTTTCCCAGCAGCTCCTGGTGAGTTTTTGCAGGTATTGAGACTGAAGTATGAAAGTAGTCTATTGGACTAGTGCTGCAGGTATCAGCGTCATCCTTACGTGGCTGAAAGAATTGAAGGGGCAAAAATCTCACTTATGACTTCTGTTCTTTGTTCTTTCACAGCTATCTTTGTCCTTTTGAAGTAAGGTTCTGAGGAGACTTAATTATAGAAATAATCAGGTGCAGACATACTGAGTTTTTTTGAAACCTGGAGAGCAATGCCTGGCATAATTAACAGAATATAATGGGAATAGTCTGGGAGTAATATATTTTGTATTCTTTCTACACAAAATCGTATAGCTGAAGCAGATGGCTAATAATTTTCATCTTCATAAAAAAAAAGTCATGGTATTTGTTGGCCCTCCATCAATGAGATAATAGACACCACGGGATTCAAGCCACAGCTAAGTTTTTTCAGTTTGAAAAACCAGTGTAACGCATGTGATTAAAAGTCAGCCATTTAGATAGAGATAAAAATTCCATATTCCAAAGTTTTTACTTTTTTTTTTTTCTCTTTTTTAATAATTAAAGTGTGTTTCATTCTAAATTTGGAGAGAATCACAGCTGATTTAAGAGAGGCGTATTTAAGGACTTCTGCATGACAGATCATTACTCCTTGAAATATGTGGCAACATAATATCATTTATTGTATCTCATCTTAGATTGTTTGGATACAAAAAAATTGTGAATTCTGACTTCTGGTGGTTGTTTTCAGGCTTTTTTTTAGTAATATAAAAGAGTGCTAGATTTAACAGAGGGCTAACCATGTGAGATGATAAATCTCACAAGACACTTCAAAACACTTCATACAAAACACTTCACTGCCAAAATGAATGAAACCCTTCAACACCCAATGAAGTCAGTGAGAGCTGAGACTTTCCTCTGAAGATATGTCTGGTAAATTTTAAGTTAGAGCTTCCTCTGCAAAACACATCCCACTCCGAGTCTGTGCTACAGCCTTTTTTACTGGTTAGTCAAAGACCTAGATCTGACCTTAGATTTAATTAAACTAGGTATATAGATCTTAATCCATGATTTACAGCGGGTTTATGCTCACTTAAAGGGGAGTAAAATGTTGTCCAGTTGTAGGGCCTTCAGTTGGCTGATGTAAGAGTTTTCAGGTACAAAACATATTTATTTGTATGTAGTAAATCCTCCTATTACTCATTCAACTGCATAGACAGAATTTGCTGAAAGATCCAGGATGTAGTCCTAGAATAACTTTGTGGGGTTTTTTTTAACCGAAGAAATGACATATATCTCTGGCTCAGTCTAAATAATACCTTGTTCCTAAAAGCTTTTCCACATTAGACTATTACACTCTAATGATTATAGCCATACTTTACATACAAATACTGTCATAATTTAGTGGTGAAAGAATAAGTCATGCATACATAAATTCGAGCTAATTCTAGCTTTTGGAAAACAACCATTTACAAGCTTATTACCTCATTTGATGCAAGAATGAGTCATCTTTTGCAGTAATGCTCCTTTGAATGAGGTAAGATAACACCCATACAGTGTATTGGACAAGCCCATATGTAAATACTGGGGGTTTGCTGTGTGTGCTTTTGTATGGATTGTAACCATATGGTAGCCCCTTCCTTTTACAATAGGTGATAATCAGCTGAACGTTTTGTGCATAATAACATGGTGCGTCTGTGTAATGGAGCAGAATGAAATACTTTTTTTTAAATGGGTAATTTTGCCTTGTTGTTGAAATTCACCTTGCTGTTACTACAGTCACACATTTTGGGGAAGTATTTGTGGATGTTTGAGCATGACAGAAACTTTACAACTTTTGGGGTAAGTAGTGTTCTGCTAGGAATGAGATTCCTATCTATCAGCATCTGAATTACAAAAGAAAGGAAAATGTAATGGAGAGGTAGTAGTCCTCGTTAAAGCTGCAACTGCCCTTTCATGAAAGAAAGGATTTTAAGTATTTTATGCCAGTAAATGTTGTGTTTCTTTGTTAAAAATGACATATTTAATTTGGGTGTGAGGAAGATTTTAAGCTAAATACCAAGGAAAACTTGAGAAATTATTGCTAGAACAGGACTATTATGAAAAGGGGAAGCAAATGCTTTAAAAAAAGATATTAGAAATTACTTTTTGCCCCACTCTTCTTTGAGTCAAAAGAGTGATTGGATTGGACATGCTGCTATCTGCTCTACTGAAGAGATGAAGTTAAGAAATATAGGAATCCATTTGGCTGAACTGGAGATGTTGAAATGGCTTTGAAGTCTATTAAAACTTACATACATTCACATTTCCAAACAAATAGTGGGCATCATCTGTCCCATACTAATATAGCCTGTCAAGAGGCATGACAGCTGGCATAAAATGAGAGTTCCTTTCAAGTAAATGGGGAAAAAATTCATGGCGCCGTGAATAAAGAATGCCTGCCTTCTAACACTACATTGGTGTTATGAGGTTCATTCTTCCCGATTTCGGTGACAGCTGCTCTTGCTCCCCTTGAGTGTAGAACATGGGACACAGTGGGCTGCATGAAGTAGAAGAAAAGGCTTGGTCTGAAGAGAGGTGCAGTGAAGGAGATGGGAGTGAAGTTGCTGCAGATATTCCACTTTTAGTGATCTAGGAAAGGAGAAGTAAGTTGGTTAAGGGGGGGAAGGGTGGGGGAAGGAATTAAAAGAGGAAAAAGGAATGGAGTATGTAAAAGATGCAAAGAGAGTGTAGTAAAGATACAGAAATACAAAAAGATGTCAAGTCTGGCTTATGAGAACCATGTTGCTGGAAGCTGAGAGAGTATGTGCAGGAATATGGATCACTATGTGCTACACACTTGCCTTTCTATGCTTTCCTTGCAGTTTTTGTTCCTAGCTGTTGCTGGGATAGGACATGGGACTAGATGGCTTTGTGCAATGACCCCGGAAGGGCACTCTTGTATTTTTGTTATATTTTGTTGTATTTTCCAAGAGTAATGAGGAGACAGAAGCCTAAAAAAAAAAAAAAAAAAGGCAGTCTTATGATGAGCAAAATGTATCCTTACAGTTCGATTTCACATTTGCTGCCTGAGGATGTGATTTGGAAATGGGCCAAATAAATAGGAATGCCAGAGTCTGAGTTTAACTCTGGGCTACCCTCGGGCAAATTATATTATCTTGCTACATGAATGATAAATATAGAAGAAAAATACACACGAGCCTCACCGAAGATATTGAGGGGATGCTTGTGTCAGTGGTCATGCAAAGTGTATGTTGTAAGCTGTGTAAAAAATATTAATGTGATTCCTTTATTCTCAGCTGAACTCATGATAAAAATGTGATGTTCAAGTGGGAAGGCTTCTGGGAGTTCACTGTTAAGGTCTGCCTGCCACCAAAGTGAAAGCAAGGTACCATTGCGTCGAGTGAAGTTCAGATGCCTCTATGTGTACTGTCAATCATACCTTCATGAAATGGAGTTTTTTCTTGGCCTTTGTTAAAAATATTTCTGGAGTGTTCATTTCTCTTTGCCATCAGAGTGGATCAAATATCATTAAAGGTAAGGAATTAAAAATAAATTTCCTTGGGAGAAGATGTGTCTATTCTTCTACTGTCTTTTACACATATCTCTATGTGCAGGCATAAGTTCTTGCATCTGTAAGAAATAGAAGTTATTAAATGTATACTACATTTATATGTACACATTACATAGTATTTATTATGAATTTTTTTATTTAAAATATATGTACATATAGACACACACACACTAATAAATATTTATATTTATTTATAGAAGATGGTAATTGTTTCCAACCTGTATCACTGCTAGTTTACTGCTCTGGGTAGTGCTGTGCTTGGGGAGGAACAACCCCAGACACCAGTATATGCTGGGACTGACTGGCTGGAAAGCAGCTTTGCAGAAAAGGACCCAGGGGTCCTGGTGAACACCAACTTGGACATGAGCCAGCAGTGCCCTTGCAGGGCAAATGGTCTCCTGGGCAGCATGAGCAGGAGTGTTGCCAGAAGGTGGTGATCCTTCCCCTCTGCTCAGCACTGGTGAGGCCACACCTGGAGTGCTGGGTCCAGTTCTGGGCTCCCCGGTACAAGAGAGACATGGACGTACTGGAGAGAGTCCAGTGGAGGGCTACAAAGATGATTAAGGGGTAGGAGCATCTCACATATGAGGAAAGGCTGAGAGGCCTGGGACTGTTCAGCCTGGAGAAGAGAAGACTCAGGGGGAATTTTATTAATAAATACCTGAAGGGAGGGTGCAAGGAAGATGGAGACAGGCTCTTTTCAGTGGTGGCCAGCGACAGGACCAGAGGCAATGGGCACAAACTGAAACACAGGCCGTTCCCTCTGAACATCAGGAAACACTTTTTCGCTGTCACAGGCTTCTTGGGGATGTTGTGAAGTCTCCATCCTTGAAGACATTCAAAAGCTGTCTGGACATGGTCCTGGGCAACCAGCTCATTGTCAGTCATAGTACAGACATAGCAGAGCATGTTTAGTTAGTGAAAAAGAAGAGCCTATGAATAAGTCGGCTATGGTAATCTGGAACAGTGCTCACATTTCTTCTGATCCAAAGGAAGATACACACACACTCATGCTTTCTCTCATTACTGTGATACATCAGAATGTAAAGGAAATAACTTACAGTAGTTTACTGCCATAAAGATAAAAAACTGATTTTTATAAGGCTAAAGTGGCAATTTACTACAGTGGAAAAGAAGCAATGAAATTTTCTGTAAGCTTAATTCAAGGAACTGAAAAGAATGCAGGTCATAAAATCAAATTTATTTTTGAAAAGGTATAAAAATTCTATAGATGATTTTACGTTTAAGGAGAATGAACCAGCCTGAAGACTCCTCATTAACTTTCAAGGGCCATTTGGCAGATAATGGAACTCATGCACTAAAACATTTATTTTTCTTGTCTTATAGACACATGCTTATCTCTGAACAACAAGATTCACCACAGGAAGAAAAAGCTGCTTCTTTTGCATAGTGGCCAGGAAGAAAAGTAGCAGAGGAATAAAACGGGGGGAGGGATAGGGTTGAGGGTAGAGAGGACTATATAGAATAAACTGAAAAACAAACAAAAATAATCTCTCATGCCACAATAAAAAAGAAAAATGCAAAACTACTGGAGGCTTACACTTTTGTCCAGGAAAAAAACACGAAGATGCAATTCCAAACTGACAGCTTAGCTATAAAAAGATGCATCACTTGTTTTATTGGAAATCCCTCGATGATATTTTGCTATTTTTTTGTGTAGAACTATGGAAAAGATGAGACTGGTTTGTGTCCCCCATCTGTCCCCCTTCCCCACTAAGGTTTCAGCATCCTTTCACTGTGGAAGGGAAGTCTGTGGTTTACTAAAGCTGACATTGTAATGATCAGAAGACTTCTCAGTGGAAAGCGATGGATGCAATCCTCTTGGATTTTGGAAACATAAATGAAACAAAGTTGGGAATCGAACATGAAAAGTGAAACCTATATAGCAACAAAACAAAATTGTTTATACTTCAGAAGTTAATACAGAATTAAGGGGGTTTTTTGTGCTAAGAAACTTGAATTGCTTTGTTTGTCAACAAAAAGTTGAGAGGTCAAAATGTTGCAGAAAAGTTTTGGTGTTTGTTTCTTTGATTTTTGAGTATGCAACACCTTTCATGACTTGGAAACAAATGATCTGTACTTTTCATTTTACTCAATGAAAAGTTGTACAGTAGGTTAGTCTCTCCTGTGTTCTTTCTCATGTCCCTAATTTCACCAACTCCTTGTGCCAGAAAGTACACTTTAGTTTCAACAACACATTGAGAAACTGGAAGAAAATATAAGACAGTATAGGACCAGCTCTCTGGGATGTTAGGAAAATGTATTGTGTATTCACAGAGGATGGGTATACACCGTATGCCTTCTCTGATTTTGTGGTAGGACCTGTTCAAGAAGTATTGTTTCTATTTATTTTCCTTATTTTCCATCATCACCCATGCATGCCAGTCTACACCTTGAGAACAGAGTCTGTAGAACAATCAACAGAAATGGAAATTGGACATCTTATGAATTTATTTCTGTTGCAATTTTTTTACGTTGTAGGCATGGCAAGTGGAAACCAGTCAGTCTCCAAGCCGCAGCAAGTACTCTCGGGGACCTGCACTTGACTTCACGATTTCCTCCATAGATTCTGTTTTCTTAGGTCCATTGATGTAGGGCATCCCAACTTTTCTTAATGAAGTAATTAAAAAACACAAGCAGCCTTCCACAGTACCTGAATTCCAGTTTCCTTTCCCATTGCTGTTGAAGGTTGCTGGTGTGGCAGTGGCTGCTGTAAGGCCTTACAGAGAACAGCAGGTAAACAAGTTTGACTGCCTAAAAAGGTATTTTATTTTTCATTTGTTTTGACAGACAAAGCTGCAGAGGAAATCTTCTGTCTGGGGAGAAGAAGGTATGCAAGCAGCAAAAGAGGTTTTCTATTTGGAGTGGGCTCTGATATAAAGATAAGATAGAAAGAAATAGATTTGCATTCTTGTTTGCATGTATTCTGTGACTACACATATTTTAATAGAAATAAGTGTCAGAAGCCATCTTGTAACATCTGTTGCTGCTCAACTGAGCATCAGCGCTGGTATCAGAGAAACTCCTTCCTGGGTTGGCACATTCTGTCACCTGATGATCTGTCCCTAAGCCTCTTGTAGCCCTGTTCTTGTCCTGTCACTATCTCTTTTTGCCAGTATTGCTGCTCTGCCAGTTCTAGTCTCTCACACATGCATCTTGGTTTGCTTTCTTGCCCATCCCCCACCCACCCCCTCGTTGAGGCAGGTTGTTTCCCCATGTGCCAGAGGAGATCAGCAGAGCAGGAGCATCAGCAGCACCGATTAATCATTTCCCTGGCCCTTTGCCTGTCTCTAAAACAGCTCATGGTCTTAAGTTGCAGGGCAAAATTGCTGGCCTTAGTCATAGGGTGAGCTACTTAATTGATATGAGTTCTTCCGAGAAGACAGGTTCCAACCCTAAAAACCAAGTCTTCAGAAAAGAACCCTGCTCTCAGTATAGGCAAAATGCAGTTTTTCTGTGGTTTATTATGTGGAGACAGACAACCATCATTAGATAGCACATGCTTGGTGTAAGGTATATATTGTCTTTCACAAACTTCTACACTTTGTCAAACAGACAATTAGAGTTTTCCTATGAAACGACTGTTGGAATTTTTATATTGAAGCAATTAGATTTTTAAAAGAAGCTGTTTTCTTACTGACGGATCTCCCAAACTTTCAACCTATGGCAAATACTGCCAGTGGAGTTGCACTGAAGTGAAAATAGGATCTCGGAAAGAGACAGGTTTGATAAGTTTAAGTAAATACAGATGTTGTCTCTGATATTTTTTGGTATGAGTATCCTGCCCTTCCTCTCCAGGAATAGGAGGAAACAAATTACTTGGTCTTGTAACCCATCCCATAATAAGTATGTAATTTGTATGAGGAAAATGGAGAAGAGGCAATTTAAGCCCTGTCTGTAACCTAGTGTGCTGGGCAGAGGAGTCCTAAGGAAATAATCAACAAAGTAGAAACTAAAGACCTATTGTGCAAGGGCTTAGCAAGGAGGTACCATTCTGTGTAACTATCTCTCTTTAGCCTGTCTTTTGGAGTCATGGACCTGCCCGTTAACCATTGGAAAAATCTTAAAAAATAAAAGACTTGCCCTATGCCACTAATCAGGTACAATCATGTCCTGGTTTTGGAAGGGAACTCAAAAACTATTGTCTTCCATCCTCATGCTTTCACATAGAAATAAGGGGGATGTGTGGGGGATTTTTCTTGTTCGTTCTAAATAAACTGTTTGAAGACAAAGGTAAACTCAATGCTTTATGATTTACTCCAATTGCATCAAACACTCAGAGTACTTACAAAAAAAAACTGTCTCAAAAGCATCTGTTGAATGTGTTTGAGATGTAAGTTCTAACTTTTTTTTTAAAGACTCACTACATCTTTTTCTAGCAAGTGTGATGAGGGCTGTGACTGAATAAAACTAGTACGTGTCTTGTTTACATAAAAAGAAATTCAACTGACTAATTTTTAAGGACTTGGAAGATTTGTTCAAAATACTGGCATCGAAACTTGTATGATTCAGAATTCTGTGCTTTTAAAAATCCCTTCAAATCCTTCATGTGCTTTGCAGTCTCAGAGAATAAGATTTGCATGATGAATGCAGAGTATACATTAGAATTGCAGGAACACCCCAACACCTCACTTCTGTTTGAGGAAACCATGGTTAATTCTTCAAGTGTGTTCCATAAGTGTTCTAGCAGGCACCAATTCAGTGGTAATAAACAATTACAATACTTACCATGGAATAGGTAACTGTTCAGCTTTGTTCTTTTATTTTTATAAATCACAGCTTTTGATTCCCTCAGGAGTTTCAAAGTTATGCAAAGAGTAACATTCTTCTTCTTTTCATGTTTTTCCCCTGACTGTCTTATAAATTTTGTATTTGTACTATTTCAAAAACATGTCAGTTCTGAATGTTTTGAGCTACTTTAGTAACAGCAAATAAACACAACACAATCTGCATAAGCCGTGATGATCCTTTTAACAAGTGCATTTGTGACTCTGCATTTATTCAATGTTGTGACCAGCAGTCCCATTATGCTGCCTTAGATTTCCTGGCCCACTTGATCTGGTATTCATTTAAAACTAGGTCAATGGGGTTTAGAAAAAAGTAATACTTTAAATTAAAATATGTTCATTTTTATTACTCTTGGAAATGGATGTGTTGACATTCCACAGATGTTTTCTTTCTCATAGAAGGCTGGTTTTTTTTCTTTAAGAAAATGGGAATCAAAATGTATGATTTATATCATTATTTAGTAGCTGATTTATAGAATTGTATTCTTGTAAGCTTCACTCACCATGTTTCATACTGTGTTGCCTTGTATAATAAATTAAGTCTCAATCCCAAACCAATTGAACTTTCTTACCTGTCTTCTTAAACTGGGTACTGGACTAGGCCTCTGACATGTACAGCTCCAGATGTACAAACATGCATTCGCATAAACCCACATAAAGCAATTTAAGACACTACTTGTCATAATCTGAACTTTTTAGTAAAGGAGCGTGGCCTTCTTTCAATTTGACAGACTGCACAAGGGACAGATGATGGGTGTAAAGCAGCATGTTGTGGGGGGCTATTTATGGTTTTGGCATTTGTAATAGGCCAAATTCTGCCTGTGTTTGCTTGTGCAGTGCAGGTATGTTACTTATTGCGTATGGTAAGAAGAACAGAGAAATATTTTAGATCAACTACTTTTTTCTTGGTGACACAGCTGCTGAGTGTAGACATTGCAAGTGCATCGTGTGCATAGAGTAGAGCAATCAAGTGGGTCAAGGTGGGCTCAGCACGAGTTGCTAGATACTGTCATCAGCTGTCCTTCTGTCTGCTGCTACCTCCTGTCTGCCTCTACCTTGCTGCTTATTCTGCCTCTTGATGCTATTGATAATGGTTTGTTGTCATGGCTCGATGGTTTCTGATGAGACCGCATTAAAATCATGACATACATTTTGGACTGTAGGGCACCAGGAGAGGAAGAAGGCGGCTTTAAAAAAAACAGGTTGTTAAATTAAAGCCTATACATTTGTTATGATTTTAGGTAGAAATTTACACATAAATGAAAAGATACACCAGCTCCATGTATTATAAGAGGAGTGAGGAAGACAGTCTACTATAATATTTGAGGAGAAGGATTATATTTGTTCAATAAACAATTGCTCAGTGTGAAAATATTCTCCTATATAAAGGCATGTATAGTTTTGGGGGGTTTTTTCAGACTTCTCAGATGCTGGTGTATTTTTCCTTTTAACTTGAGACATCCAATTCATGTGTGATAAAGTAAGTATGTGTATGAGCCCATTCATGCGTACTAGATATTTCCAAAATTACAGGACTGTAAAAAAACCTAAAGCATTTGCTACGGAGTTTTATCTTAAATATGCGTGCAGTGTCTTTATTCGAAGGAAGAGGGGTGGCTGAGTGGGTCATTTTTTCTTTGGTATACTGAACTTCCAGCTGCAAACTGGAAAGCTTTGGGCTTTGGATTTATGGCAAAAAAAGATATTTTTATTGTAATATTTTTCCAGTCCTTTCTGAGAAATTCTGTTCTTCACCAAGTTTTTTAAAACTGTGTGTTAGTATCTTTAATTTTAGAAAACCTAGATCCTAGATCCTAGAAAATCTTGACATTTGGCTCCCCCCATACAGAGGTTTTCAGAACTAGCTATCTATCTATAATTGGTTTATTAATTATCAACCCTTTTGTGGACAGAGCATCTTCAGTGCTTGCCCTCTGCTCCAAGTTCTGATGATACTGCTTTTTATTTCTAGCACCATAAATATTGTTATTGGCACATGCACTCTCGTGCATCATCAAATGGGTTGAAACAACTGATTCAGTTTGCAAATGCCAATAACCAGCCATCACATACAAATATAACTGATATACATTATTATACTGTATGCATAAGCAAGGCATATGAGCAACTCTGCTGATTATCAACAGGAGAAGAGCTCCAAAGTTTATTAGCAGTTAGATGAAGAGCAGCTTTGGTCTATTACACAAAATCACAGAATGGCAAGGGTTGGAAGGCACCTCAGGAGATCATCTAGTCCAACCCTCCTGCTAAAGCAGGTTCACTTAGAGTATGCTGTGCAGGACATTGTCCAGGCAGGCTTTGAGTATCTCCAGAGAAGGAGAGTCCACAACCCTCCTGGGCAGTCTGTTCCAGTGCTCTGTCACCCTCAAAGTAAAGTTCTTCTTCCTCATATTCAGCTGGAACCTCTTATATTTCAGTTTGTGCCCATTGCCCTTTGTCCTGTCGCTGGGCACCACTGTGAAGAGTCTGGCTCTGTCCTCATGACATCCACCCTTAAGATATTTGTACGTGTTGATGAGATGCCCTCTCAGTATTCTCATCTTCAGGCGAAACAAGCCCAGCTCTCTCAGCCTTTCCTCATAGGAGACATGCTCCATCCCCCTCATCATCTTTGTTGCCCTCCTCTGGACTCTCTCTAGGAGTTCCTCATCTTTCTTGAAGCGGGGAGCCCAGAACTGGACACAGTACTCCAGGTGGGGTCTCACCAGGGCAGAGTAGAGGCGGAAGATAACCTCCCTCGACCTGCTGGCCACATTCCTCTTAATGCACCCCAGGATACTATTAACCTTCTTGTCAACAAGAGCACGCTGCTGGCTCATGGTCAGCTTGTCGTCCACCAGGACTCCCAGGTCCCTCTCAGCAGAGCTGCTTTCCAGCAGGTCAGCCCCCAGCCTGTACTGGTGCCTGGGGTTCAACCTCCCCAGGTGCAGCCCTCAACACTTGCCCTTGTTGAACTTCATCAGGTTCCTCTAGATTGTAATAATTAATTTTTTCCCTTCCCACTGGGTACTGTGCTTTTGTGTTCTTGTGCTTTGTGACAGTTCCTGCTTTCCTCATTTATGGAGATGTTGGTTAAACTGGTCAGGCTATTCCTCTTCATTTTGTTCAAAGAAAAATATGTTCTTCACTCCAAAGAGTGAGCAGGATAGGAAGGGAAGGACATACCTATGTTCTATGAAGACAGTAGTAAAGTTACACTCTAGTTTCTGGAAATGTGTTGCATATTGCATTTATATAGGAGTAATGCAGAACAGAAGTTGAAAACATGGTATTTCTTGTGTCTCGGTTGTATTATTGTCCCAGGTGTATAATGGGTAGGATTGTGTTTGCTTTTCAGTGCCTGCATTATCATACTTCTTTTCAACCCTTAATTGTGTTTTCCAACCTTAATGGTCTTTTTCAACCTTAATGATTCTATGATTCTTGTAAATAAATAATTCTTTTTTTTACCTACTGCTCCTAGCCACTTGTACTTTCTCTCTCCATTTACCCTATGTTGTCTGTCCAAAGAACATCTTAGAAAAAGACCTGATTATGGTTCCCATTACACGTTTCATAAGGTTACAATTCAGCTGTCATTCTTTGTCCAGTCTTCCAATGTATGTAAATTCAAATTCTCTCAGTCTGCCACAGACGTGACAGGGTGTAAGTTATGATGCAACATAACACTTATTTTTATGAAGTATAAGGTTAGAAGTCAAGTAGCATTAAATGCACAAATGTGTGAATGCTTATGCCATGTCGCATATTAAAATGTCATGCGATTGTAGCTTGGCCCAGTGCAATTCTTTACTTAAAAAAATGATAGAGGAAGTTCAGAAATAATTTATTTAAAATTACTTTATAATTCTGGGTAATTCGTTGCTTTACACTGAATAAGAATTAAATGGGTTAAAATGATGAAATATATGTTCTCTATTTTAGGTTAGCACTAAAAGGTCTATAAATGGTTTTAGATGAAAAAGAGTGTAGGTGTGCATTTTCAAAGTTAATAGGATTACTGTATTCTGCAAGATGAGGGTCCCTAAATTCTTTCTAAATTGTTACCTTATTCTCATAGGCAGAAACTTGCAAAAGTGTTTGAGGATTTTGAGCATCCAGTCTGATGTAAGTCATAAAGAGAATAGGTCCTGCAGTCATTTGCTATGGTTTCTTCTTGCACTGGTGGTTTAGAAGTTTATTGAAGTAACTTTGCAGTAGTATGTAGTACTTTTCTATTAGTAAAAGCATTATTTTAATGCCCAATCTTTAAAGCTGCATAATATCTAAAATAAGGGTGGGTTTTTTTCAGTCCTCAAATGCTTTATGCTTAGTTTAAATATTAGAACTTGGATATTTTTGGTTTTGTTGCATTTTGTGGTGGTTATGGGTTCTGTCAGAGAAAAATATATGACAGCTGTAATTGACAGCAATGTTTAAATGGGCAATGGTTACCAAAGCCTCCTTTTTTGATTTTGTATTGTGAGTGTGAGAGGTATAAAAAATAAGCCACTTTAAAGTTCTGTGTTTTTAATACTTTTGAAAAGGTATGTCTTGCTGTACAGAAAAATAAAAGTGTGTTACCTCACACAAAATGAAACTTAGAGTACTTTGAAGTCCTGAGTTTGAAATATGGTAAATTCAATGGGTGGCAGTTTCACCATCCATCAGACAAGTTTTACACAGAGTAACTTCTCATTGTAGGAAAAAATGATGCTGATGACTGATGATTGAGGATGATCAAAGGAGCTCTGGGGCTGGGAAGTAAAACTTTTGGCCTTACTGTAACTTATGTATGAAGATTTTTGTGTTAAAACTTTGCAGTTCTGTGCAACCTTAATGTAATGAGGAAAATGGTCTTAAGAGGTAGGATAGCTATATTTGATGCATGTGAAAATTACAACTCCGAAAAATGAAGGAGGAAAAAACTGTGCCAAACGACTCAAGTTTAAAAGTGACCTCTAAACCAAACTTCAGTAACAGTGACTTAGGTTTGGGAGCAAGCGCATGCCTTTAAAAGTATTTAAAAGTGCTTTAAAAGTAATATCTGAAGTGTCTGGCTTGGAAATGCACAATAAACAGTCATGGGAGCAGTAACTCTCACGGACCAGTCTTACTTCAAGGACATCCAACCCCCCCCTTGGTTTTCCTGCTGCAGTAGCACTTCACACGTCTCTGCTTGAGTCCCTCTCTTGCTTAGCATTTGAGTATCAGTAAATACCCCAATGGGCGGACAATGAATCATGGTCTTCATTGCTCCCAGCCTTCCCAGTTCAGACAACTTGTGTCTTCTGCCTCCAAACAAAGGTCTCTGTGTAAGGTAACTTGTCATTGGAACCTTCTTCATGCCTTTCTAATGAGCAATAAGCAGGTAGTTATGATTTATTAATATCTCTGTTCACAAGCTCTATGATGTAATTAAAGCACTGAGAATTTTTGGCTCATTTTACAATATAATATGTGGCTATTAAATTGTTTCAGGGAGCCGTGAAGGCCAAGTGTGTGGGTGGTCCTTAGCCATAGAAAGATACAGGAATGGAGGAAGGTAAAATTAAAACAAATGTTAAATGTAGTAATTTATTTTTTATCAGCATTCTTTTCTGCTACTTTCTTATATGCTCCCTTATGAGTATTAAAAAAAAAAAGCCAAAAGGTATTGGCATATGCTGTTGTCAGCTGGGGACCACTCAGACTCAGTGAATGTCTTCCAGCTACTGACATTCAGTAGCATGGTGGAAGCAAGATTTAAGGTCAAAGAATAGCTTCTCTGTCTGAAATAGAGAAATCTCTATTTTAATCTTTTCTTCTTTATCTTAAGAAAAATAAAATAATCAAGGCTTATTAATCTCCCTTTGGGAGGGTGACACCCAAGACTCGTTTTCATGAAGGTGCTCCCTGAATTTTAAATGTTTAAGTTCCATTAAAGTATTATCATTCTTCTTCTGACATTTGGATTTGGTTTAAAATGGTTGCAAAGCTTGTCCTACAGCTGCTTGTCAAGTGCTCAGGCTGTAGAAGCAAGGGAATCTTGTCACATTACACCTAATTGTTCCAGTTTTGCCTGCCAGCCTGTGACAAGGTCAAAGCACAGCACAAAGATCCAAGTTACAGTTAAAAACAAGACATAATATGTTTCTCAATACAGTTGCCTGAATGTGAAACAAAAGTAGAAAGGGGACTTGTCTACATTGCCAGAACTGTGAGAAAATGGTATTGCATTGTCCCCGTGCTGGAGCCAAATTGTGAGAGATGCTAAGCGTCTAGCATTCCAAAATAATTGGATGTGTCTTGGGAATATTAATTCAGATGTTTTTCATGTCTGAGGATTTTGACCAATAATTTTCCTACGGATGTATATGTTGGCCAATAGATTTTATCTAATTACTCTGTGATGAAGGCAGCTTGTGGCGGGCTTTTAAATGATACAGTTCCACAGCTATTGTCACTACTAACTATTCCATAACAATGCCTTCAGTGTTGCGGATGTAATGCGTACACGGGGCTGTTTCTTCCCTTTTTCCTTCCCTTTCCTTTTTTCTCTGGGCTTCTGAACACTCACCTTCATTTTGGAAAGGTATTGCACTGGTACATGCAAATGAATTTTCACCGACAACTCCTTATGTGTATAAATGCATTTCCAGCTCAGAACTGAGCCTCAGAAAAAAGTGCAAAGGTGGAGGTTGGCAGAAGTACTCAGAGGCCTGGAGATGGAGGTAGGTTTTTAATGAAATTTTCAGAAGAGGCTGAATTAGTTCATATCTTGGTTTTGAGAGGTCTAAAAGGCATAAGGCAACTAGTCTGTTAGGAGATTAGTTTTTTACAACAGCTTCAAATTCCATTTTCCCATGTGTGACTATGACTACTGTCCCCTTTATCACAGCATGGACAACATGATGGAAAACGTTAGTGAAGGATGTTCTTTTTTTAATGCAGTTTTGACATGAAAGCAGAATTCTGCAGTGGAACTTGCAGCATTTAGATTAATTACAAAATAAATAGGAAAACTGCTTCAATCAGATGTAAGTATGAGGTATAGAGAAGCTATATACTCTAATTAAAAAAGCCCCACTTTAATCTTTATACGTTCTCATTCAGATAACAAAAAAGATCTCTTGGGAGGTGGACACATATTCTGTATTATTTAGGTGCTAAATTATCCTCTGTGTGTTGGAACTACTAGTAGATATGAACAAAGAATGCAACCAGTTTCTCTGTGGTGCTAAGCTTAAATTAAACAGTCCCTCCAACCAAAACATGATACTTCCCTTTTCCTGCCCCTGAAGATCCCAAATTTTTGTGAGTGGCAGAGTATTGAAGTAGAATTTCCTATGGCATTCAATACCCTGGATAGATTCTCTTATGTCTGATATGCAAGTTGAAATTTTTATTCAGGTGAATTTTCTGCTGTCTTATTATAAGAGTTCACTTTACCATATGATTTTTTTTTATAGTGGCATTAATTCTCTTTTTTCCCACCAGCCAGTCTTTCTGGATTCAGAAACTTTTCCTGAAGTTCCTGCAGGAACTTAATATCATCATAATATCTGTTTTGTTTAGTTGTTTAGTAGAAAATTAACTGTAGACAAGAGGATAGGTGTGTGCACATACAGATAGTAGGTCTGTGTAAAATTTGTCTCCTTAGACACTAGGTTAGAGAGAAAACATCTAATCAGAATTTGCAATTCTCTGATGGTTGATTTTACCCCTTAGAGAAATAACCAGCTGGCTGATGGCACATATGGTCACAACTGCACATTCAACTCTGATCTGTGCATGTGCAGATTGGAGTCATGGGATGCATATTAGCTTGTCCATGTCAAGGGATATATCAATGAAGTTGTTGATTCCTACCTGTTGGAAAAAGAATGCAGTCCTTGTCCTATAAGGTCAGCTGTATGCATGTGACAAGGCCACTTACTTCCATGGGGATATTGATTAGGGGTATTTGTCTGCCTCTCGCTATCTTTCCTTAGAGGGCTCAATAGAGAAAGGTTTGGCATTGAAAATGGGCCTGTTTATGAATGAGGCACTTGAATAATTATCTTGAAGTTATTATTTTTTTATGTAAATATGGCTGCTATGATGAGGATGAGTATACAAATTAATGAAGCCAGTTATAGGAAGAAACATTAGTTAATCCAGCAAAAGCCGTAAACTGTATTTTTAATCTTTCAGAGGAACTGCAGGTAATTCTTCCCTTGCTTTCTCTATCTTGCTGCTTTCTCACACATCTGCGAACTGTTTAGAGAACAATTTGGCTCTTAATGTCCAGTTGAAACAGCGTAGAATAAAACAATGCAGCGGAATCCAAAGGTGACTTGCAGCCTGTATAAACCCACTAAAATTGTAATTGTAATAAATTGTGGTGCATCAGTCAGCTCCGGATCTAATCTTGTAGCTTTTAACAGAAGTAGTTTGTGGGGAAAATTACTGTCTATGGGCTAAGCCAAATTGGAGTAATGCATTCATCTGTTTCTTCAATACAGATTCCTCAGTATAAGGCTTCTGTTCCTTGCAGGTAATCAAGGGTTCACTTGAAAAGCATGCAAAATTTATCTACCAGTAAAGTTAGTGAAAATATTGCTATTAACTCCTAAGGGAATAATGCTGAGAACATCTGAATTTCCTTCCTGGTTTATAGGCTTCATATTGTTCTAGTTTTGTTTTTTTTTTTTTTTTTCTTTTAAATTAAGAGAGATTCTATATCAAAAGAACCTCAGAAGATCAAAAAAAAAGTCTGCCTGTACTTACTCCAGTGTTAAATTTTCAGTGAGTTTTTTCTGGAGGCTGCTGTTTATTGGAGTGCCTTGGAAAGGTAAAATCACTTGAGAGATATATATGAAGACGGAGATGGTGTGCTTTACTTGTTGAGACATCTTTTGTTACAGCTATGTGCTGGTCCGTTTGCCTCTCATCTAGTCCAGTTTCTCTTGGCTGCCCTGAAAGGATGATGATGATGATTATTCAATACTGTTTGCTGGAATTACCAAATCAATATTCAAAATATATTGGTTGTGGATATTTCCAGAATCTAGCAGAACTTGCAGTATATATGACGTGTACAGTTAGATATGTTAAAACATTTAGGTCACTAGAATTACAAGGGGTTTATGATGTAGCTTAGCAATTAGTTGATTTTTTAATGAAATGAACCCTTTGTGGTGAACTAAATAACTGTATAACATACCATTCATATACTCTTTATGCTACATTTCCATTCACATTCTAGTAAGGACTTTTGTTGGAACAGATTTTATCTAGGTCTCTCCTATATAGTGAAAGTATGAATTATTTTGAATGTTAAAATATTGTAGTTACATGCTAAGATTACAACCTTAGCTGTTTGGAGGAGATAATGGTGGCAGACACTCATTATGTTTTAGAAAATATTGGTACTTTCAGCCCAACCTTAAAGCTTCTTTTTCTAAAAGTGATTCTAAAATATCCCCACCTTTCTTAACTGATCAGGTATGTTTGCATGTGCATGTATCTCCTGTGTAAACAGCTGCATCTGTTTCTTTGGTAATACTTTTCTTCTGCTATAGATTAGGGATGTTTAAATATAATACTCTGAGTTTGAAAAATGGGTAGATATTTCAGTTGGAAATGTTACAAAATGTATTTATTTCAGTGTTCCTTAGTTTGGTGCCTATTTTCTAATCTGAATTGATGTGATAAAAGATTTATCACAGGAAAAAAATTAACAGTTTTTAGTTGAGTGGATTCATAACTATCTTTGCTACAATGGTTCTGTAGAGGTCAAATTGTAACATACTGACACATTACACATTTAATTCCTCAAAAATCTTGTTGGGAGGCTTATTATGGATGTCAGCTAGCTGTGGCTGCTTGAATGCTTTTCCTAGCTGGACCACTAAGTTGCCAGAAAACCACTTCATCTTTCTAAGTGTTTCTAAGTACAGGGCACACGTATTTCCAGTAAAGAGTAGGAGCAGTGTGTAAAAACCTGAGCAGTCATGTTTTAAAATGGTGGGTTTAAAATGGCATAGGTGCTAAGCTGAGCAGTAGAAGGGAAAGCCAGTGCTATGTGGAAGGGGGTGAGAAAACCCTGGCTTGCATCCAGTGAACAAAGATGGAGATGTATGTTGAATTCTGTGAATTGGTTAGTGCATCAAATACCAAGGAAGAAAAATTCCTTAAGCCAAATGACAAACTTAATAATGGACATAAATAGAGCATTAATACATTTTAAGATGGAAATTAGGAGAAGTTTTCTAATGAGGAAAGGAATATGGTGGTGAAACAAGAATAATCATTGTGTAAAAGTGAATTAAGTTTGAACATCCAACATAATTTCTACAATTTTACTGGAGTAGGCTCTGATATCCCTTTTCTATTTTGAGTGTCTGTGATTATAAGCTTTGCAGAGCTGCTCCTCTGTGTCTCTCCTGAACTTGTAGAGAACATAGCACAATAGGAGACCAGTCCATCCATGGACTTTGAGGTCCTTCAAATATCAGTGTGGGCAGAACCTGAATTATATATTCAATTCCAGTAGTGAATCAAACACATCTACGATCTTGTTTTGTAGCAACTTATGTGTAACCTCTAGAAAAAAAATTAGCAATTAATAACAAATAGCATGAAAAAAATCACTGCAAAGGAGAAAAATATCATGGCAAGAATATTCAGCTGAATGAACAGATGAGCAAAAAATCTGCTGGTGAGTGAAAGATTTTGATTATGAAGTCACAAATAAAGTTTTCAAGGAGACCTGTTCCATTGCTTGGGCAGTGGTTAATTGCTTTTTCCCAAAGCAACAAATTTACAGCCTGGATTTATCTGAGTATTGATGTGGCTTCCTGCAAAGCAAGTTTGTCTTAGGCGAGATAAATGGCAAAGACTAAAACGAGGCTTTTCTAAAATGTAGTATTCCAGTCATTTAAGAGTGATTGTGTATCTTGTTGTGTGGGAACACGCAGAAGCATAAACTGTGGTGAGGCTTATTGATTGCTGCTGGGGTGAGTACTTCCTAAACAACTGTATCAGTGAAATAAAAAATTTATCAAAAATGTTGAGAATTTTAAAATGAAAATAGAGTTTCTTAGTCAAAATACTTACAGATTCTGTCAATTTGAAAAATGGCACATGCATACCCAGGTATTGCTGTTCACGCTGAGCATTTGGAGTTTTATGGCTGGCTCTAGTCATACATATTGCTGCTCCATAGCAGTGATATTGACATCGTGTATTACTGAATAGTTAAGTATTCCTAATTACTTTCTGTGACAAGTCCTTTCATTTAACTAAAAGCTTTAGTTTTTGTATAGTCTACCAATTGCAACCGTTTTCTTTACACTGGTAGCAGATTAGATGACTTGAAACCCTGGATCAGCTGAGAACATGATTTTGTTTCAAATTCAACTGATTCCCTTTTGTGTTTCATTCTCTTCTGTTACCTTAAATTCTTCTTCCTTTTGGCTTTCAGCTTCTCCTTTTAATTTTTTCCTACTGACTCTGGACTGCTGTTTTTTGGTGATGTGGGCTTTTTCCTGCCCTTAGGTGTTATGCTTGGCCTCCTGGCTATACAATTTAGTATTTTTAATCTTCGTCTCTGTTCTTTTTGATATCAGTCTATCCTTCATTTCATCTTTTATAAACCTCCTGTTAGCTTCTTTTCTGCTCCTGATATCACCTGATAGCATCTCTTTTGCAGGATTTCCCTTGTTTTGCTGATTCATGATATCTCAACAAGGTTTAGTATTTTTTTCCAAGTGAATAGTTTTATTCAGTGAAAGCTGCAGTTTTAGTCAACCTGAAACCTTTGTGACTGTTGTAAAATTGGGTGAATACTTTTGGACCTTTAATTTAAAAAGTGGTTCCGCAATAGCATTTGCTGAAATATATCCAAAATATTCCTCAGTCTGGATTTATTTGGGATGTAGCAACATTTGCAAAAGCAGTTTGGAGAATGTACCTGATGCCTTTCAGAAGCTTGTTGCAGTCACAAAATTTACTAAGTAGTCTTCCATGTCTAAGATGATAGAATGAAAAATGAACAAGGAGAATTTTGAATGGATTTTTCCTGTTCTTTCCTGTGGAAGATGTTCTGTGTTAATAATTATATTTCTGTACTGCAGGACATAACATAAGAATGATCATCTGTGCAGTCAGGAAGAAGGGAGACTGGGTTCCAGTCCCTATTCAATGATTGTTTAGGTAGATGCTGTAAAGTGGGACTGTTTAAAAGGAAATGGAGACAAGTCTGCACCAGAATAGCTTACATTTTCAAGTTTGGGGAAATGCTCTGAAGGTGCACAGAGGGGATTTGAAGCCTGAACTCTAGAGGAATCATCTATCCAGATGTTCATAAGGTAGAAAGAACAATATAACTCTCCTCATTCACCTAGCTCTCCACTTCAACCAAAAAAGCTGAAAATGAAATATTTTTGCTTTGAACTTACCAAAACATATGGTTTCCAATGCAAAGTATTATTTCAAATCTTGCTTTTGACTTTGCCTGAAACACATTTTCACTACTTTGGCCATTGAATTGAAAAGTCAGTCATCCATTGAGCTGTAATCGAGACCAAAAAGATCAGACCAGTCATCACCTTTGTCAAATTCTTAAAGCGATCTGTCAGCAGCAGCTCTGTTGCCTTCATTAGAGCTTTATCCATGTATTATATCAAACTCGGGTGTCTGGAAAGAAAATTAATCTCCTTTAACAACAGCAGTTGGCTAGCAATTGACTTTTAAATCTCTACCTGAGTCTAATAGCTTGGCTGAGAGATCCCAGTGTGCACCCAGTAAATCTAACCAGATAATTTTAGTCGTTAATTTCTTATTTTTCAGAGACAACAACTTTGGAAGCTCAAAATGTTATTAAACTATGCTATGATAGTCTCCTGTCTCCTATTAGGAATATACAAAACTACTTTCTATAAAATACAAATGCTTTTTAAGTCTTTTTTCCCTATTGAAAAAAGAAGGGGGGAAAAAAGATTTATTCACAGAACTTGGAAGAAACTGGATTTTTTAGCTAGGTTGTTGATGGCATAGGCCATAAACTATCAAGCTATGTTCATGGGTCAGTGAGCACTTCATGACTGGAGATGTATGAAAGTCTGCTGAGAGAGCACATCACACCCTACTCTCATTCTAACATCATTCAGTTGTTTTTGAGAGGTGAGAGATTTCTATTTCCCATACCATCCCTTTTTATTATTTTTAACACCAGCTTTCTGAACATCCTTTCCCCCAACCCCACACCTTTTGTCCTTGTTCTTTTTTATTTGCAAGAATAGGTGACTCTGTGGAAAGAAAAATGCCAAAAATGTGATAGTGACAGGATGTTGATGCAGACAGTAGTTCAGATAGTGAGCTGCTCTCACTGTCCTTTGTTGCTGTCTCCAAATTCAAGCAACATTTAAAATATTTTATAGTTTTTTGTATTTTTAAATAAGAAAGGGAAGGATTGGCTTGTGCACAAGCTGAGAGACCCTAAGTTAGCAGAGGTTATATTTATAGTTTAGCCAGAGATTTTGTACTGAAAAACACCTCTTTGTCCCAAAATCTTGAAAATATTCTTAGATATCTTGTTTTATTGTTGTGTACTTTAATAGCGGTGTATTGTACAAATACCTGTATGTATTTTACCTGGGACATGAGATTATATGAGCCTCCCTCTTCCTCAGCAAAGGTAAGGGAATTTCTTGCTCTAACAGGGAAACCTTTGTTTATGCAGTCAGGTAGATTGAAATAACTGCCTGTATTCTGATATATTTAATTTTGTAAACCAGAATGTCAGATCATGTTTGGATCCTTTTATGTCTCATGGCATCCTCCTAATTTACACTCTAGATGCTTGATTTTTTGGCCGCATAACAGTACTAATTGAGGTTGGTTTTGTTTTCAGTTGTACCATTTGCACAAATACAGAAAATGTGGGTTTTTTTTCCTGAACCACACAGGATTATGTTAATTATCTCTATAAAATTCAAAGTTACCAGTGTTCTCAAAAGTAAAATACAGAATAGTCCGTATTATTAGTATAATGATGGACTTTTACTTAGATATACATCAATCACAAAAGCAATGTGTGAGCCACGTTTAACAGTCTCAGGTGAGGAAAGTGCTAAACGCTCACTATTTGCTGTGTTATCTGTAAAGAGCTGAAGTTCTTCTCAATCCTTTTAGTGAAGAAACAAAACAGGGAAGGCAGACTCCATGGTGGGTGGGTGATACCAAGTCTGACTGACTCAGCTGAGCGTGGCTGTTTCAATATAATTAAAAACTGGCGGATTGTGTATTTTAAAACCAGTGTGAGCCTCATTTGGAATCCTATTACATTTTACATATTTGGCCAGATATTCTTGCTTGTTTAGTTAGACTGACTCTGCTTTACAGAAGAAGAATCATGAGAGGAGGTCCTGTTTAGAAGACCTTGTAAAGTGCATTTAATTGATGAAAGTTACACATTAGTAAATATTCTTAAACTGATTATTCATCATCAGACACATGCATAATTATTTGATAGAACAGACTGTGCTCATTGTCAGCTAGGTCCATACATGCATGGGATGATACAGAATTTTTAGCCTTAGTGTTTATTTTTAATTTTGAATAGTTAAGCCTCTAAATAAAATAGATCTCAAATATGTTATAGATTTTTAAAAAAATATATTTTGAATGGCAATATCATCTTCTAATCGATGCCTCTGGTAACATCTGATTCTACATAAACTAAACTAACTTAAAACTTGCTCAAACAGCTGCTTTGTCATCATGTAACCGACAGCATTTCTGCTGAAACATCTGCTGCCATGTTGCTAAGGTTCCCTTCTTAATTATTTACGTTCAATCTCTGTTCACAGACAGAGGTTGTCCAGTTACAGAAGCAAGTAGTACACTAAATAACTAAGAAGACAAAAATATATTTTCATTTGATTATGGATGCTTTTATCCCTCAGCTCATTCCCATCCTTCCCTTTTTTCCTCTCTTCAGTGGGACTCCTATTTCAGAAGTGGAATTTCACTTAATTTCACTTAATCCTCCCTTAAGAGGGTTTTGGATCAAAGCTCCATACAAGACCTGACTGTTACTTCTCAGAAGGGACACCTGAACTGACACACTAATTTGAGTGTCCCATTTGAAATATCGCAGGCAGGTATAGTTCAACACCTGAACTATCTATTCTGTATTCTAAATATTTTACTTTCACGTGTACAGATGATAGTGCCACATCTACGTATTCAGCTCTCATTCTGGAGAATATTTTGTGAGCTATTTGGGTTTAGGTCTAATTCTAGGCAAGATCCAACTAGCAAAAGATCTTAAATGAAAGATTTCTGCTGACGTTGGCCTTTTTGTCAAATCCCTGAACTTTTGATGAGTGCAACTTTGTCTGATTCTGATTATCTGTAGATTGTTAATGTAGCAAAAGCACTTGGAGCACTGTGAAATTTGCTGTGAAGTTAGTGCTCAGTGTTTATTTAAGATTGGACAATTTTTTGAAACCCATGTACTTATCAAAGTCGTTTGCATCATCACAAAGATTTGAATTTAAGTGAGGTATCAAAGAGCTCTTTTAAAAGGCTACCATTTCCTCAGGAAAGAGGAATAGCAGGAAGAGGTGTTGCCTTCTGTGCTGATTGCTTTGAGTTGCAGGAAAAGGGAGGGGAGTGGAGAAAAGGAGAAAGAAGGCATGTTTAGAGTTGCTTATGGGGCACTAGGCAAAAGATATCAGAAGGTGATACTATGGACCAATCATCCAAAGCACAGGGTTTTGTAGTGACGGGGAACTCCAGTTAGAGCAGTATCTGTTTGGAAAGGACACAGTCTACAGTAAAATTTTGCAAGTTGCTGGTGAGAATTTTATCACAGAGAATTTAGAGGAAGTCTCCAGGCCTTTTTGTAATTGAATAGATACTAATTTTAGGCTTACTTTTATATTTTCAAGCGGGCAATTAAAATTTATTCTCAGAAAAGGCAAGTGGAAGAACATTAAATAAATAAATAAACCCACAAAAAAACCCTCAACCCAATAGACTTTAAAAAGACAACTTTTAACAAATTAAAGAAAAAAAAAAAAAAAAAAGACAAATTCAATCATCTCAGAAACAACCACATGGGTAAATGGAGTTCAGAATAGCTGACACTTCCCTAAAGTTTATTAAGGGTGCTAACTCAAACTTTTGCACTCCAGAGGAAATAAAAGGTAGTACGCAGCAAGGGAAACTAGGCCAAGTTATAAACTACGTGCCTGAAGTAAGAACACAGAAACAAACCCTGAAAGACTGAGGCACAACTGGAAAGCTGACTAGCAGGCTAACAAGTCTTTTAGAGGCTCACTGCTAAACAGCAGGGGTACACTGAGATGCACAGAGACCTTTCCTAGGACTGATGCTACTTAATATTTTCATTTACATTTTGGATATTGAAAAAGAGAGTCTGTTTATTAAACTCACAGATTATGACTCCCAGAAGGAAGTGTGCTGGAAGGGAGCATTAGAATTCAAGATGCTGGCTCATGTCCAGCTTTTCATCCATCAGTACCCCCAAATCGCTCTCAGCAGGGCTACTTCTTTCTTCCCGCAGCCTGTATTGATACCAGGGGTTACCCCAACCCAGGTGCAGGACCTTGCACTTGGCCTTGTTGAACCTCATGAGGTTCACACAGTTCCACCTCTCCAGCTTATCCAGGTCTCTCTGGATGACATCCCGTCCTTCTGGTGTGTCAACTGCACCATTCAGCTTGGTGTCATCTGTAAACTTGCTGAGGGTACACTTGATCTCGCTGTCTAGGTCATTGATGAATATATTAAACAGCACCGGTCCCAGTACGGACCCCTGAGGGACACCACTCGCCACCGGTCTCCATCTGGACAACGAGCTGTTGACCACTATCCTCTGGATGCGACCATCCAACCAATTCCTTATCCACTGAACAGTCAGTCTACCCATCAAATCCATAGCTCTCCAATTTAGAGAGAAGGATGTTGTGGGGGACCGTGTCAAAGGCTTTGCGGAAGTCCAGATAGAGGACGTCCATTGGTTTTCCCTTGTCCACTGTTGTTGTCACATCATCATAGAAAGCCACTAGGTTGGTCAGGCAGGACTTGCCCTTGGTGAAGCCATGCTGGCTGTCTGGAATCACCTCCCTGTCCTCCATATGCCTTAGCATAGCTTCTAGGAGGATCTGTTCCATGATCTTCCCTGGCACAGAGTTTGCATGGGTAAGCTGTAGAACTTCCATCCATAGAGGTTTCTACAAAGTCCTACAGCCTTCAGTGAGGAATGCTGTTGTTGATCCTGCTTTTAGTTGGGGAATATTTGTGGCTTCCTTTGCACTTGCATGCTTTGATCTTATTTCACTTAAAAATTTCTCATTTTGATTTGACATGGAAAATCTCATGTTTTAAGATGCCAGATATGTATCTGCTGATAAGAAGTTGAGGGATTTGTCCTATTGGACCTCTAATGTCCTGCAGCAAGTGGGTGAATTCCAAGTCCTTTGCAGCTGGAAGGCTCAGCCTCAGACACAAACTTTTAGAAGAAGTTTTTGGGGTCACAGTGGGATCTGACTGAGGCTTGGGTCTAAGAGCTTTTTGTATGGAAAGCTAACAATCGGGACCTGAAGACAAATTTTAAAGTTGACCCATCCTCCATGATGACATAGTTTATTTTTAATGTTAATATAGCTATTGTTTTGTCTTTTTTCTGTATCTCTTTCCTTGGATGAGCATATACTTCTTTGCAAGGTGCCCTTCTGTTTGATTTGGCTTGAAGCAGCAGACAGATGCTTCTTGCTCTTTGATGACAGATATTTAACAGGCTGAGGGCTATCAAGGAAGGATTCTTCCAACATCATCGGTACTTATCTGTCTCATCCAAGTAGCTGTGCTAGCAGTTCATGGTGCACTGCTATATGAAGCGGTAATTATTTATTGATTTATTTCACTGCAGAAAGCCTTCCACCTTCATTCTGTGAGATGAAAAAGGAATCTTTAAAGCAGAATGTCAGAGAAAATATCTGAATGATAACTGTAGGATAAGCCACAGAAAATGGACCCTACTTCTAACAGTGGACAAAGGCTGAGGCAACAGGCTACTCTGAAGCAAGTTCCCTCACTGGACCCCTTTAGAAAGGAAGGGAGGAAAGGTAGTTCTGGTTCATATAGGAGAGAAGTAGCTGTGGAGCCTTTGTAGGATGAGAGCCAGGAAGAGAAGTGAGAGAAATCTGAATAAGGAAGAGTTAACAGAATCTATGTTTGATGATGGTGGTTCTGTTGGGAGAAATGCAGCCCCAGAAGCACAGCTGGTCAGGGATGCAGGAAGAGGAGGAAAATGAAGGCATGGGGAGGAAAATGAGGAACTGCTCAGCCCAGTGTTAGTCGCTGTAGTACTTCGTTAGAATGCTGCTAATGTGGGTAGTGGTGAGTAGTTTCTCTTAACATGTTGTTTTTCTACTGCTGTTGGTCTGGAAAGGATTTGGTAGTGACTGCCCTTGGGCTACACCGGTGCACTTCATAGAGTTTGCTTCTTTCATGTCTGCTGGACATGTCTATCAGAGCAGTCATCAATCCCATTTTCCTTCTGTAAAAGGCCTGAATATATAGTGCTTCCTGGAGATGGAGTCATTTCTGATTTGGTAATGGGGACAGTGCCTAGAGTCAGCAGTACATGTAAATGAACGGTCTCTGCTGCAGCCTAGAAGTCAGAGGCTGGTTATAATTGCAGGAAGGAAGAAGAAGCTTGAGAGCATGCCAGGCCATACTGAAAACACTGACAGGAATTGTATGAGACACAAAGCTTAGACAGGGAGAGGGATGGAAGCCTCCTAAATTCTTACAGGCTGCTAAAGAGTAGAAATTAATCCCATATATGCTCTATGATTTTGTTTCCAATCCCTATTGAGCGTATCTGGAGGGGAAAAAACAGTTACATGTATCGTAAGGCTGTGACACTGTCTGCAAAGTACAAAAGAATGGAGAATTTATATGTCCCCATTTTCTTGAGAGATGTTTCCTTTCTGCCGTGATGAAAATACTGACATCAGAGAGCTTGTTGCTTTGCTTTACTATTTTGGGAGTGTCAAATCTCTGTGCTGCTTTGATAATAGCATTATGGCCTTGCTTTAATAGTTGGAAGGTGGGCCAGGAAACATGGAAGACTGAGCTCACATCATACTCTCAAACAACTATGAGCAAGATGCTGCATCTTTTGTTGAGAAGACTTTCAGCATATGTGTCTTAAAAGAACGATGGATATTAAAGCATCAATACATGGGTACAGAGGAGTGGCTTTTCAGTTGCTGTCTTTTCACACCACTTCCTCTTAACAGGCTGAGTGACATGCTGTGAGACACTGAGGAGTCAAAGGTGGTCAGGGAAGTTGATATGGATATCATTTAGGTAACCCTATTTTGTGGTCTGCTAAGGAGAAAGCTGACACATAGTGACACTCTTCCAACAACATCACTGTACTGAGAAAGCAACAGCACTAAAGAAATTCCTGGTGGAAATCCCACTGACTGCTTTTCTGTAATGTTTCACATGAGAGTCCTCAGTGGAAGGACTGCTACTTGACGTCAGCGAACTCCTTGACTCTAAGTACCTGTGCTTTGTTCAGCAAGGAACAAGGAGGCAGGAGTACTTCTGGAGAGGAATAGGCTGCGGTGTTAGTCTTTGCTCACGATCAGTCAAGGTATCATTGTTATCAGGTGTTCATATTATTGCAGGTCCTGCAGCAGTAGAGAGCAAAAGATCTCTGTAGCACTGAAAGCAGGTGCTTGTCCTACCTTTTGGAGGAGACATTGTATTGCTGCTGCAGTGTAGAAGATAGATAGGGAAGGAACAATAAAAGACACTATGGTGTGAGGGCAGGAGTGGGGGTTTGGTTAGTCAGTCCTTGGTTGTTAATGTGCACTGGAAGAGAGTCTTCTCCCAGCACTGCATCAGGAGGGTTTTTCACATGTTTCTTGCCCACCAACCAGTTTGGAATATCTCTTAAATCACTGCAGAAGACTGTGGTATGGCCTGCAACAGCACCTACTGCTAGGGAGTATGGAAAAGGATTAAATTGCAACAGAGTAGTATTAACTTCCCCAGAATGCACCCTGAGGGTTGCCAGAGGTTGCCAGAAGTATTTCAAAGGAAGAACCTGTCTGTAGGGCACACAATAACTTAAGAACAAAGTGTCTTTAGGTCATCTCTGTCATCTCAAGGAAGGAACAAGAGTTAGGAACAATCCTTCCCTGGAAGGGAGGGAACAGGAAGAGGAGATGCTAAGCATGAACAAGCATCATATTGGTAAATGCCAGTAATCTAAGATGTACCGGGAACTCCAGATTCCTCTTACTACATCTGTCTAGTGCTTTTTTTGTCTGTGTAAAATTAGCAAATGGATTTTAATATTTATTATCTTCTGTGGCCAGCAGGTTGATCTCGAAACACTGAATTAGCTTTGGAGTTGCTTGGTACCTTGAGCTTATCACTTCGGGCTCCTCCACTGCCTCTGAAATCACTCATCAGTACTTTTCTGAGCTGCAATGCCCTGTCCGTGAAGCAACACAGGTTGAGCCCTCATCTCTTCTTACACCTCAGCAATGCCTCTGTTTCCTCTGTTGTGGCACACTTAGTCAAGCTAACTTTCAGTGCACCAGGACAGGATCCCTATGGATGGAGAAGTGGGGAAGTTGGCCTGAGTAGCAAGCATAACACTGGAATACAAAGCACTAAGGAATACAAGCAAAAACCCCAAAGACTGGTTCCTTGGGGTCCTTATAGGTGAGTCCCAGAAATGCTCGTCTTTGATTCTGTCCTCATGTAGGCTAGAACTCCCTTTTTAGCAGTTCCAGGCCAAAGGCAACATTCTGAAATGGTTAAAATGATTTGTTTTGTTTCTGTCCAAAACTTCTTTTTATTTCTTTTGTGGATACTGGGTTTTCTTTCTATTGTTGTTTTTTGGGTTTTGTTTGTTTGATTGTTTTTTTAAAATTTCTTTTTCGGCTCAATACTGTAGGTCCTTTTTCCAAATCAGAATGCAAACTAGACTTTGAAATTTTTTGTGAAAGATGCATTACTGTTCTTCATCTAGGTCTATAAATAGTGGCTTAATAGTTTGCATAGTTTTCCTTTAGGGGCCATTCCTTCTTTCATCTATTGTCTGCTCACTTTGTTGTTAATGTTAAGGGTTGAAAAGATTTTGTTTTTCTTCTCTGAAATATCCACTCTCTTGAAAATACTTTACTTCAAGAGATATCTTACTGGCACCCCAAGACCTTGAACTTCATAAGTGGAAAAATAGAAAACAAAAATATAATAAAACCTATCAATTGGTTGTCCTTAATGACTCACTTAACAGCATTCATGCTGCTTTTGCTGTAATTATGTTATGTTAGCCATCTTTGGCCAAAGGAACCAACTGTGAATTCAGTAAAACATCTTGCCATGCTGGCTGGGAAGAGCATTTATTTAAGTTCATATGAGGAGATAAAATGCTTTGAATTTGAATGCTATTTTCATTCTTCCCTCTGCCTTTCAAAAAAGCAGTTTTGAAACCACACAGAGTCAACCAATTATTTAGTGATGCAGGATTTCTGTTAACACTCAATCAATTACCACACCCTAATTAGAAATAAATTAGCACTCTTATAAAGTCAGGTCTGGTTTAGGTTCACCATTTTGGGGATGTGTGAGCAGAACAGTGCTTCACATCTCACCCCTAGCATCAATACTTTCCTATTTTTAGTGGAAATATCTCTGCGGATGCACTGCTGTTGTCTTGCCTGTTTTATGGTAGCATCACGCTGGTGGGCCAAAGTCATAATGGCTGATGGACTGATAACTTTAAGTCTTGATACTTCTTTATCATTTCCAGCCATTTCGATGAGTGATCAGTTTGAAGCAGACATCCTTCTAAGCCTTATACAATATTCCAGTTCCTCTCCTGGCTTACTGATAACGCCACACATCTTCATGTCAGTGGGTATCATATGCCTACTTTTCAGGCTAATGCCATTAATGAAAATACATAACAAAATTTGTCCCAAGATTGAGTCTTTTAGTACTCCACTAATCGCTTTTTGTTTTTCATTTTAATCTCTTTAATATGGTCTAATTCAGTTTGACTTTCAGATGGTTTTGCTTCATTCTTGCCTTTTCTGACATCTTATTCAGAGCTTTCCTTGGTGATCTTTCTCATCTTCTATTCCATTCCCATTCTTTTACATTTGGAGTTCTGCTTGTTACAAATACTAGATATTCAGGTATTAAGCTGGATATTCATCTGGCTGGGTTTAAACTCTAGGGGAAACTTTCATTCTTTTCCTTAGATTTCAAGTTTGACATAACTCTGCAGCTTTAACTTAAAAGGGATTCCAGATCCGATTTTCACTGGTCATTCAATCTTTAACTATCACTCTCAGTTTTGTGGCTTAATAGTGTGGTGCTGTGTGTGAAGGTAATGAGATATTCTGAAAAAATAACTAGGTTGCAGTTGTCTGTTGACCTCCACAGGAGACCTGGTACATTATCCTTACCCTCGTCAAGCAAACACATAGCCTATTGGGAACTTCGTGATGTTACTAAAGCAATTGCTCACCCTTTTTTCAACATCAGAAACATTATTTTCTTCTTCCTATCAGGTACCATCTTTATACCCTCATTTAATGCAGTTTTATATATGATCTGCAGCTTTCTTAATGCCAGAAAGGCACTGCTACAGCTGTCTAATTTGTATGTGACAGAGTCTGTAGATTTTTACTCAAGGGAGCATCTTAGTATAAGTGCTCAGTGAAGAGCTCTCCCATTTCTGCAATGACTTTGGGAAGAGGAAGACACCAGACTTCTCCATGAATAGCATGAAAAACCAAGGCAGATTCCAAGATACATCTCTGTCTAGATTTTCCTGTGATTTGAGTGAAATATTTTCAATAAAATGTTTCTAAGTGATGTGAACCCTTGCATCTAGGCTGCTCAAGACTGTTGTGTCTCAGGAAGTACACATGTACTGTTCAAGAAGTATATACAAACTAATTTTTCTTTAACCAAAACTGTAAATATATTCATATTTTCAAGTAGCTTAAAAGTGGCATAGCTACCTCAATGTGCAATGCAGGTTTCTATTGGCTGAAGATCTCACACAGTATATCCTCACAGTAGCTTTATTGTTACTCAGATTCAATGTTTGACAATTCAGTCTTTGGTCCAAAGGCTCTGAAGGTCAATGTCCTGTGGGAGAAAGCAGCTGACAGAAACACAGTGGCCTCCTAGAAAAGTGTGTGTGCCGTTGATCTGTTACCAAAGAAAATGCACCTCCCCTGAGACTAGCACTGTTGTTGGCAGTCTCAAGGGAAAGGGGAAGATCTGATTTACACTTTTTTTCCCCCGAAGAAGGTCTGTCTGGGTAAGAGTCACATTAAGGTGGCAGAGCAGTATGTGGAAGCTTCTCCTGCCGTGACTTGCACTGTAGTTGCTTTGGGGGAAGAATAGGTGAGTTCAGTGTGCAGGTCAGTTCATCTTTGTACTAGGGAGCAGATCTCCAACCTTAGGTAGCACTCCTTCTGAGCTCCCCGGCAGTGTTGATCTGTTAAGCAGTGGTGTGTCTGTCTACGTGCATATTGAAAACATTGCGTATTGTAGGGATTTAAAAATATTTATTTGCAGTGTTGCAATGACTCAATGTGTCAAGTTAATTCAAATCACATCAAAGACTGTCATATAGTGTATAATATGAAAGCAAAATAATAGGATTGATAGAATTGATCTTGACAGGACACAAAAGGACAGGTCAAATAAGGATAGCTTTTTTCCCCTTCGTTTCCTACTATTGTTGTCCTTTTCTGATTTAATGGATGGGAGCAGCTTCTAGATTAAAATCAAAGAAAAGAAACAAGCAGATTTGAAAGTCTGGTAAATATTTGGGGTATAAAACAGATAATCAGTGTTTTTTTGATTTATTTTTTTTAATAAATAATGTAAACTGGTTTATTAAGGAATTCTTAACATAGTCTTGGCAGATCATAAGTTTATTTTATGTATGCTATATCAATCTCATCTACCAAACAAGTCCATTTCTGTGCTGAAGAAGCTGGCTTTGAGTTGGCCAACTTGTATTCTGCACCAAAATAACCTTGTCTCTGTAGCTTCAAGAAGAAATAAATGCTATTTAGTCATCTAATTCCAATGAAAACTTTGTGTGCTTTTGATCTGTTACCAAAGTAAAATGCATCTCCCCAGTGACTAGCAAGGTTGGCAGTCTCAAGGGAAAAGAGAACATCTGATTTACATTTTGTTCCTTGAGAAGGTCTTGCTAGGTAAGGTTTGCATCAAGCTAGCAAAGCAGCATGCAGAAGCATCTTCTGCTATGGCTTGTACTGCCATCTAATTACTAATTACACTGAAATCTCTGTAAATCCTCTATTAAATAGTATTCAAATAGACTTTATGAAAAAATAAAACAAGTTAAATAAGACACTGGAAATTCCTAGAGCCTTCTGCTGATTATGCATGAAGTTATTAGTTGTTGTTAATACCAAGAACACGGCATCTTGTTGATTCATGTTATTTAATAACATGCTATAGTTCTTTTAGGGTGCTTATAATTGTCTGAATAGTCTTTATGATTGCTTTTTATTACTTCATTTATGTGTGGAGCTGCCTGCATTCTTAGTCTCCATCATAAAATTGAAGCTAGGAACTGCTGAATACTTGTGCAACTGTAGAATGAATATATAAAACAAAACCAGATAATTAACTGTTCTGTTTTTTACAATCTTTTTATTTGTTGTCATTCAGAACAGTGACGTTTTTCTTTTTTCCAACAAATACTTGTGAAAATCAGAAGTTTTGCCAATAGGTATAAATAGATTTTAGTGACTATATTAACATCAGAAATGCTCTGGAGGCTTCTCATAAGTAGTCATGCGTCAGCTCCATTTTTAGCAGAAATTCAGGGCTTGTTCTCAGAGATTTCAAGCTAACTGAAAATTTTAGTGCTTTCTTGGATTGACAACGCAGAAAGATCAGGAAATAAGAACTTTGAAGAAGTGTAACAGAAATGTAGAATATAGAATCATAGAATCATTTAGGTTGGAAAAGACCATTAAGATCATCGAGTTCAAATTTAAACCCAACACTGCCAAGTCGACCACTAAACCATGTCCCTAAACACCTCATCTACCCATCTTCTAAATACCTTCAGGGATGGGGACTCAACCATTTCCCTGGGCAGCCTGTTCCAATGCCTGACAACCCTTCCAGTGAAGAATTTTTTCCTAATGTCTAATCTAAACTTCCCCTGGTGCAACTTGAGGCCGTTTCCTCTCATCCCATCACTTGTTACCTGGGAGAAGAGGCCGACCCCCACCTCGCTACAGCCTCCTGTCAGGCAGTTGTAGAGACCGATAAGGTCTCCCCTCAGCCTCCTCTTCTCCAGGCTAAACAACCCCAGTTCCCTCAGCTGCTCCTCACAGGACTTGTGCTCCAGACCCCTCAGCAGCTTTGTTGACCTTCTCTGGACACGCTCCAGTACCTCAATGTCCTTCTTGTAGTGAGGGGCCCAAAACTGAACACAGTATTCGAGGTGCGGCCTCACCAGTGTGGAGTACAAAGGAATAATCACTTCCCTAGTCCTGCTGGAATCACATCCTACTGGTATTTTTTTTTTTTTTTTGGTACTGGCTAAACTGGCTGAGCAGAAAATAAACCATTAATTATTTTGTAACTGAAACAAAAGAAATAATAAGTGAAAAAAACATACATTTAGCATCTTCTTATTTCTAATCCAAAGGTATATGCTCTTACAAACTTTCCAGAATCTGTTCCAGAAATTTTCATATGAAATTTTGTTTTCAGTGATTAGTAGATGTTTCTTATTTAGTTAGTCACTATTCTTCTGCCAGAAAAATCAGTCATGCACTACGTATTAACACAGCTATGTCATTTGGCAGGCCAGTTACCCAACCCAAGCAATGGCAAAACAGTGAGCTTACAAATAAACGTGAGATAATGTTGCATGAAAACTCAGTAATTAATAGAAATAAAATAAATACTGGCTTATCAATGGTGACATCCACCCTGACTTTTTTTCTTCAGAGAAGCTATGTGCTCTTTTTTAACTGAATCTCCTGATTATTCCCATTTCCTGGAGATTCTTTAAATTTGTCAAGTAGTCTTGGTACATGTGAAATGTATTCTTTTTTCAGGAAACTGATTTCAATCTACTGTTAACGTGCTAGCTATTTTGCCAAACTCATTTTGGGTATGACCCCAAATCCACCAAAACCAGTGAGATTCTTTCCACTGAATTCTGTAGATACTGAATCATGCCTCTACTTCTGTGAAGAGTATCACAACATAAACAAATAAATTTTTATTGAGAATAAAAGATGTATCTCACATCTATTGCTATATTTTCTGTAAAGGATAATTGCATCTTCATCACAAACCCTATAGTTTAATTGCAGAGCAATGAAGTGTGATTGTAGTATTATTCTATCCAGCTTAAAGGGATGCTTAATCTGTTCTTTCAGTAGTAGAGTTTTGTGAGATAAGTGGATTGTATGAAAACAGAAGAAAAAAAAAGATTAAAAAATGAGAAAATAGAAAATAAATACTTTACTGCAGCTGCTTGTATTGTTTAATGGGTGAGGCTAACTAGTATTTAAAGGCTAATATCTTGAAATTAACTCAGTTATTTTATTGAGTGCTGAGTGTTTATAAAGATTTTAGAGGGAAAGTCTCCTTTAATGGATGTATCATAAGCATGAAAGCTGCTGTGCATGAGGCTACCAAGAGATGATTTGGAAAAGTATAGCTTGAGCTTTTTCAGTCAGAGCCCTATCTGAAGTTATTTGATTGTCTGTGAGAAATAAATGGGGCTCTGGGAGCTAATGGGTTTGGTCCTGAAGAGTAATGCATGTTCAGTGGTTGAGAAATTAAGGCATTGTCTAGAAAATTTATCTCGCTTACTGCCAGGCTTCTAAATACACGGAGGGTTTTGGGAACAACCTGACAGAAACTCCTGAGTGACAAGTCAGAGGATGATTAAGGGATGAATTAAGACACACAAGGCCAAACTGTGCTCCTGATTACTCCTATGGGGACGCGCAAAGGCATCTTTGCATGGGGTTTTATGGACAGAATCAAATTTGCTCTGCCTGTGTTGCCAGATGCATTCAAGCTGATTCCGAACTAAAAGCTGTGAGACCGTGGGTTTAAGATGAGGTCTTAAAGCCTGAGATGAAGTCTATAATATTTGAGGCTTCAGAAGTTTATGGGGGTTTTGTTGTTGTTGTTGTTGCTGTTTGAATTGGCTACATCTGCTTAAGGTTAAAGTATTAAAACTAAAGCCTTCTGTTTCCCAGTGTTATGTGCCTGTCTAATTTCTGGCTACCACCTGGAAAGGCAACATAGAACGAAAAGAGACAAAACTGAAACTGAAGGCTTCCTTCATTTCAGACTAGGCTATGGCTAGCAGAAATAGGCATGCTTGTTGTTAAAAAGAAAAAAAAGATACACATGTGTATGTTTTGTTGACCTTTGTTCCTAACTCTTAATGACAGCCTCTGCTGTAATATTATAAACACTGTGCAAAGGAAGAAGTGCCCATATTTCCTCTGAAGTTATGCTTAGAGATATATTCCTGGAACAGTTACAAGGTGTCTGTGGGCAAAATACAACAATCAGTGGACTATCCCTAGCTTGTTTTTCATGTCAGTTTTACTCAAAGTACTGCAAATTCTGAATTACTTATTCCAGCTTTACAGTGGCGCGTAGAATAAAGGAAAATGAAGTAGTTAAACTTTGCTATTAGTGCAATCTGTCACTCTTCCGTGTTGCTCATTTTACTTCGCCACACGATCTGAGACAAGTGTATGTCCCTGACAGATAATGTCCTTTAGCAATTTTTTAACTGAGGTAGATGATGATAGGTTTATTAAGACTGAAATGGAACAATATCCCTCAAGAGCTGAATGCTGACATTTATTAAGTGGTTATTTGAAAACTGAGTGTTAGCCTTCACATATTGTTAAGTTTCTATGAACTTTAAGCAATGCAATTTCAAAACAAAAACTCAGTAATCTCAAGGTAAGGGATGGGATGAGCAGTGACCTGGATTTGAAGAAGGAATTTCCAGAATATCGGCAATGAGGGAAATGCAATTCCCAGTCACAGGATGTAGCTTAGGGCTCTCCAGTCTTGCATGCCTCCAGGTGAGAAAAAATAACACAAATAATGTTGTGTATTCACCTGTCAGTTTCCTGGTAAGAGAGGGCTGGGTTGTTGTTCTTTGAAGGTGCGGGGATACAAGATGAAAGTGGAAAATGGAAGAGAAATGAAGGGGAAAGGCAGGGAAACTGTGGGTTTAATGTTCAAGGTAACTGGGACTCAAAAGAGGTGATTTATAATGCCAGGCTCTGACAGAGGCCTTTGGTAGTCACTGTTTCCCTCCAGCTTCTCTGCTTCCTCAGTGCTGTCTGCTCTGTAGGGAGAAAACTCCACTGAGGCTCAACTCTTCTGAGATCAATTACTGAATATATAGGAAGGAGGGAGAACTACTGACAGGAACAGGACAGATTAAGGAGGGTGGGATGAGCGAGCAGAGAAAAATAAGGCTCAGCTGTGAAAGTGCTAATGCAAACTGAGAAATTGAGTGGCTGTGACAAAACTTTTGGAAAGGAGTAAGTGTTGATGGAGGCTGAAGGTGAAAACCTAAGCAATTAGCACAAGAACTGAGAAGAAGTGAGAAAATGTGGGGGAAGGAGAGACTATGACAAGGAATATTACCGGGTTTTGAAAACCAAGGGTAATGAACAGAAAAAGAAATAAGAAAAAGGGGAAAATCGGCAAAGAAAATTGAGTGAAAGTAATGGAAGTTAGGAAAAAATCAGACAAATCCAAAATTTTGTTAAATATATTTATTTAAAGCTGTTACTTCTGAACAGTAAAAATAGCAACATTTGATGTCCTTTATTTGGTGTCTGAAGCCTTCAAGGCCATTATAGTGAAGGATTTAAAGCAGATAAGCTGGCCAGTTTGGGAAGGAGTCATAAGCCATCTCTCAAGTGGAAATAGCTTTCCTATTATTCTAACATACTTATATTTTTGTGTAGGTATTCTGACTTCTAGTAACTCTAAAATGTAAATAACAACAATCAATTTTTGCCTTTGAACAAATTATCTTCCACCAGATTAGTGTCTTAGTTGTCTTTTTGGAAATGTGTAATTTGAGAACATTAAGCTCCAGTAGGATGACACGAATGGGAAACATTCTACATCGCAATGAAAGCTTCATTACTTCTGGGAAAATGTGTCATGAAAAGTGAACAACAGTGAAAAATGTTAATGCCAAGTCTGACCGTACCACTTAATGGTATGATGGAAACTGGCTTTGGTATGTTTGAAAACAGTGTTATACAAATCACCTAGCTGGGACCAAGGACTGCTTAGTCTAGAAATCCTTTTCTACCTGCAAACTATCTTCAGCATAAATTCCCGTCTTATGCTTATCATGGTTCGTTACATAACTAATAATTGAATAATTAGACAAAATATAAACTGGGACATTTCTGTGATATTCTTTTTTGATTGAAGGATCCTCTCATTTCTTGGTGTCACAGTGAAGATGACATTCTTCTTGAGGAGTTCTCTGTCTTTTTTTTTTTTTTTTTTTTGTTGCCAGTATTAAAGTTGTTTTCAGACCAGACATCACTTTTTTGTTTTTCAGGGTTTGCCTGCTTCTTCACAGGTGCCTATTTATATGATAACTTTTTGGGCGTCTTTCCAAGTATTCCTCTGTTCGTGCAATCTGTTGCTGGCTATGGATTTCCATCTTAGCGCCATCATGTAGCTGTTTGGAGTACAGCCAGTTCTGCCTGTCAGTGGAAGAGGTATTTCTAGAAGTATTTGCTCTTGTATGAGATAACACCTCTTACAGAAAGAACAACTGACAGTAAAATAAAATACATATCAAGGCTGCAAAAGCTTTTCTCTTTGAGCTGACAAACATTTACACTGCAGTCCCATGTCTTTTTTAAAAATGGTATCGATTTTGCATTTGGGTCAACATTTCTATGTGATGACATTGTAAGCATGACAATAGGGGGTCTGAATGTCTGGTAAATTTAGGCAAACAAATTTCCACAATTATGCTTGAATCATTGTGGCTTGATCAGCAGATCTTACAGTTGACTTTCAGTGTTGCTTTTAAGATAATTTTTATCATCTTTGCTCATACGGTAGATGTTGAGGTTCATGTTGTGCATGATTAGTGACCGACTAACATCTGTGCTTGCAAAGTTTAAAGTATTATAACTGAGATATGCCATATGAAAGGAAAGAGAAATCTGGGCCAAAATCAGAATACTCAGTGAGAAACGCAGTTGTTCAGCTCATGTTTCAGAAAAAAATACTTTGGACAAAGACCCTTATTTTAATTTCCACTGGGATTTTTTTTGAAATCTCACACATTAATGAAATGTCAACAATTATGGTGCAAAGATACAAACCATCCAACTGTATATTTACTACTCCTGCTCACTTCTTTAGTTAATTCATTTGAATAGCACATGCAGCTAATTTCTTCAATATCAGATTTAATATATGGAATGAATGATGCCTGCATAAATGCAAGCCTCTGCATTAGATCTCCCTGTCCTTGTGGGTTAAGTACGGTAGTACAATTATTACTAAGAAATTAATTTATCTGTAATTGCACAGAGTTAGCTTTTAGTAAAGTTTTCAAGACTACTTTAAAGAAGGTAATATGTTCATTGAAAATAATGGATTTAGTTCTACAATTTCTTAAGCTTCTCTCCAGGCAACTGCCTGACAGTTTAATAATGATGGGATATTATTTCATGTTCTGCATTAATATTTTTAGCACCAACATTTCTAATGATTGTCTTTTGTAATCAACCTGTGAAGAGTTTTCCTGAATTATGTACCAGGTAAAGTTTTTTCTTTTCTTTTTTTTTTTTCTCTTAATTGCTTTCTTTTAAGATGGATTTTCTTTCTTTTGCAGTACAGAATAATTTACACAAATTAAAAAGTTATTTTTAACTTTCAAAACAGCAGGTGCATTTCTGGAATACTATTGTATTTTAGCCAAACCATCTTTACTTACTCAACAACCACAAGGAAAGGGTTATTTTGCTTTACCCTATTAATATTCTACTTGAAGAGACAATTGAGAATTTATTTTCACCTTACAGATCAGTTCATTTTATTTTTTTCATACCTGAACAGGGCTATCCTCAGACCTGAATATTTTCCGTTTCTTCAGGGAATACTTCTTACATGAATCTTTGGCAAAAGCAGGTAATAAATGTTTTCTTGCTGCCTCCAGGACCAAGGCTGCTTGCAGGTATGTATTCCCTAGGCTTGCTTCACTTTTGGACCTGGTATGGCTGATGAACTGTTAGGACCTGGCAAAAGGCATTAGTGTCAGACAACAAGAGATTCACACAAGGAGCCTGGACAAAAGGTTAGATCTATGTATTGTAGATCCAACCCTGCCTGGAAGATAGAAAACTCTCCCTGGTCAGAACAACAATCCAGAGAGACTAAGCAGCCCATTTTCAGTGTGTGACATGAAGTTTTAAGCTGTGCAAATCTCATTAGTATTAATGGAAGAAGTATATCTCAATCTGTGTGGGTTTTCCTAAAGCCTTGTCCTTCAGCTGTCCCTTATTATCATGGAGAGACAGAGGTGAGAAAACATCTGTGTATGCTTTGCAGTGTTGATCAACAACCTCGATTTTCTGAAGTCCACTTGCCTGGGTGATGTGTCCCCTTACCAGCAACTCCATTTGGTTCTTTCAACCACTAAAGACCAGTTCAGGTCTGAAAATATGGTCAGATCTGTAACTCTATTGATAAGTGAGTACAATATTTCAGTGTTTTGGAGAGAAGAGATAACAGTAGAATGCCCGCTTGAAAAGCTGCATTATGAAGCTGTTCCAAGTTATTAGCCAGATGTGAGGCTTTCTGATATAATCGATAACATGTCTTTCAAGCGTAGAGACTTTGGGTTGCTTTTCTAGCCGTAATGACTTCTAAAATAAACTTGCATATCTAGGAAAACTCACATTTGAAATAATGATCATTTTCACTCTTTTTTGTTTCTCTAGGAGAATTGGATGCTGATTCTTTTACATTTATTCATATTTCATGTGACTCAGCCATGGTTCTTCTTCAGGTATGATTTTCTTGAAAAAATAAAGATGTGGAAGAAGGAAGCATGCCTATTGTAGCTTCACCAGTCTGTATTGGTGCAAAAGCAGACAAGAGGTTGTTAAAAGTAAACCACACACCTATAGCCCTTTTGTACTCTCTTACCTGTATAGGCTTGCCTTCTGAGAAACATGTCTGTCTCATCCAACATGCTCAGATTGTGCCTAAATTTTGCAATCCTGCCTTTATAACTTGCTTTCCTTTTTCCTTTTTTTTTTTTTTTTAAATTTTCTGACTGAACTCCAGTCACGAGTTCAGAAAGCTCCCAAAGGTACTGTGTCATACTGGTTGGCCCCATGTGGATACCTAGTATAACCCAGGGTGTCTCAAATGTGAGAGACCTATGCTTTGGCACTTAGCCTGTGTCCGCTGTGCCCTGCTTCTGAGATTGTCATGTTTCGCTTTTCCCAGCGGTAGTAGGTAACTGCAGTCTTGTTGGTCTTGTTGGCTGCTTCCTACAATAGGAGAAATTGGCGATGTTGAGATTTGTTATTTTTTTAATTTAGCAAGTTTTATATATTGGAATCGTGGTTTATGTATAGTTGATCATTGGGCCTCTGCTGTAAGAACTGATTTGAATTAGACACAAGCAAAGAGCACATTTTCCTGCTTCTGTCATAATGCTGTTTGTAAGGATGACCAAGTGCTATATAGCTTAACCCTGCAAATACCTCCTAGCAATATGGATCATCTTCCCATCTGAGGAAAGAAAATCTCCATATAATAGCTTTTGGTGGTGCTTGTCATACTAAAAATTCTTCCTCATCTCTTCTAAACCTTTTTCCAGCCTTCGATTTGTTTTCATTAGTCAGGGAACTTTTACCACATCACACTTGACCTTCCTAGATTTGCATTAAGTCCTTTATATAATAACATCTTAATGTATTTATCTGACCTCATTTCTCTTCATGTTCTGGTAATTATGAAGGTCTAAAGATTGTTTCTCTTTTGCAGTATTTTCATGTTGCTTCTTACTCACCTAATGCTTTTTCTTATACAGGTTAACCTTCATCTAAACCCATCTTTAAATCTGTTATGTATAATACTACAAGAACTGAAAAAAATTATCTTGTGTATAAATTATTAACATTCAAAGACTATGTTAGCTGAAAAAGACTGTAAACCTGCTGCTGTGCTTTCAGTCTCTCCTGTGTAAGTCATTGCATTTCCTCAGTATGATCATTGCAAGCAATGCAGAACAAGTGAAAATGGGCAAAACCTGAAAACTGACTGACTAAAATTAAACCTCTAAATCTATATCTAAACATCTATAAAAATGTCCTAATTGTTAAAGTTGAGGAGACATGCTTGAAGTCACTGGAGCACAAAAGTATCTCAAAATCAAGCTCATTTGATTTAATGCTCTCTTATTGTTAGGAAGTGAGGGTTTTAGAATCCCAGTTTTTATCTTTCTAAAGTGCTGATCTGTGCTTCTTCAAGAAGATGTAGCTATGTGGTGTTAAGCAGACTTATCAAAAGAAAAACCTCCAAAGAATATTATTGAGCAATATTTTCAAAATCGACACTTCAACAATCTTCACTGATACTAAACAAACAAGTATTTTGTTATTACTCATTCAGTAAATAATAATTAAACACTGCTCTTCTGCCTGGCTATATTTGTCAGGTATGGAAGTGCCTGCATCTGGGAGCAGCACATTCCCTTTGATGCCTCGGGGCATGTGAGATTCAGCCTTCTAACAACCAGAGGCTGTAATAACAGCCCAAGTTTAAGCTGCGCACAGGTTTCCATCAGCCCTTGCAGCAAGTGCCACTGAAATTCCTCCAGTGAGGAATCTTTTGTTGTTGTTGTTGTTGTCTGGCACTGGCCATCAGATAAGAAAGCAGCTGGACCATTCCTTTGCTGCTGGTGTATGCCTGGGTCTGTGGAAAGGCTGTATAGGCAGCCACTTCTTCTTGCCTTCCATGTCTTCCAGTTTGCCCTTCATACTTTCATCTCATTCATCCATGATCATGGACTTATGTGAAACTGGTGTAGATGTCTAATGAGTTTAAACTCAACTGTGCACTCAGGTCAGTATCTGATAGACAGCAATATGTGTCCTTACGTTCATATTTTCAATGCCTATATCATGTGATGATTTATCAGTAAATTATGGATGGTGTAATTATCAGTCATAAAGTGGAGGAAAGATAATATGAAAATGAACTTTACAGCTGGTTTTCAAAAATCTCTCATGCTTCTAAGTTCATAAAAAAAAGAGATTATCTGAACCTATGTGTTTTCTTTTGTGGAGAAGTTGCTACTTGGGAAAGTTAGATTTTTTTTTTCTAATTATTGATAAAAGTTAAGCTGAAAATAAGATAATGTGGTATGAAACATGGTCTGTGCTTTAGGGAGCTCTTTATTCCCACACTCTATACAGCAATGGAACTGCAAGAAGTTTATGAAACCATGAAGTAAATTAATATTAAGTGCAAAAACTCAAGGGGCAGAAAATACTTTCTTTTTTTTAAGAAAGAACTTAGAGGGGACAGAATATGTTGTCTTCTTGAAGGCACCTTTTCTCATTATTCTGTGTCTAGGTGAAGATGTCTCAGACTAGACTTTACATGAACATGTTTTACTTGCAGAAACAATTAATAGACCCATGTGAGTTACAATTGGAACACTTACACTATTCTGACAGCTTTTAAAATGTGATTTGAATAAACTTTCTTGCATTAACTTAGCTGTAAATCAAATGTTACTCTTCACAGTTCTAGTTCTTATACAACCTCCTGGACTGGGACTTGTACTATTTTAGTCCTGTGCTGCAAAGAGTTTAATTAAGGGTAAATGCCATATTTATTTCTGGAGCTCTCACTACTGTGGTACCTAAATGCTCAAAATGTGTTTAAAATGAATGAATGTACTCAAATTTCAGTCTGATCAAAGCTACCAATAAAGCATCAGAAGTATTCTCTGGTTTTTACCCTACAACTTCTTTTTCTGTTTTTACAGGGTTTGGGCCTTTCTGAGTAGATCAGATAAGAATTTTTCATCTAGGTTGCTTCAAAGAAAGATGTCCATTATTACACAGATTCAGTGACCACAGAATCACAGGTTGGAAGGGACCCTGGTGATGGTCTAGTCCACCCCACATGCTCAAAGCAGAGTTAACCAAGCCAGGTTGCTCAGGACTTGTGTCCCGTCAAGTTTTTAGTATCTCCAGTGATGGAGACTCCACAATCTCTTTGGACAGCCTATTCCAGTGTTCAATTGTGCTTACAGTAGTATAATGGGTTTTGTATGTTTAAATGGAATTTCTTGGGTTTTTTGATTTATGTCCAGTGGCTCTTGTCTTGTCAAGGGCACCACAGAGAAGAGCCTTCATCTTCTTTACTGCCCACCATCAGTATTTATACACATTGTTAAGATGACTCATGAACCTTCCCCTCTCCAGGCTAAACAATCCCAGCTCTCTCATCCTCTCCTCATATAACAGATGCTCTGATACCTTAATTATTTTTGAGGTGTTTCACTGGATTCAGTCCAGTATGTCCAACTTTTTCTTGTGCTTGGGAGCCCAGACCTGGACAGAGCAGCCTCACCAGTGCTGAGTAGAGGGAAAAGATCACCTCTCCTGACCTGCTGG